>NC_058415.1:16653439-16764275 GCF_002201575.2 Neomonachus schauinslandi
TGTGTGTGTGTGTGTGTGTGTGTGTGTGTGTGTGTGTGTGTGTGTGTCTGCAAATCTGCATCAGGACTTGGCAGGTGCCTTCCGTACCAGCGCTATAAGCCTCCTTGCTAGAGAACCCTGCCTTTTAATGAGTTTACCATTAAAAAAAAAAAAAAACTGGGACACTGCCTAGTTCCACAGTGTTAAATGAAAATAACATTCAGAGTTGAATTAATCTGATTGCATGGGATCTATGTCCCCCCCCTTGCTGCAAATCAGAAGTTTTCCAGCTAACAAGAACAGGCGCCCTACTTGAACGGGCAGCGGGCATTGCTGCGAGTCAGGGCAGCACTGAGCGTGGCATTTTGCCATCATAACATCCCCAGGTTCGCGGCAATGAAACTCCGGGAGTGGCAAAGTCAAATCAGTTCAATTGTCTGATTGTTCATACTCATAAAGCGGGGAAGCTGGCAGGGGTCCCGCATAAAACTTGGGAGTTCGGCAGTGGAGCTCCTTTAAGGTAATTCATTGCCCTCTGCAGTAGCTTAAATCAGAAGGGCCAACACGGTCCCAGTCAACACAGCTCCCCACACTGCTTGAGAGCAATCTCGCAGATAGCCGGCTGCTATGCCAGATGTCAAAGGTGCACTAAAAGCACTTGGTTTTGATCTCCCCCATTCCCGAGAAGTACAATGGATGGGCCTTTAAGTGCTGCCATAAAAAAAAAGATTGTGATTAATGAAGCAGCACAACTTAATAAACCAAGCTGACTTCTGCTTCTTTCTCCGAGGCGTTTTCACTGTCCACAAAGCAGTTCTTTTACTTAGCAGCAGGGACATGTAAAATGTTAATCATCAATCTGTGGGCCATTAAAGAAGTTGCTTTCCCTTTCTCAACTTGAAACCAAGGGGGAAAGATAATAGGTTTGGTTAACAGAGCTGTTCACATAATGGAGATGTGCGGAGGAAAGCTTTGATAGAGTCAGCGTGGGAGCCCTGAGCACTAATCCATCCCGCTCTTGGGACCACGAGTTCAAGAAGTCCGTGCTGGGGCTGGACAGCTCAGTATGGAGGCTGGGGTGAATGTCTTGATCTGGCTGGACACGCGGGAGGTAACTATACCTGAGTGAGGCCAAAAATAAGAAGAGAAGGCATGGGTGTTCTCTGTGTCAGAAGAGAGGGACCTGAGCCGTTGGCATTGCTGATTTATCTGGTCTCCTACCCCCTGGAAAAGAGGGGCAAAGTAGCCTTCCCAGAGGGCAGGTGGCTGTGAGGGGAGGCCTGGGCATTAGAATCCTCCCTCGCCCAGAGGCCAGTGGAATTTTCAGCTAATTCTCCAATCTCACGAAATACTTCCTCTGTGGGAGTCAGAGGCACGTCACTAAAAATTTTCTCGTGATATAAGAATTGCTTTCAACAGAGGCAAGAGTCAGAGACACAAGGCTCAGGCACAAGGCCCACAAAAGTTTGATACAGTCAATCAGTGAACAGTGGTAGGAAAAGAGATACTACTGGAAGCCAGTGCCAGATTAGGGCATTTTGAAATGGCCACAGTTGGGAAAGTTGATGCTAAAGTAAAAATAGTTCACTGCATCTCTTTTTATTGCTTTCAGTAAACTCCTGCTCTCATCTTGCCTTGGTAAAGAAAGCTTAGACCACACTGTGATGAGATGCCTCCCCCTCCTAGAGAGTGTGTAGCCGATGTCCCCAGTGAGGAGGACCAATGGTCCATGGCATGTGGAGAAACCCTCTCTGGTCAGCTGAAATGCCACTTCCCTGCTAGAGGCTTTAACCCTCTGCTTTCATTGCTTTCTCTAAAAATGAAATGGGGCAAGGCCAGTTTCCATTGTTTAGAGTCACGGGTATCTTCAGTTATTTATATTTTTCTCAGGAAGTTTCTCTTGAGTCCCCAAGTTAAGACCCTGAGGTACAATGACACTGGTCTCTTACTAAACCAGTTGGTCCTCTTAGTCTGAGGACTAACTAGGCTCAAATATGCAACACTTAACTTCTCAGACCAGGACACACAAATCATGAAAGACATGCCAACAACCTTGAAAAGCAGACTAAGGCCAAAGAAATCTTCGGCAGTTTATACTGGGGCCATAATGTTTTTGTGTGTTTGTTTTTCTTTTTAAAGATTTATTTATTTACTTGAGAGAGAGCATGAGTGGGAAGGGCAGAGGCAGAGGGAGAGGGAGAAAGAATCTCAAGCCAACTCTGGGCTGAAAGCAGAGCCGGACACGGGGCCTGATCTCCCAACCATGAGATCATGAAACCAAGAGTCAGACACTCAACTGACTGCACCACCCAGGTGGCCTGATGTTCATGATTTTATGAGATTCTTGGAGCAAGAGAATGAATTTATGGGACAGCTAGGCTGAGTCAATAAAAGTGGGCTTCCTTCCCCCCACCCCTGTCCCCACACATCTCACTTAAATAATTGTATCTAAGGAATAGATCTTGGTCAAATGAGCCTTTCTTCAAAACCTTTCACTTGTCAAGGTGACCACATCATTCTCCCACCCTCGACCTCCAATCTCTTCTCCATAAAGCAACCACAGCTGTTGGTCCAAAACACTGATGCTCTTGTTCCCTGGCATGCCCTCTGTTGGACACGCTCTCCCCCCACTTCCCCAGTCTTCTCATTCCCCAGGACTCAGTGCAAGTTTGAGCCCCTCCAGTAAGCCTCCCCTTGCTATGAACATTAGGTGCCCACAGGAGAGCTTCTGCACGCACCTGCCCTCTCCCTCCCCTGTGCTATAACAATTGATTTGGTTCTGTGTGTCCCTCAGTACATACCTAGGAGAGCCCCTTGTATACAGTAAAACCTGTCATTGTTGGCTTCTCCAGACTTCCTAGACAGGGCAGGTATGGAGAGGGAGCAATCTGATTGAAAGAGACTAGGGATCTTTTCTTGCTTGTTTCTTAAGGATATTGTTTTCAAATCAGTTTTATGCTGTAGGTCAATAAAATAGCAGTATTTCCCAAAAATGCCCTTGACAGAAGATTGAGAAAACTTCTATCAGCCACATAAAACAGAGTTAATGGTGATATGAAGTGAATTTGGAAGGGGTTGATGGCATGAGCAGTTAAAGCCCTTCCCAAAAAACCCCTAGAGCCATCTCTACTGGTTGTCATCGCTCACCAAACTGCAAGTAGCTTAAGGGCAGAGTCTACATTATACTCAGTGTGGTAGTACTAAGGCCAAGCACTTTATACTCACTGGATGGTTAATTAGTTAGTTAACCCAGTATCAACTGTGTTGAGAACAGTTCCTAACTTCCCTAGCTGGCGTGGTAAAACTTAATTCCTTCTAATTCCATGAAAGGCTTTTAACAAATTTCCCCCCCTCCTCGCCTTCACGTCTTGCCAACTCCTACTTTATTCCATGATCAAGGAATAGCCACCTGTGTACTCATTAGTCCGCAAACATTTCTTCTGGCTGCCATTCCCTTCTCCAGGTAAAATTCTTATCATTCTCTGTAAAGCCCTCCCTTCCTTCTCGAGCGAGGGAGTCCCTCCTTCACTTGACTCCAAAAGCATTTTACAAATGGCTCAATTGTAGCTTGTGGTGCAGTGAGGTTTTTAAACATGTCTGTCTTACCACGGACCTGTGAGTACCCACCTTGCTGATCTTGGCAGTGTGGCAAATGCTAGGCACTTAATGAATCTTAGCTAAATCAATAAATTAATGACTCAACCAATAAAGTAATTGAGCAGCCACTGGGGAGGGGGGTTTACAAAAAGATCAAAAAGATCTAGTTTAGTCTACTTACGCTCTATCAGCCATGGTTCTTAGGCAGCTTAAAAAAGAGATCACAAATTTTCACAAAAGTACTCTAGAAATGGCCTCACTTTTAAAATTTGATAAACTGAGAAGATATTTGCAAACGACACTACAGATAAAGGGCTGGTATCCAAGATCTATAAAGAACTTCTCAAACTCAACAACCAAAAAACAAATAATCAAGTCAAAAAGTGGGCAGAAGATATGAAAAGACACTTCTCTGAAGAAGACATACAAATGGCTAACAGACACATGAAAAAATGTTCATCATCATTAGCCATCAGGGAAATCCAAATCAAAACCACACTGAGATACCACCTTACACCAGTTAGAATAGCAAAAATGGACAGGGAAAGAAACAACAAATGTTGGAGAGGTTGTGGAGAAAGGGGAACCCTCTTACACTGTTGGTGGGAATGCGAGTTGGTACAGCCACTTTGGAAAACAGTGTGGAGGTTCCTCAAAAATTTAAAAATAGAGTTACCCTATGACCCAGCAATTGCACTACTGGGTATTTACCGCAAAGACACAGATGTAGTGAAAAGAAGGGCCATATGCACCCCAATGTTCATAGCAGCAATGTCCGCAATAGCCAAACTATGGAAAGAGCCGAGATGCCCTTCAACAGATGCATGGATAAAGAAGATGTGGTCCATATATACAATGGAATATTACTCAGCCATCAGAAAGGATGAATACCCAACTTTTACTTCAACATGGATGGGACTGGAGGAGATTATGCTAAGTCAAATAAGTCAAGCAGAGAAAGTCAATTATCATATGGTTTCACTTATTTGTGGAACATAAGGAATAACATGGAGGACATTAGGAGAAGGAAGGGAAAAATGGGGGGGGGGATTGGAGGGAGAGATGAACCATGAGAGACTATGGACTCCGAGAAAAAAACAGGGTTTTAGAGGGGAGGGGGGAGGGGGGGTTGGTTAGCCCGGTGATGGGTATTAAGGAGGGCACGTACTGCATGGAGCACTGGGTGTTATACGAAAACAATGGATCGTGGATCACCACATCAAAAACCAATGATGTATTGTATGGTGACTAACATAATAAAATTAAAAAAAAAATTATTTTCAAGTGTATGCACCCAAGCTTTAAAGTCAAAGCACCCTTTAAGGTCTTCTACTTTGTGGGAAAGGTACGCAATAATTAACTCTCTTCATAAAATGTAGTCAATTCCAATCTCTTGTGTACATTCAAGTTTTCCACCTCCATCTTAGCTCTTGCCGTGATGAAAATTTACAGTGATCATGGCCATTTGGTGTAAGAAATGAATTAACATTCTCCACAGGACCCTCATTTGTATAGTATATTAATAGGCTCCTTATGTAAATTTCTACTCTTACCTCACTGCTTATATGCCTGCTAGCTGGTTGTATGCAGTTTAGAAATGAGGGCAAGATATGTTTGATTTCACATGATGTTGCTTAGAGGGACGGTAAGGGGGAAAATGGGTGGGGTTCAAGCAGCAAAAGGAAAGTTATAATGGACATATTTTATAGCTGTCACCAAACTAACAGTGCTCGATAAAGCCTACTCTCGTTCTAATTAATTTTACTTCTTGTGTCCAATAGATTTTTGCCATTATAAATGAATTATGGGAAAATAAAAGGGAGTATATCTGATGATATTTTGAAGATGCCTGGTGTTAGATATGGGGAGTTAGTCAAAAGTGTGTCCCGTCCTAAATAAGGAAAATTTTTAATTAAAGATTTCTGAAGAAGGAAAAAAAAAATCCACTCTCGGGCGCCTGGGTGGCTCAGTCGTTAAGCGTCTGCCTTCGGCTCAGGTCATGGTCCCAGGGTCCTGGGATCGAGCCCTGCTCCGCGGGAAGCCTGCTTCTCCCTCTCCCACTCCCCCTGCTTGTGATCCTGCTCTCACTGTGTCTCTCTCTGTCAAATAAATAAATAAAATCTTTAAATAAATAAATAAATAAAATTTTTAAAAAGTATTATCAAGAACAAAATATTTAAAAAAAAAAAAATCCACTCTCCAAAACCATACCGAAAAACACTCCATCTTCAGAGCCACACTCAATCAAATGAGGAATTGAACCAGACTAGATAATCCCTAATTTGGCAGAGATTTCTAGTTATTCATCACATTCCTGTTGGTCTTTTTCTTAGATGTATTGCTAGACTGCATTTCTTAGCATTTTTTGCAGGTAGGCATGACCCCGTGATTGACTGAGTTCTAGCCAAGGATATGGACAAAAGGATGCGTTTCACTTCTAGGGATGACCCATAAAACCTCCCATGTGTCTCCTCCATGTCCTTCTCCCCTTCTGGCGCCTGTGCTGGGGATCCCCAAGGGCAATCTTGGGATCCATCTGCTAAATACGGAAGAACCATGGTCAGCCTGGGCCCTTGACTATTAAGTAAGCAAACAATAGAGGTCTCTTGTGTTAAGTCACCACATTTTTGTGTTTACTGTTGTTGCCTAGATTTCCCTGATATAGGACTCTTTCAATTTTGGCATTCTAGAATCCATCTCATGAACTATCATATTAGTCTTCTGCTTGAAAAGAGCAGCAGATGGAGGAGGCCACGCATGTATTGGGGCAAGGAGTATATGGGAAACCTCTGTACCTTTTGTTCAACTTTTCTGTGAACCTAAAATTGTTCTAAAAATGTCTATTCTTTAAAAAGAGAGAGAAAGCAGCTCCAGCTCCACCAACCTTGGTCTGGAGGTTGTTTTGACGAGGAAATAAAAATGTCCTAAATAATAATTATTAATAATTCTCAGCATGCCTATTTTGTGCCAGGCACTGTCCTAGGCGCTCTATGTACATTATCTTTAATTCTCAGAATAATCCTGCTTGGTAGAGTTTAGGTTGCAGAGATAATGTTCTCCACAATGCTCAGGTACAAGAAATGGCACATTTCCTTATTTTTCTAAATCTAGAAAGAAGTCCCTCTCTAAAATGGTAAGAGTCAATCTCAGTCATATTCTGCAATTATAAAATACGTACTAACAGAGGTAGTTTACTGGGCATTTAGAAAACAGGGAAGGGCTTCCAACCTGTAGGCCATCAGGCCGATGGTCCCAGCCCACGTGATTCATTGAGAGGCAGGAGGCTCCATTTGATCCATGACTAGCCTGGACATGTATTGCTCCCTGTGACTTCTCAGGCCATAGCTCTTAGTCTGTCCTCCTGATGTCCATGAACTAGCCCTTTCACAAGTCCTACATCCCTCACTGAAAAAAACCACCATCTTTCCTATCTCCAGGAATAAATCCCTCTTCTTTTTCCTGGGTAGATTTCCTCTGCCTCATCAACTCCAAGTTCCAGCCCCCATCAATTTTCCAGAACTCTTAGTGAGAGGTTGTCATATTGGGACCTTGCAGCTTCTGCGGTAAGCCATCAATGCCCTGAGGCAAGTACATCCACCTATCCTCTTGGGATAGAAACGAGCAAGAAACACAAGTCAGTATATTATCAGATTACCCTGCCATATTCAGATAATAAAGGTTCAGAGAGATTCAACGAGTTGCCCAAGGTCACAAACTATTCAGTGCTAAAGCTTCAGTTCAAACCTAGGTCCACTGGCTCCGAAGTCTAGAGAATTTTCTACCACTCCCTGTAACCCATCCTGGGAAAACTCAAGGCATGCCACAGGCCTAAGAGGCTTTTTATGGTAATAGGAAATGATCAGAAATTATCCTCAATAAATGAATATTTGACAGACTTGTTGAAATCCAAGTCTTTTTTTTTTTTTTAAAGATTTTATTTATTTTGTTGAGACAGAGAGAATGAGAGAGAGAGAGCACATGAAAGGGGGGAGGGTCAGAGGGAGAAGCAGGCTCCCTGCCGAGCAGGGAGCCCGACGTGGGACTCGATCCAGGGACTCCAGGATCATGACCTGAGCTGAAGGCAGTCACTTAACCAACTGAGCCACCCAGGTGCCCTTGAAATCCAAGTCTTACAGAATCTTTTCACTTAGTATCTTCAATGGTTACCAAGTCTGGTATTCAAATAGCTACTTTCCACTTACACAAACACACATACACACATACAAATAAGTAAAGAGAATTGCTAAAAATCATTAATTTGCAATATCACTTTGCAACTAGAATTCTGAAATCACATAGCTAATGTATTATCCTTACTGAAAAGTGTAGACGATTAAATCTCATTTGACTCATCTTAATGACAGCCATATAAAGATTTCCAAGTTCAAAACTTAGTCACAGAAACATCTGAATATTTTCCAGGAAAACAGAGAAAGGTTTTAATACAACAAGAGAACGCTATTTGCCTTAACACAAATTCGATCATTATTAAGATAAATGATGATGACTTAGAAGGCCTGAGTTCTAGTCCTTCCTCTGACAATAGTCACATTAACTTTGGGTGAAGCACAATTTCTTTGGATCTCATTACTTTGATCTTTGTAGCTATCACATTTTCTAATTCTACATTTCTGGAAAAATTGGTACCTCACTTGTAAAATTAATGATGTTTCTTGGTCTACATTTGCAGTCAATGTAGTGTAAAAAGATGTAACCAATAGTCAGAGAAAGGAAAATGTGGGAGGGGAAAGGAAAGGAGGGGAGGGGAGGAAGAAAGAATGGAAGAGAAGAAAAGAAATATTTTCTCATTATGGTCACATTTCTTAAGGCCGATAATCAATTGCAATTCTGTTGCATCCTTTGGAATCAGTCTGCTGTTTTGTAGGCTTTGGTATTCCACTCCCCCTAGCAGGCCCAACCCTCTGGAGAAGATGGGATGAAACAGGATGTCTTAGCCCAACACCATTAAATATTTGATTTATCTAACTCTCTTTGTTCTGATTCCATGCACTTCAAGCAACCCTCTGATTATAATCCACCTTGCAAGGCCTCCAAGGACACAGTGTGATGGTCAGGCTGATTAAGTTTTTGTAGTTTGCATAGATTCTACTTTTCACTATAATGTGATAAACTGGAATGTTACTAGATGTTATCCAATAGTTGGTGTTGTATTGATACAAAAAAAAAAATCTAATTGTCTAGGGAGGCAAAAAAAAAAAAAAAGGAGAGAGAGAGAGAGTACAGTAGAGTCAGAAAATTTCACTGGCAGACACAATGCCAGACTCAAGAGAACCCACTCACCATTTTGCACTTACCTTGTGATGATGTCAAAAGGGAGTGGCTTTACCATGGACTCACAGAGTCTATAAATGGCATTAACCATGCAGGAAAGATTCCCTTGATACTGACAGATGATATTGACAGATGCAGAGGACACAAGGTAACATTCCACAGATGCCAGTTTGGATTTTCTCATCTGGTGGCCTAACTTAGCTCCTGACTTTCAAATCTGCATTTCAACCTGTTCAGGAATGTATGCTCTAGTAATTTTTTTTTTTTTTTAAGTTTCAGGTGTAGAATTTATGATTCGTCACTTACATACAACACCCAGTGCTCATCACACAATGCCCTTAAGACCCATCACCCATTTAACCCATCTTCCTACGCACCTCCCCTCCAGTAACCCTGTTTGTTCTCTATTGTTAAGATTCTATTTTATGGTTTGCCTCTTTTTTTTCCCCGTTATGTTCATCTGTTTTGTTTCTTAAATTCCACATATGAATGAAATCATATAGTATTTGTCTTTCTCTGACTGACTTATTTCACTTAGCATAATACTATCTAGCTCTATCCACATTGTTGCAAATGGCAAGATTTTGTTCTTTTTATGGCTGAGCAATATTCTGTTAGATATATATAGTTATATAGATCACATCTTTTTTATCTATTCATCAATCGATGGACATTTGGGCTCTTACCCTAATTTGGCTATTGCTGATAATGCTGCTATAAAAATCGGAGTGCATGTATCCCATCAAATCAGTATTTTTGTATCCTTTGGGTAAATACCTATTAGTGCAATTGCTGGATCATAGGGTACTTCTATTTTTAACTTTTTGAGGACCCTCCATACTGTTCACCAGAGTAGCTGAGCCAGTTTGCATTCCCACCAACAGTGTTAAGGGGGTTCCCTTTGTTCCCCATCCTCATCAACATCTGTGGTTTCCTGGTATGAGGTGGTATCTCATTGTAGCTTTGATTTGTATTTCCGTGATGATGAGTGATGTTGAATATCTTTTCATGTGTCAGTTAGCTATCTGTATGTCTTCTTTGGAAAAATGTCTATTCATGTCTTTTGCCCATTTCTTAATGGGCAAAATGTTTTTTGGCTGTTGAGTTTTTAAGTTCTGTATGGATTTTGGATATTAACCCTTTATCAGGTATGTCATTTGCAAATATCTTCTCCCATCCCGAAGGTTATCTTTTAGTTTTGACTGTTTCCTTTGCTGTGCAAAAGCTTTTATCTTGATAAAGTCCCAATAGTTCATTTTTGCTTTTGTTTCCCTTGCCTCAGAAAACATATCTAGTAAGAAGTAGCTATGGCTGAGGTCAAAGAGGTTGCTGCCTATTTTCTCCTTTAGGATTTTGATGGTTTCCTGTCTCACATTTACATCTTCCATCCATTTTGAATTTATTTTTGTATATGGTGTGAGAAAGTGGTCCATTTTCATTCTTCTGCATGTAGCTGTCCAGTTTTCTCTACACCATTTGTTGAAGAGACTGTCTTTTCTCTGTTGGAGTCTTTCCTGCTTTGTCGGAGATTAGTTGACCATATAGCTGTGGCTCCATTTCTAGGTTTTCTGTTTTTTTCCATTGACCTGTGTGTCTGTTTTTGTGCCAGTACCAGACTGTCTTCCTCACTACAGCTTTGTAATATAAATTGAAGCCTGGAATTGTGATGCCTCCAGCTCTGCTTTTCTTTTTCAACATTGCTTTGGCTATTCAGGGTCTTCTGTGGTTCCATACAAATTTTAGGATTGTGTGTTCCAGCTCTGCAAAAAATCCTGGTGGTATTTTGATAGGGATTGCATTCAATGTGTAAATTGCTTTGGGTAGTATAGACATTTTAACAATATTTGTTCTTCCAATCCATGAGCATGGAATGTTCTTCCATTTCTTTGTGTTATCTTCAATTTCCTTCATAAGCGTTTTATAGTTTTCAGGCATGCTATAGTAATTCCAAGTGTGCTGGCTAGTATTGTCTAGCCTTCTATGTTACTGATTTGATCTAGCTTTAACTCCTAGCTCCCCCCGGGTAGCTGATTTAATCAAGTTACTTAACTTATAACCAGCATTTTCAAATCTTTATAATGAACATAGCCATCAGGTTGCTGTTCAGATAAATAAAATTACGTGTAGTGTACATTTAGCACAATGTCTAAAACAATGAGTGCTCAATACATGTTGCCTATAATAAAGATATTTAAAAGTTACCATTCTAATTGTTATTACTGCTGGGCAATGATGATCAGCACTGTAAATTAATAGGAAGGAATACTGTAAATTCCTTATTTGTCCTGGAGACCCTTGAAGACAGAAATTGGTCTTATCTAATAAGTCTAACCTTAGTGTCAGGCATAAGACATGGTAAGACTCCAAAGATATTTCTTGAATAGGATATACAGTGAACAGTTGTACAAAACTAAGGATTACACTTCTCTTCCCACCCTATCCCCTAAGATATCCCCAGAAGCCCTTTAACAGTAACCAAACATCCAACCTCATGAAGCCCAGCCCATGTTTGTTTTCATCTGCAACATTCATGTGATCTTCCAGAACACACCATCCTCTACTCTCTCAATAAAGCAATTCACTAGCCCTACCACCACCCACGGTACTCTCTATCCTCACCCCCAGCAGATGCATATACCCAACAATCATTTCTCCTCCTCCTCCTCTCTGTTGTTACCAGCATCTCTGCTCCCCAAGTCCCTATCTACAAAATTTCAAAGATAATAGAGAATTCCAAAATATGACAACAAACTATAATAGTTTTCTAGGGCTGCCAAAACAAAGTAGCACAGACTGGGTGGCTTAAACAAAAAGACTTAATTCCCTCACAGTTCTGGAGGCCAGAAGTCCAAGATGAAGGTGTCATCATGTCCAGTTTCCTCTGAGGTATCTCTCCTTGGTTTGCAGGTGGCCACCTTCTCTCTGTGTCTTCACATGATCTTTCCTGAGTGTGTCTGTGTCCTAATCTTCTCTTCTTATAAGAACACCAATAATACTGGATCAGGGCCCACCTTAATGACCTCATTTAACCTAATTACCTCTTTAAAGACCTTATCTCCAAATACAGTCACATTCTGAGGTACTGGGGGTTAGAATTTCAACACATGAATTTGGGGGTGAAGGGAGGGGAGGCACATTTCAGCCTGTAACACACACCAAGAGTTTCTTCTGGTTACCAAAGCATCCTGAGGCTCTGTAACCTCTTAGTTGGTGACCCATAGGGAAACAGAGAAAAAGTTTCATTGGAAGCCAAAATGCAACCACATGATACCAATAATGATTCCCCCAAATACCTCCAAGGAAAGGCATTTGGACAGCCATTAGCCAAAGGGTTTCTATCATAATACTTGTGAGGACTTGGTGATACTAATGTAGCAAATGGGATTTCTAAAGGTTCACCAAAAAAAAAAAAAAAAAAAACTGGGAAAGGGGAGAATTCTAAAGGATGTTACAGTTGACCTTTGAACAAGGCAGGGATTAGGGGCACCAACCCCCTTGCAGTTGGAAATCTATGCATAATTTCTGACTCCCCAAAAACTTAATTACCAATAGCCTACTCTTGACCAGAAGCCTTATCAATAACATAAACAGTCAAATAGCACCTATTTCAGTACTGTATGTATTATAAACTCTATTTTTACAGTAAACTAGAGAAAAGAATATTATTATGAAAATCATAAGGAAAATACATTTATACTGCTATACTATAAACAATCTGCATATAAGTGGACCCATGCAATTCAAACCACATTTTTCAACAGTCAACTGTAGTTGCTAAAAGACGCTGGGAAGCTAGAGGCCAGAATTTTCTTATTACTAAACAGCTCCATACTGACAAAATTTAAGTCACCATTAGTTAAAATTTTTATAAAGCATCCAGCTTTACAAACATCAAGATTCTAAACCTGCTCTCCTTTTATTCCCAAAAACGTCACCAATCATGGTGCCAGATTTGGGCTTTACTTGTTCTGGAAGGCTTTCTTTGGGCAGAAGATGGCAAAAGAAATTCACTGCATAAACCTAAATACACCGAAAAGCAAAATAAATAGGAGACATGTGAAATGGTGAACTTCCTGGTTTTGAGCTATTTAATTAAGCTTCAAAACAAAAAGGGAGCAATGAGCTTTTTCCCCTTGGAAACGGAGAAATAGCAGAGCCCACTTTTGTGTTTACACTGAAACAGGTCCACTGAGCATCCTCTGTAAACATTAAATAATGATCACATAATATCAAAAATGAAAACCCTTATTATTTATTGAACTGGATCCCATGCTCTCAAGAAACCTGGTAAATGAGATTCTCAAAGGGTTTTATAAATGCTCTCTCATTATTGTTCACCTTTGTTTGAAAAGGTAAACATCTCATCTCCATTTCAGAGTTAGGGGTTAAGAGAAAGGTTAAACAAATTATATAAAGTTATACCAAAATCTGCCAATGATACAGACCAAGATCTGCTACCCCTTGAGGACTAAAAATCTCTTTGAAACATTAAGCAACTTACTAATTATTTTTAGGAGGGCATTTCACAAAAATATATTTTATCTGTACATCATGGTCTGGAAAGAAAAGTCACAAAATAATAACTATGCGAAATTAAAAAAAAACGAAAAACAAAAAACAGTGCGGTTTCCAGAACGCTTTCTATTCTATGGACCCACCCATGTGGCTGGAGATTTGAAATGCTATTTTAAGTCTCATTTTCCTTCAGAAGCTAACCTCTGTGGAATAAAAGACTGTTAAGGGGAAAAAAACCTTCTCTGTCATTTGACTTTAACTTATGATAAATTAGCTTCAACTAGTTTCTTAGAAAATTGCCCAAGAAATAACTACAGAAAATTAAATACCAAGACTTCAAAGAGGCAAACACACAGCCTTCAAATTCCGACCTCAGAGAATAATCCTCCCTTTCTCATGCTTTGGAGAGATGTGAGTAAAGAAATCGGACTAGGGCATGGTAATGAACCATCTTTCAAATGACTTTTCTATCAATCTTCTTTTCAAAAGGTAATAAAGTGATGATTATTTCTAGGCAGTTTCTGGGAAGTTATAATCTCATTTCAACGGTCACCAGTAAGAAGGACCGTACTCTGGTATCACAACAATGTTAAGGGCAAGAACTGGTTGAGAATTCAATAGACAAGGTGTAGATTGTTAAAAGCTATTTCCTGGAAAATTAAAACAGAGAGAGATCAAAAGAATTGTGTGGGGTCTTAAGGAATTGGTAATCGTTCCCTTCTAGATTAAAAATGCAAATCTGATTTATTACCTAGTGAATGAAATCCATTACCATTTGAAGGTTTTATTATTTCTTTCGACAAATAATGTTGGAAGCTTATGATGTGCCATGTTTTGTGCCAGATGCTGCTGACTAATGGAGAAAGACAACAAACTATGACTGGGGCATCTGTGTCATGACTTCTAGAACCTCAGTGGTCCGTCTCCTCGAAAACAGTTAACAAACAACCGCCACCAAAAAAATGAAATTATTTTTTAAACATCCAGTAAATGGTTGTTTGGGAAGTCTTAATCACCTAGAACTTGTTTTGCAAAGCCACAGAAAATAATAACAGGGTGAGAAACACCCAAAACTATATCTGATCTCATTCCCCAGAGCTGTCAGGGGCTTTCAGATGTCATGGGGCAGAAGTCACTCCAGGAACAGACAGCCTCATTGAGAGGAACGCCCTCAGGAAGGGCTCCTGCGAACCCAGCTGCTTCTCCTATCCCCCGAGTCAGATTCCATCTGTGAGAGGGGCTTTGTGCTCATGCAAGGATTATACAGCTCATTTTTCCTGAGTGGTTCCTAAAATCAGCCCTAGCTAGGTCTTCTTATTTGCCCTAATTCTCTTATCCCAGTCGGAACCTACTGCCCACAGGCAGATGAAGCATGGGACATATCACTGGATCCAACGTTCTCCCAGAAGTCAGTTTTTTTTAGTATAAACCAGAAATCCAAAGTTGGTACCCAAGAGGGGAAAAAAAAAAATCAGAAAGAAACACGAGACATAAAGGTTTTTTAAGGGCAAAGAAATGCTTTGTTCATTGCATCCTCATCACTCACACAGTACAGAGAAAGCACTTTGGTAAAACTCTGCGAATAAAACTGACCGAATGAATGAATGAATACCCACCCGTCTGTGGTCATGAATCACTCAAAAGTCATGACTGTCACATCGGTATTTGCTTACAAGCAATCCCACAGGGATCTTTGCCCAGCACTTCATCTTTTTAATATATTATTCTGGTGATTTTTCTGAAAGAAAAGAAGGAAAAGGAAAGAAGAGGAAGAAAGGAAGAAAGAAGCACAACACAGAAATTTGAAGTCAAAACGCATTTGTTTTCAAGTTCCAGGCCAAGTAACAAATATTTGACCAATCAATTAATGCCTTTAGTTTGGCTCCTGGACAGGAAAACTGCCTCTTTCCACAGTTCAACACAGCACCGAAGTACCAAGAGATCCCTTATTGACTTGCAGAATAGGATAAAGCAGTTAAGCCCTGAAAAAAGCATTAACATTTTATCCCATTGCCAATCAAGAAATCACCCAAATTTCCTGCCCACCGCAACCCAAGCCAAAGTACAAGGGGTATAAATTAGTCCTTTGCAACTCACACAAGAACCAGACGCAACCCTTGGCAAATTAAATCTGTGGCTCTGCAGCCCTATGTGCCTGGGCCACATTTCCCCTGAAGTATAATCTAGAAATGCAGGCATGTCAGTGAAAAAGCAAACCAGCTCATGTAAGGGCTAAAGACAAAGGGGAGTTGACATTTTTCAAGCCCTCCATTCCCTCCTTGCGTGAAAAGTTTATGCTTGTTCTGAGGTGGGGTGACCCTGACCAGTGCACAAGAGAGATGGCTGGTCCCCCAAAGGTTCTGGGCGGTGAGGCGTCCTGGGAGCCTTCCTTTGGGCCTTGGAAGCTGATTACATGTTTTCAGGCCACCCTCAAAATGCTCACCAGGGCACTCTTTTAAGCCACCAGCCCTCTGCACTGGAACGAAGCAAACACCTTCGAAGCACATTTCCAGTCAGAAACCCCATCTTGCCCCCAGAGGACCCGACAGAGTAACTTAGCCTGTAATATTATATACACAGCTTTGGAAAGGGGAGTCCTGTTTTAGAGGTTGGCTTAGTCAACTCTAACTGATGGTACCCCTGAGCTTAAGGGAAGGGAAAATATTTCGTGGCAACTCCTAGTTCCACATTATCCTTTGGTCCCCTTTAAGAAAAAGAATTTAAAAAGGATGCAGGAGCATTTGCTTTAGATTTCCCTTTTCCTTTCTTTCGGAGAAAACTGAAATGTCCAGGCATCATGTGGTTCGCTGACAAAACCTCAAATCCATCTAGATTTCACCAGGATACTAACTTTTTCACTGGTGAGACCAGGCAGGAGGGTGCTCCAATCTGTGCAAAGACACCCCATTCCGTTGTTTTCCTTGTTGTTGCTATTCAAAGCCCTGCACCTTGGGGAAGGAGGAAGTCAAATGCCTTATTCATACACACGTACATACATAAACACAATACGTGGGTGAGGTAATGAACAGCAGTGGGGGCTCGAGTCAGTGCACACAGTGAGAACATAAATTAAATTAATCTCCCTGGTTCTTCAGTGCCCACCATCCTGCTCCAAGGGTTCTAAGCAACCAGCTAAAGCAATGAGGTATGAGGGAACAGTATTCCCAGCTGGCTCGTCTCAATGTCCTCCTCCCCAACTACGGGAGGACAAACACACACACAAGTCGGTATCTGGGAGAACCCGTTCATCCAACACCAGTGAGGTCCTTCGGCAAGGCGAGACGCGAGGCTCAGAGACGTGTCTCAGGGAGGGCGCGCGGTCAGGCCATCCTGACAGAGGCTCTGCTGTCACCTATGGTACTCCAATCAATCTCTGTTACCAGAGTTCCCGGAAAGGAGGGGAAGAGTTGGCGCCCTCTGGCTTCTCCTTCCTTTTTTACAGGCGGGTGAGGTCTTCTGGAGAATTACGACCCCTTTCCCTTGCTGGACGCCCCTCGGCTGGTTCTATTTTGCTATCAAGTCCCAAAGTGGAATTTATCCTTCCAGGAGAATAGTCATTTCTTTTTAAATCTGCAAGGAAAACAAGGAGGACGGTTACAGGGGATCCTCAAGAAGGTAGAGTTCACACAGATAAATTGAATGTTAGGTCTGGCCAAGTGCTCAGAAAGGACCCTGCTTCCTCAGGTGGCAGATACGTGAAACTTGAACCCTCCACCGTGTCCAGACTAACCCCTACCCCAGAGTCCTCGTGTCACTCTAACTGCCCAGTGCGGCTGTCGGGGCAGGGGTGGAGGAAGGTTTGACGGCTGGATTCCCATATGCAGTGCCCTATAATGCATACTTGGCTGGAGGTAAGTGAGGCCAACCTGGAAACAGGGCGTTTTCATTGCACAGGATCAAGGAATTCAGCCAAAAAGGTGGATGCGAGATTTCAGGGGTCAGTGTTCTGCAACAAAGTTGTCCCTCAGGTTTGGAGTAGTGCCGAGGAAGGTTTCATCCAGTTCCCGGATCCTATGCCCCCTAAAGCCTCCTTCTTCCATTTGAAAAGGAAATTATCCAACGAGAACACTGATGGGGGTATAACCTTTGGGGAGAAGCTGATGGAGGAGGGTGGGCTTTTTATGTTTATCATTTAGTGCTGTATTGATTAAGCTTGTTAACCTTGAATATGTATTCCTTATATTACTTTTTAATGTTATAAGGGGGTTATCTGGATATAAAACTAATACATATTACAGTTTACTGATAACCAACATTTATTGAACATATCCATAGGTTGCTTCACTCCTCACATCAATTTTATGAGCTACGTGCTATTATACTCAGTTTATGGGTAAGAAAAATCAAGGCTGAAGGTCACATAGCTAGTAAAAAGCGTTACTGGGACATGAGCTCAATCTATCTGGCTCTGGATTCCATGCTCTTATACACTCTTCTAAACCACCTTTCCTTTAAAAAAAGAAAGGGAGGGGACACCTGGGTGGCTCAGTCGGTTAGGCGTCTGCCTTCGGCTCAGGTCATGATCCCAGGGTCCTGAGATCGAGTCCCACATCGGGCTCCCTGCTCATTGGGAAGCCTGCTTCCCCCTCTCCCACTCCCCCTGCTTGTGTTCCCTCTCTTGCTGTGTCTCTCTCTGTCAAATAAATAAATAAAATTTTTTAAAAATAATAAAAATAAAAAAGTAAAAAAGAGAGATAAAGCATAATCAAGAGCAAAGAAAAATCACCTGCAGTTGTTTTCCTAAGCTTTTTTTAATATTCATATTACCAAATGTCTGAATAAGTGAGGATATTCCTTATTTCCACTTAAATGTGTTAATTAAAGTGTTGGAAACAAAAATCAAGCCTACAAATGGAGGATACTGAGTTACTCAAAACCCACCATCATGGGTTAAAAATAAATAAATAAATAAAAGATCTCAACCTTCATCATGCAGAAGAGCTAACTTGGGCTCAAGGATGGAAGCACTGAGTTACACCTCCCGTCTCCTGTTCTCCCGGCTGATCAGATACAGTCCCTGTGTCTTCCAGAGAGGACGCCATTGGGCAGCGTGGCCAGCGTGCTGGGGACTGATCTCTCTGCCCAAGTCGGCCACGTATCTGTGAGACAGAGTTCTGAGCCGCTGCAAGACGAGAGGGATAGTCCCCCACTCTGCTGCTCCAGTCTGATCCCCCCACCCCCACCCGCACCCCCTCTGCCACTCCTGGCTGATGGGCTAACTCCCACTGGAACTAGAAGCCTGCTCCCCATCCCCGTCTTTGGCTATGCTATGCTCACAAGAGCTTCTCAACCTCCTACCTCTACCTCCAACAGGATTAGAAATTGCCCTTCTCTGTTGTACATTTACACCTACTCCAGCCCAAGTTACCATGGATGCTGATCTTTTACTAATTTCTGATCCGGGGCATGATCCTTTATTCTAAGGCAGGAAGGGCTACTCAGCTTAAAACACGTGAGATTCCAGTCTAAGGACAAGTTTGGTATGACCTAAGAAAAATAGTGAACGAGCAGGGACAGACATGAAGCATCCCTTCTGGAATAAAAGAAAAGAATTCAACAGAGCTGGGACTGCCAGTCTGGGGGACACAGACCTCTAGCTGCTTGCTCTTATGCTAAGAACATTTGTCCGCGGTGACTATATCAGTTTCGGAGAAAGTGTGCGATGTTGTCAAATCAGATTTTTTTTTTAAAATACACATTGCAATGTATGTTTAATGTGGCAGGCTTCTGTAGTGAAAAGCATGACTTGAACTGACGGCTGTCGTCTCCCTAGAGACTCCACGGTCCCAAGTGTCCAATGAGTAAGTGAGAATTGAAACCCTGTGGACACCACACAGGACTCAGAGTGGGAGGGGTGGGGGAGACCTGCCTCAGTTCAATTTTACCCCAGTGAAGTCGGTAAACCTTTCCCCTTGGAGAGACTGTGACAAGGATTGGGCCCAATGTTGTTTTATCACATTTTGGCAGAACCTGAAGTAAATCCCCGTCCTTTTAATCCCTTCAGAGACTTGAAAAATTTGCAGTCAGAAAGTCAGGCCTCGACTGTGAATGAGATAAAAATGTGATTGAGATTTTCGACTCTATCCCAGGTTACAATGGATGTTGTTCTAGGAGAGATTTACTTAGAGAGAAACAGAATTGTGTGGGGGCATACCCGGGAGTTTGAGCTTCCGGCAGCAGGAGTTGCAACGATGTTTTGCAATGAAGTTTCTAATTGCATCTTCCCCTAAATTGGCTGGTCCAAACACCATTCCTCTTGATCTAGAGGAAATATCAGAATATCAATGAGATCACAGCGAAGGAAAAGGAGCTCAACTGGGATTCTCTGAGATACCGAACAGTATCCCATAGTAACCCAGTAAATCTGAAGGAGCCAACAAAGAACAGAGCAGTTTGGGGAAGCAACAATGTTAGGTTTGCAAATTTAAAATTCAAATGCACTTCAATCTTTGTACCCAACTCCAAGACCTGCTGTGAAACTCATTTCAACGCTAATCTGATAGAAGAGTGAATTTTCTATGTACCACAGTAAAACAAAATACAGTGAGACCCTTTTCACTGCATATGGGGTGAGAGAATGACATTCCTCACCAAATGTTCTTTCTACTCTCGTCCCCGAAAGGTGAGGGAAGACGTAAAAGAAACTTGCTGTCGGAACACACCTTCTGAAAAGGTTCATATACCTTGTTTCAAACCCAAATACTTTGCAGAGAATAAATGATGTCCTCAGAAAGTGCTGTCACAACCCTACTTCTAGTACTCACAGCTCTTTCAACAGTTGGTTTTTATCCTGCAAACGGCTCCTTCTTTGTGGAAAGACAAGACCACTAGGAGACAGTGACTGTGGAAGTAAACTACATATGGGAAGTGTAAGTGACAAGATTATAAACAGAACCAGCATATCTTCGGCACATTTTGAATACTCCACAACACGATAGATTCCCTAGCGGATTCGAGGATGTTCATCCGTGATCAGATCACGCACAACGGTCTCCTCGGGCGGACACTCTACACACCACGGAACAGAGTACACCAGAAACACTTCCAGAGAAACTTTATGAAAGCTAATAGTTTAATGACATGCAGAGCGGAAACAGCACATTCTAAAATCTGAACTCAATTACCACTCTTAAAAACCACGACTTAAGAAAAAAGAAAAGCAAACGATCACAAAAGGAAACAATAAACTTCGCTTCTAAGGAATGTGGTTTTTCAAAAGGGACGTGGTGTAAAAATGGACTTTTTTTTCCATCTGAGTATTGAAACATTTATCTCAATTTCCACTTCCTTTTGGCAGAACAACAGTACCACTCTGAAGATGTGCCAAGCTCGGAATGAGGGCTGATGTCAGTTTGCTCTCGGATTGCCTTGTTGCTCCGAGGCCGAGTAGGTGGAGGAAATCTCTTGGGAGGACAACGTGAACAGACACCCAGGATTAACTTTCCTGGTCACTCAATCGCCCTTACAAAGTGTGGCTCAGCTGGGATCTACCTGGCTGCATAAGCTGCCTCTTGTTAACTACTCCTCTTTTGCAGTGCATCTGCTAAGGAACCTCTTCAATAAGATGAAACCAAATGTGGCAAAAAAAAAAAGTAGAACCACTCGCTATTTAGTACCAGAACTCTTATGATGCCAACTGAGTGAAAAATAAGGTGTTGTTTCAGTCATTCAAATGGAAGCATTCTTTTTATATTCTCTCTAGCGTGACCCCGTTGGATTACTTCACTCCTGTATTCCACCTGCCATTTCTTCCCTCCCTGGAAAGCAGGAAATCACCCCCAACTTAGAGATGTACCCCTGATTCTCAGATAAAAGCTGTGAGCTAAATGATTTCCCTGTGAGCTCTGCAAAGGTTAACACAAAAGAATCAAAGTTTCTCTACAATGTCTATATGAGGGGCGTGACCACTCCCAGTGCAGGGGAGAGGGGGAGGGGGTCATGGAAACTTTCATTGGGATCTGTTGCATCTACAGTCCTATGGCACGCTACAGACTTGCAGTCTCAGATAGCCAAGTGAAAAGCAACAACAACAACAACAACAAGCTGTTTTCCAGATTTTCCACAGCACAGGAAAAGCAGTGGTAGCTTGGTTCCACGAGGGAGGGAACGCCAATTAGTGCCAAGTATACACAGATTTCCTAAGGAACATGTAATCACCATCACCATCATTTTGTACTTGCCACAGGCCCCCATCCAGCAAGGCAGTAAGTGGAAAACCGCCCCAGACTGCCCGTCACTGAGGCCACCTCTACCGAGGCCCAGTGACCCGAGGAAGCGCAGTGCGCGGCCAGACAGGGTTCGGGGGAGAAGCCGGATGACCATGTCTTCACATGCACAAGTGTGGGGAAGGATGGGGGACAACAGGCACCACAGATAATATCAGAATCTGTACCCCAAAACACTCTTCTCCTTTGGTAGAGGATTCTTCCCTTTCGGTGACCCTTTGTCCTCGTAGGCAAGTTAACCATCTCCACTGAGGTTCAGTTTTGTCCTTTGGGAACGGGGATGGAAGAGGCCTACTCCCAGTGTGGTTGTGAAGGGGAAAGCAAATACGGGAAAGCACTTGCTTAAACGGGCACTTTGCAAACTTCCGTTGACACCAGATCACCTGCGGATCTTGTCACAGTTCAGATTCTGATTCAGTAGGTCTAGGGAGGGTCTTGAGAGTTTGCATGGCGGACAGTCTCCCGGGTGGTGCTGCTGTGACGGGTCTGTGGCCCGTGCTTTGGGTAGCAAAGGTTCATCCGATGAAAAGTTATCTTCACCAGGAAGACCAACAGCACCCCAAATTAGGTGACCCCACAAAACCAGGCAGGCTCCAGTGATGCCATCCTATCAGTCTCCAAAGTTCCTATCTTCAAGTCATAAACAGTCAAGTTTGCCCTAAGGCAAGAGGTTCCCATCCTTGGTTGCCCAGCAGAATCACATGGGGGAACTTCTCCAAAAATACAAACATCAGGGCCCCATCCTCAGAAGTTCTGATTGGATACTTCATTCTCAGAAGCGTTTGTTTCTTTTTCTTTTTCTTTTTTTAGTTTCCTAGGTGACCTTAATGGAAATTGAGACCCACTGCGCTACAGAACGCAATTAAATACTCCACTGTCATGTGTGAAAATGTAATCTTAGAATTCTAAAAGTTGGAAATATTCAGATCATATTAAATGATACATACCAAGGTCAAAATGTAATAGATGACATAGTATACATAAACTTGGTTCATTCTATATGCAAAACATTTTTCACTGCAAAATTGTGAAGGAAGTACTTATAGTACAAGTTTCCTACTACAAACCCTTGGGCACACAGGGCTATTGAAGAAATAATATCCTTAGCTAAAAATTACACTTTAGCTCTGCTAAAATAAAAAAAAATAAATAAAGCCTTTATCTGTACCCTAAGGGTTACAACATGAAGTCCACGCTCAAATACCATAGAAGTTGGATGCATAGGGGCATTATGGGTCACCTTTACCTTCTCTAACTCACCTAGTCCAAAGAGATAGCTAATATACTTTTAGATGGACCTCTCTGCATAGATGTCTACAGATGAGAAGATATTTAGAGTAAATCATTGACGAAAAGAAGAGCATTAAAGCATGAATGTTTACAATATGAGTGCTGTGGGTGAGAAGTAAAATTTTCAGATGTTATTATATGAACATTGCCCACATATGTAATTTCTTATATATATATATATATTTTTTTTTTCTACAACCCAGGGGCCAAGTGCACACACGTACGACAACTGAGAAGTAAAAATACCATATGCTAGCAGTTCTCAAAGTGTGGTCTCCAGACCAGCAGCATCAGAATCATCTGGGAGCTTGTTACCTTATTTGACCTCACCCCAAACCCACTGAATCACGAACATAGCAATCTGTGGTTTAACAAGCTCCCTGGCTTATGTTTGAGAACCACTGTCGTCTGCCATATTGGTCAGTCCTTAATCGGCCCCACCACTACTTTGCCCTCCACCTTCAACAGAAGAATACAACCTCAGACCTTCCGCTGCCAAGTTTTCCCAAAAGCCTCTGTATGGGATCAAATGCCCATGGGAATTCAAAGGACAGGCAGACGACTCATTCTTCTATATAATTTAAACTGCATCCCTGAATTAAGTCAGATGATCTGATGCTTCATACGTAATCCCCGTTGTTCTGGCCTCGTGTAGGTTTGCTGTTACTGACTGGCACACTTTAGGCCTTTTGTTTTATAGGCACGTGATGGAAGACCCTGCCCGTGATAAGACGCAGTGACTCCATTGGGAGGACAACAAGGGAAGCTGGGCTCCTCCTTTGACATTAATTGTTTTCCTGTCAAAGCCTACAGAAGCTGAGCTTACCCATCTTTCCCGTTTGCTTGGGCCACCAGAAAACTCAGAGTTAAATTTGCAACAAAATCTGAGTTACTGCATTGGTCTTTATACTTTCCATTTACGTGTATTAACTCCAAATTTCATCTTATTTTATTTCCATATGGTCTTTTTGCCCCCATTTCCTAATCTATGCATTTTAAAAAAATCTTATTGTATTGGATATAGATATATAATATGACATCCAATACAGATATCCAGCTTATATGTAAATATAAGCTATCTCAAAATCTTCCTGGGATCTAGGCAAGAAATATAAATGTTTAAATTTTTTAAAAAACCATATCCAGGGGCGCCTGGGTGGCTCAGTCCTTAAGTGTCTGCCTTCGGCTCAGGTCATGATCCCAGGGTCCTGGGATCGAGCCCCCCATTGGGCTCCCTGCTCGGCAAGAAGCCTGCTTCTCCCTCTCCCACTCCCCCTGCTTGTGTTCTCCTCTCTGTCTCTCTCTGTCAAATAAATAAATAAAATCTTAAAAAAAAAACATATACAATGTGTTAAATGCAATTTTCTAAATGATAACATCATAAATCAACTTACTGTTTGTCTTCAGGTTTTATAACAGATGGATCAGTCAAATTTTCTCCAACACCTCCAAAGAAAAAATGAAATGCTTTTAGCAAATGGGGATTTCATCTCCTCAGAAATTCGAGAAAATAATAACCAATTCTTAATTTCTTTCTTTAAACTTACATTCACCCTGTAATAAATTCGACATTATGTAAATTCAACGTACCATAAAAATTACCCAGGTGTGCTTGAAAATTTTAGTAAATTCACTGTCTCCTGCAACCCCCTCTGCTATGCTGTAATAAACTTCGAGGCCACAAATGAACGCTTTATTGGTGTGTTCACAGTTACTGAGAGTAGCATCCATCATTCATTTACCATTTGTCTATACTAGACATTCTAATTATATTCTCTGTAATTCTCAGCAACTCTAAAGGGAAAGTATTAGCATCCTCATATCCTCGTTTTGCTGAGTACATTGATGTTCAAGAAGATTAAGCAGCTTTTTGTCAGAGGCTGCACAGTTCACGAGTGATAAGAGGATGCGCGCTGAGCCAAAGCTTGTGTCCCTCCCATGAGGCCATGAGCTCCGCAGGTGGAGTCCACCAGTGCCCAGCAAGGCACAAGGGGCTGCGAGGTTCTGCAGGTACAACCTCTCCTCCATCAAAGACACCCATCAGATACTATATATATATATATATATATATATATATATATACACATACGGCATTTATCAACAGTAGCCTATAAACCCAGATTCTTGATCTGGATGCTGGTTACACACGTGTTTAGTTGTGAAAATTCCTTGAGAGGTATGCTTCTGCCATGTGCACTTTCCTGAACGAATGTTTTTCTTCCATTACATTTAGTTTTTCAAAAACGGACACCCAAGCGTAAAAGGACAGCAGGAGTGGAATTTAGCGCCGACACCGATCGAAATAGCAATCGACACCCAGAGTGAATCTCTGTTATAAAATGCAAGTGGGGAGGAGCCGTTTTCCGTCAGCTCTAACGTGTACAGGCAGGCTGATCGGACGGACACGCACCATTTGGGCGTACCCCAGCCCCTTCGGAGATCGGCCTCTAGTCTGCACTGGTTCTCTTTGCTTGGAAGAGAGCAACCTTGCGGGAAAATGATTTAAAAATCATATGAAAGGGGCGCCTGCGTGGCTCAGTCGGTTAAGCATCTGCCTTCGGCTCAGGTCATGATCCCAGGGTCCTGGGATCGAGCCCCACATCAGGCTCCCTGCTCCCTCTCCCTCTGCCCCTCCCCCCTGCTCGTGCTTGCTCTCGCTCTCAAATAAATAAATAAATAAATAAAATCTTTTTTAACAATCTTATTGAAATGTAGAGCTTTATTATGTATTTCTATTCGGTAAAAAATATTCATGTTTTCTAACCGCTATTTTAAAAAGAATTTTTTTTTTTTTGCCATGCTCGTTTTACCATATGCTAAACCTTTCATAAGAAAATGTAATCCTTGGGGCGCCTGGGTGGCTCAGTTGGTTAAGCGACTGCCTTCGGCTCGGGTCATGATCCTGGAGTCCCCGGATCGAGTCCCGCATCGGGCTCCCTGCTCGGCAGGGAGTCTGCTTCTCCCTCTGACCCTCCCCCCTCTCATGTGCTCTCTCTCATTCTCTCTCTCTCAAATAAATAAATAAAATCTTTAAAAAAAAAAAAAGAAAGAAAGAAAGAAAATGTAATCCTTGTAGTTTATAGACCCTTCCCCCAAGAACCTGACTTCCTTAGAAAAATAACCTGTTTAGTGTAGGGGTTTTCAACCATGTTTGTGTCAGGACCCTCTTTGCTTGTCCGGGGAAAAGAAGGGACCCCCTTCTCAGAATAATGTTTTAAAAATGCATAATTTAAATACATAAGATGACAAAGGAAACCAGTGATACTGAAATACAGTCATCAAAATATTTTAGTTGTACCGCAATACATGTGCTTCTTTGTTAACACATTAACAGAACGTAGTGCAAGTGTGTAACTACCATAACATCAAGTGATACACATAAACAGTGTTTTGCCGTATCTGCCAGCACCATAATGTGCGATGTTAATATCAGTAACTGCTATTGCAAACAGTCATGGGTACTGCTAATGCCTCTGTGGTTTGTGGTCTCCCCTATAATCGAAGGAAATGATGAGTTTCAGTTGTAGGTTAGTGAAAACGGTGTAATTTGTTTTCTCACCGAAGTTCACAAACCCTCTGAATTCTCTTTCTTTAAGAGCCTCTGGCTTACAATCTTCGTACACAGATTTTGTATGGCGGAAAGGAAAAGTAAGGCTCGAGGGGAGGTGTGTCAAATGTGATTGGCTCAGGCTTTATTCTTTTTAAAGAAAAAGTCACAGGAAGAGACTGGGCTCTTTATACTTTTCTCATTACAGACACAAGAAGGAACAGCCTCGACTGACTCCACTTTTCTAATGATGTAGTAAATAAACAGAAAACCAGACAGGAAGATAGTCCGAGGACCATCAGCAGAGGGACTACAGAGGCTAAAAATCCTTTTCATGCTCAAGCTCAGACCTAACTTAAAGCCTGGACTTCCCAGCAACGATGAAAGCTTTCGGCTGGTGGCTATGGAAACTGTAAATTTAAGCTGGGAATATGCATAGTACCCAAAGAGGTCATATCAGTTGGGGAAAAGGAAGTTTACAGGGGAGAAAAAGTCTGATCAAAATCACATCAGCTCCAGTTTACTTTAAATCTTGTTGCCTGTTAGATAGGCAGGAGTCAAAAGGTCCCACTCATGTCTCCGTCACCTTCTAGTTATGTGACCTGGACACCTTCTCTAATCTCTCTGAATCCCAGGGTTCTCAATGAAAGTGTGAATAATAATGGGCCTTATCTTATATGCTTACTGAGGATTAAATGAACTATTACATACAAGCTGCTTAGCAAAGTGTCTGACCCAGACGAAGCTAAAAAAATGTCAACTGCTATCTTTAATATCTTTATTCTATCAAGACCTCTTCTGAAATAAAATTCTATTTTCTTACCACTGGTTAAATCATGTTCTGATGATCTCATTTCCCTAATGAATAAATCTCTCTAAAAGAATGAGGGTAGAGTCTCCAAAAACCTTTATATCCCTAAACCCAATCTGACGATTCAAAGCGTAACTACTAAATACATATTTTGGGGCCCTCCAACGGCAGAAGGAACATTCTAGAGAGAGAGAGAAAATATGGAAGAGAACTATGCATTTCAACATCCAAAATTCCCAATCACACCTGTTTACCGACGTTAGTAAGGTAAATGCCATGTGCGGGTGTATGCTGCATGCCCTTGCGAGAAACTCAGACACAAACGTTCTGATCCCAACCACCCTGGGATACATCCGTGAACCTCTAAATCTGTGGAAATAAGTTACCTTCTTTGTAGCAGCAGAATTCATGTTGATAGTGTTGATGGGAATGCTGACTTATTCTGCAAAGTGCTTTGTTGAATAAAAAAAATCTACTATCTCCAAAGTTCTTTGAAAAATATAACGAGCTTTTAAAAAAAGAATGCTCTAGGGGCGCCTGGGTGGCTCAGTCGGTTAAGCGTCTGACTCTTGATTTCGGCTCAGGTCATGATCTCAGGGTCGTGAGCTTGAGCCCCACAAGGACTCCGGACTGGGCATAGAGCTTGCTTGGGATTCTCTCTCTCCTTCTCCCTTGGCCCTCCCCCCAGCCTCTGTCTCTCCCTCTAAAAAAAAAAAAAGAGAGAGAGAGAGAGAATGCTCTAGACCACCATGATTTGAAGGGTAATTGTTTTTCATTGCCGTTGCTGGGAATCAAATGTTGGATTTCACATGTAATGATGATGATGCAGGCCCTCACATGTGGGATTTCTACATGGAAAGAAAGTAGAAAACTACAGTATAAATTACAAGTGAGCAGAAATTGGTCAAGCCTTTCCTTAGAGTTCAGCTTCCAGGCCCACAGGTATGGCAGTTCCCGGGTTAATGGTTCGCACTCCCTTGGAAGACAGCAGAAAGGAGAAGAAAAAGAAAAACTGCCAGAGTGCTTCTCATTCCTCTTTTCCCTTAAAGCAATCAGGAGGCACAACAAGCTGGTGAAGAATCACTGCCATGTTCAAGAGCCACATGGAGATTAATACTAATGACAACAATAACCAACATTACGGAGGGCTTACTATGGGGCAAGAACTTGCCTCATTCCAGCTCCTTAATATGAGGGATTAACAAGGAGTTGAGTGCATAGTATTACTTCCCCAATTACAAATGAGGGAAGTGGGACTCTGGGTGGTTGCCCCCCAGTCACACAGCTAATTCATGGTGGAGCCAGGAGTCAGACCCCAGCACTGCAACTCCAGGCCTCTTCCTCCAAAACTGCTGCTACCAGGCCTCTCGGTCCCCACTCCCTACCACCTGAATAATGTAGATCATCTCTCCAAAGACTGGAAAGACTAATTGATTAATTGCAAAACTGAACCAAAAACCATTACAGTATTTTAAGAATACATATATGCTCCCCATGTTTCCTTTCCAACTCAGTTTGGATTAAATATCATAATGCATTGAGTTTTTACCCAAGTGCCTGATAGAAAATAAGTACTTGGTAAGCGTTAGCTAGTAGTTGTAGTCATGTAACTGCTCATAGTTACGATCATAGGATTCATCTTCTTCCATAAATTCAGGCCTCATCAATTGGCCAGAACTCTCCAGGAAGTATCTCAATTTCTTCATGCTCATTCTATGAGGCCCACTCTCTTCTGCTTTGAAGGTCAGTGTTTTGACATAGTTTCTTTGGAGTGGCCTATTTCTGCAATTCACATAATTGCCCAGTAAAAGAATAAAGTTAATTCCATTTTCCCCCCAAGACTATCAACGCAGCATTTGTTCTGTTTAATGTCACTCTGGATTACTCAGAGACATAAAAATCCCCAAACATAAACATCATTAAACAAAAACCTATTCAAGTGGAATACAAAACACACTAAAGAGTCATCATTAATTCCTTAAAGTTTTTCTTTGGTTGTTTTTTGTTTGTTTGTTTCTGTTTTTGCTTTTTAAACAACTCCACCCAAAACTCAAAGTGCAGACACTCGAATACAGATGAAAACAATCAACCTCTCCCCAACATGAGCTACAAAAGCAGACGCCGTGGGCATCAGCATGCTGAGCTTACATGGATCATGTACTTGCTGGTTTAAAAGCTGAATCATGCTGACTGTTTTAACTTTGTTTATATTGCTTCCCTAAATATTGTGTTTGAGGGTTAGAAATATAACTCAACTCTGTGAATAGCACAGATCTGAAAAGACAGAGAGACTTTTGTGTAGTTTAAAAAGTCTATACACATCCTTGAACACATGGCATAAATTTCAATCAGAATTTACTGGACATTTCTCACAATGCCTCAGGATTATGTATCTCAGCTGTGCCCAGCCTCCCAGCCTGGCTTTCGGTACAGAATCCCAGGACGGGAGAGGTGGGAAAGTCAGAGAGGACAAGGAATATGCCCAATCTGAACCATAACACGGTTATGTCCTATGAAACTCATAAAGAAATAAAAGACAGTACGGTGAGAAGGAAAGAACATGGATGGTCCGTTTACATCCTGGCTCCCTCTTCAGTAACTGTGCAACCTTGGGCAAGTTATTTAAATTTTCTGGGCCTAAAGTCCCCATAATATCTACCTTGAGGTGCTACTTGTGGGATTAAATGAGATAACTCCTGTGAAAGTTCCTAGACTAAATCCCTTATTTCAAACCAAAGCCCCAGTCAGTGAGCGCAAGGACTAAACTTTGACCTGAATACATATTTCGTTCTGTGTCTGCAAGGAAAGCCTGCTAGAGATACTCTGTTTTGTGCTGCAGGATTATAAGTCACATGTGAGGTGTTGATAGTGGGGAGATGCACTGATCAAAGGCTCCCACTAAATATGAGTGTACTGTGTCACCTCTCTCAGGCGGAGTTTTGTACTTTTGTGAACTGTCATATCAGGGTACACAGCAAAGAGAGCAAGCTAAACTATAGACTGCCAAAGCACTGAGCTCAAAACAATGAAAGATGCCCAGAATTAACACTTTCCTATGTGTATAAATTCATGCGTAAGTGTTATTATGAACATAAGTTCAAGGTAAAGCCATAAAACTAGAAAATTTGGTACAAAAATCATTCCCCATTTAGGGGCACCTGGGTGGCACAGTCGTTTGGGAAACCGACTCTTGGTTTTTGCCTCAGCTCTTGATCTCAGAGTCTTGAGATCAAACCCCACATGGGGCTCTATGCTCAGTGCTGAATCTGCTTAGAGTTTCTCTCTCTCTCTCTCTCTCTCTCTCTCTCTCTCTGCCCCTCCCTGCTGCATACATGCTCTCTCTCTCTCTAATAAATTAAAAAAAAAAACTAATTCCCCATTTAGATCAAAGTTTTAGATGTATTTAAATTTTAGGCAGCTAATCATCTGCCTATATTTTTTTCTTGCGCAAAGAGGGAAACAACATAGTAGGTGCTCATGATCATCACTGCACAATGTCTCTGAAATAAATGGCCTCACCTCCCTTCAAAACCAGGTAGAGCAACTGCATATATTACCCATCCTGGTTCTCCCAAGATTTCTTGGGACACCTGTCTGGTTCCTCACACTTTGGACAGTTTCACAAATAATAAATAAATTCAGAAAACGGATACCATCTTTCAGTTATCAAATTAAAAAAAAAAAAGCACACACTCTTGGGGAATATCTCCACTGGAAGACCTTAACTATGGCTTTGGGCAAAGAAGAACCAGGGTCAGATGTGGGGGACAACGACATGGACAAACCATTCCTGGTCAATGGTTCCTGAACTGTGCCTCATGCTTGTATCAGTCACGCTGGTGCTATCAGTTACCTTGCAAATCTAAAACCAGCAGCTCTCCCCGGGTATACTCATAGGTCCAGTGAGAGAAAGCCAACATCAGCTTCTCCAAGGTGTTGCTGGGGGCAATTTCATCACCATTGTTGTTGTTGTACTTCCGGAACTCTCCCGTCATGTACTTCTCAATGGTCAACCATTGGTTGGCCGAATGGCAGTAGATTAAGAAAACTTCCAGGAACCTGTGAGGGGGAAAAGGAGGCCACTGAGTCCCCACAAGGCAGCAAAGGTGAGACTTACATTACCAGTCAGCAGCAGAGGAGAACATCTAACTCTGGCCCAATGAAGCCTCAATGCACATGCCCTGCCTTTCTAAGGCAGGGACAGAATGCAAGGATTGGGAGTTTTCCCCACACTTAACCCACCTCCCTCCTCTTTGAAGAAACCTTCCAACTCCTTTATGAGTACGGGACTCAACTTTTCTTGCTGTGCTCTATAAAGTTCCCTGTAACTGAAACAATAAAACTTTACCATAATCCCCAGCACCAGATTATGATCTATCTTGCTAAATGAATGCAAGAGTCTTGAGACACTCAAGCCAAAGTAACAAGAGTTCATTCTTAGAAAGTTCCTTATTTCGCTAGGATAACAGGAGAAAAAACTGTGCTTCCAAGAGAAATGTTTTTCTTCTGTAACGTTCCTGGACGTTAGTAACTACATCTAGGGTCTGCCCATTTCACATAACTGAGAAGTCAGTCATGGCCTCTGCCTGAACTTCTCTTTTCCACTCACACAAGTTCAGTGTTTAAGCCAAGATATTCCTGGGACATCTAACTCTCTTCTCACCAGTCTCCAGAACTAGAGAAGGAAGAACCCAAAACTAAGATCGTGGGGAACTTCCCCATGGCTCTGGCATTTCTCATGACTAACAGGCCTGAGAAGAAATTGAGAGAAATTTGTACTTAAAATGAAGGGCCAGGGTACCCATACTCCCTATACTCACCTTGGCGTGTACAGAATGGTTTGTGGTTTCACTTGGTTGAAGGTATACATCAGTTTTTGAGCAGCTCTTTGTTGTTGAATTTCCTACAAAATAGGGAGCAATGATAAAAATATTGGTCTGTTATCATAGGCAGGCTAATCAATGACACAGAAGCACTAGAGGCCTCCCCAGTGTGGTTTTTAGCCTCATTCAGCTCCCACCACACTCCACTCCAAAAGCAAAACTCTACAAAACAAAAATAAGGAAATACCACCACGTCCGGAACAGAAAGGCTATCCTCCGGGTTAAAAAAAAAAAAAAAAAAAAAAAGGCCTCCCACCAGGATGTAGCCAGAACTGCTTTCTTTGACCTAGCCCTCTGGGCTCTGGGTCTCAGACTTACCCTGAGGCAAAGGTGAAGCACAGTACTCTCCCGGAAGATTTTGTGCCATGACTTCACAACCTCAGGAAGAAAGGACTTCATGATGAAAACCTGCCCCGGCTTGAGAACGTCACCCTCAGACCAGGTGCTGATGACTTTCATGGCTTTCCGGAGCCCGCCATCCATCTCCTCGCGGGACAGCACCTGGATCATTGCAGCTCTCCCTCGCTGGGACCAAGAAGACATGCTCTTATCCAGGTTCAAAGGGGAACTCTCCTCCAGCCTGTAGACAGTTACTTCTTCTCCCGCTGCAAAAAGAAGTACGGATGAGAAGTTCAAGGACATCTCATGCCTGTGACATGTTCCAGCGTCCGAAGTAACAGCTCAGAATCAGTTCAGCTTCCCAAATGATCAGAAGAGAATAGAATTTCACCTGGACACAGACAAGTACAGAATAAAGGCCTGGACATTGGCCATGTTATTGTCCAGTAAAGGAGCGGGCGGGAGAGGGGAAAAGGGACTAAGCATCAAATGATATCTAAGAATTAAGTTGTTCTTATTATAAATTGTAACTAGACAAAAGCAAAATCAAAGTAGTGGGGTTATGATTCCTTTGTTAAAGACAAATACTTCCAAAGAGATAGTTTAACCCCGTGTTTTCATTATCATCCCCTTTACAAGACTTATTAGACTTTTTTTTCCCTAATTCCCCCTTTTTTTTTTTTTAAAGATTTTGTTTATTTACTTGAGAGAGACAGAGAGAGCAAGAGAGAACACGAGCAGGGAGGAGAGGGAGAAGCAGGCCTCCCGCTGAGCAGGGAGCCCAACGTGAGGCTCGATCCCAGGACCCTGGATCATGACCTGAGCCAAAGGCAGACGCTCAACCCACTGAGCCACCCAGGCGCCCCTCCTAATTCTCCCTTCTATATGACATTTTAATACCAAAAATATACCATATGTATCTACATGTACTGTATGTGTATATATACACACAGCATGTACATACAGTATATACATATATTTTTGCTTTATACAGAAAAAGATGTTTCTGCTTCCTTGGGGGTGATATTACCCCCACTGAGAATTCACGGTTTAACACAACTGGAGTTAGCACCACGGTCATACCCCAGAGCCTCTCCCTCCCTCCTTTGTGCCCTTGGACAAGTTACTTAAAGCCTCACTTTCCTGATCAGTAAAATGAAAGTGAAAATAACGCTCACCTCATTGGGTTGTTGGAAAGATTAAATATGTGAATTTGGCTAACATGAACTAGAACTTCAGATACAAACTCAATCCCACTTAAAAGATTTTACACACAAAATGCTCTTTAACTGCTAGGCAGTTTCCATGTTTAGGCTCTTGAACAGGGAACAATTCAAGCCTAGATTCCACCTACTACAGTGTTTAATGCTTCATAACAGAAGCAACATATTCTATACACAACTTCTGTCCAGTCTCTGTTTGATTTTCTCCTTACACCTCTGTTTCAAATGCTTTTCTTTTTCTTTCTTTCTTTTCTTTTTTTTTTGGCTAACACTATACTGGTTCACCAAGAAAGGAATCTATTTGCTCACTCTTGCACTGAATTGAAAAGAACATGTCTAGGTAATTCTTAGTAACAAATTTTCACATATTTATTCTTCGTGCCCAGATAAATGCCACTGAAGGTCTCTTCAGAGTTCTAAATACTTAGACGATTTACAGCACAGCTCCTTAGTTGCAAAACCAGCCATGGAGCCGTGAGGAAGGAGAAGGCATTTGCATCCACGATCGGGAGCCCCCTGATTTGTCCCCGTGTGAAGAGAATTAAGATCTAGGACAGAGTGGGGACCCTTGTTATATTGTCAGTTGGCTGGACAGAGAGACTCTGGAAGCCTTGGCTTAATGCGAGCTTGTTTTTCTTTACTACTCCAGCCTTTAAAAACGACATTTACTATCTGAGCTAAGAGCAATTAGTTTACATGAAACAAACTGAAAACAATATACAAAGCATTTCTTTTCAGATGCCTGTTAGTTTTTACTGTATTGACATTTATCGCTTTCCTCTGTGTTTATTACACATGGTTGGTTGGTTCTTTTCTTTCCTACTTACTTCCAGCCCTAAATCAGTGAATGCCAGGTGCAACATTATTGCTTTTTTCCCAACTGCTGCTCATTATAGGTCCCATCCCCACAGTATTAGATTTTGACCCTCGATGCTGGCTGGACAGCTAACAAGAGTTTCCATTTTAGAAAATTAATCGCACTAGACTGCAATCACTGGCAAAACAAAAATTTCAGCTAAAATGATGCAACATGGTTTCTCCTCCTTTGATTTTGCTCAGATGTATGCCTCTTCCCTGGCACAGCCTCAAGAAGGTAGAAATGGCACACTCACCAAACAGTTGGATTGGTGTAAATGGTATAGTCTGAGAAAGCCTCATTAAATTGTTCCTTTCAATGGCTGCAAACAAAAACAGATTTACTATTTTAAGTATGCATCAGTGGCTTGGACTTACAGAAAGCCTCCCCCACATCAGCCTGTTCATATAATGCTAAAATATTTCATTTCAAAGACCCCCCATTTTTGCCTTTATCAAAAATATTTTCCACAATCCAGCTTTTAAAATCAACTATGCCTTAAACAGGAAGGCTATGCCCTGGTCTTAGAAATTATATGAGATTACATAACATGGTCTGAGTGGGGCTATCACCCCCCTCTCCTGAATACCAAATCACAGACTAATCCATACATATGTGGAACTTCCTTTTCAAGAGCGTTCTGTGATCTTCATTTCTCTGGTTTTTCTTTCCCAGAGCAAATCTAATGCACAGTGGACTGTGGGGACATCTACTGTTGACTTTGCACCGTTCACCTTCTTTTCCCGGAGAGAACTGAAGGCCAATTTTAATTAGAAGCAAGTGATCTGCATTTTCCTGTTGAGAGCCGTATCCTAACAGATCAGAGTCAATATGAGTTACAGTATTTTTCACCAGACTTTCTAAAGTTGACAGCTGGAGTCAAAATATTGGATTACTGCTGAGCTGAAAGACCCAGTTATAAGGGCCTGGAAAGCAGAGTCTGGAATCCACTGAAACACTGTTCGCTACAGGGGAGAATTTAGGAAAAGACAGTCTATTACTGGGCCCTGACAACATGACCTTGAGCTGATAATAATGGTAAGTGTCACACCACTAAACTCGTACTCGGGTGCTGAGCTTTAGACTGTGTAAAAGACCTCGCCCACGTCTCATCTCTCCAAGGCTGAGAGTGATGACACACAAAAGACCAACCAGTGGCACAAGTCCAGTTGGTTGTCCTATTGCTTTGCATTTCAAAGTGTTTCCCTCTTAATTCCCAGCTAGCCCTTTGGCAGATTGTTCCTCAGGAAGGGCAAATACGATGATTCCCACTCGGAAAGAAAGACAACTGAAGCACTGTGAAGCAATGTTGCTTATGAGAGTCAAGACCCTCGACATCTTGTTTCATAACATCTTTGTAAGATGTCTTTGTTGAATTTACTCGATGGGGCTGGCATTCATTCAGTGGTTATGTTCGCTGAGGGCCAGTGAGGGTATAAAATCCTCCTTCAAAGAACTCGTTTCAGGCCCCAATCCAAAATATGGAGAGCTCTGGCTTTGGGCTTGTAAGGAATTTTGAGACCTCAAGGTCACCCTTCTTCACCATTTGGAACTTGCCCGAGCATGCTTTTTTTTTTTTTTTTTAAGATTTTATTTATTTATTTGAGAGAAAGAGAATGAGAGACAGAGAGCGCACGCACATGAGGGGGGGGCGGGTCAGAGGGAGAAGCAGACCCTCCGCCGAGCAGGGAGCCCGATGCGGGACTCGATCCCAGGACTCCAGGGTCATGACCTGAGCCGAAGGCAGTCGCTTAACCAACTCAGCCACCCAGGCGCCCCCGGTACATATTTTGTTTTGTTTTGTTTTTAATCCCACATTCTCTTAAATCCTAACAACTTGTTTTCCCAAGTAAATGGCAAGGTAAGAAATCTGAATGTTCTTCTCATGAGAGTGAACAGCAGCCTTTCAAGTTGGGAGTCCTATCAATACTTTGTGATTCATCAATATTTCTGTTTGCAACTGCAGAATCACAGACGTTTAGCTCGGCTGACATGTCAATGCGCACATGCTTCCTACCTGAGTAATGATGGCAAGGCTCTGGAGGGCTTTTTAAGGAGGCTGAGATTTCTGAAATTATAGAGAAGATTGGCATTTTAATTACTTGGCTGGAGATAAATATATGCTTATGAATATATTGCCTTCAAAGTTATTATTGAACAGGTTAATCGGAATGGCTTCTCAGTATTTGAGAAAGATTGCCTAATGTCCTTTAACCACATCATTGGGCATGGTATCCTGACAGCTTCCAATCATCAATGTAATATCTCCAAACATATTTATATAGGGAATTGAAGAAAGACAGGTAATATTAGCCTCAAAGATGTATTTCCTCTGAACCAATTACACCTCTGGGTTGCAGAAGGCACTGGGCTGCCCATCACACTTCATGACATCCCCAAAGCACAATTCTCTGAGCTCCCACCAAGATGCAGTACCCATATGAAGACATTATTAATACCAAGTTATTAGCAGTCTACTTCACTGACCTAGAATGACAACAAAGCGATGAAAACAAATTAAGAGGCATATACCAGAAACAAAGGAGCAGGTGGAGAATAGGACACCAAGGGGCTTGTTTGTTGGGCTCACCTCCTGCAGGTTTAACTGGTTCTCCTCTATCTGCTCAAGTCCTAAATTACAAGTCTCCAGAGAAATCCTTTGCAACACTTTTGCCATTTCATAAAATTAAAATTAAAGTGGAGAGCTTTAGTCTCATGGTGGTAACTGCTTTATACCTAGTAGAGTAAGCAGCATAATTAGAGCCCAATTTCAAAGACCTCTCTGGTTTCTTGTTGCTGGGTAAGGAAAGGAACAAAAATCCCTTCCTTTGGGGGTGCTTAGTAAAAAGTAAGATCAGCAGAAAAGACCCTTTCTTTTGAGTTCATTCAATAATAAAAATAAAAACGTATTCAGCTCCCGCTATAGGCCATGCTAGCCAAAACAGATGTGAGTAAGTTGTGGCTCCCGCCCTAGAAAAAAGGAAATGTGAAATACTGGGAGCTAAAGACATGTAGACTATAGTCACAACACAGTTGGCTAAGTATTTATAATAGAGGTGTACACAGAGGCTTATGGAACCTTCATAGACAAGCAACGTGATATTCTTTTGTTGTTGTTGTTGTTTTTTCTTTTTTTTGGTGGCTGGGTGACAGACCTGTAACTCCAAAGCAACGTGATATTCTTAAAGAGCATGGGCATCTGAATCTGATAATGCTGAGTTTCAATCCTGGCTCATTTAAGGAGCTGTGAGAATTTGTTCACATTCATTCAACACACACTTACTCAACACCTACTAGCTGCTTAAGAGAAAGACCAGTGTAAAAAACAGATAAAGTCTCTGGCTACTTTCCAGTGAGAGGAGAGAAATTAAATAAACAAGTAAATATATAGTGGATTCAGTATTACATATATATCAAGTTAGGGGGCTAGAAAGTGTGGGAGACAGGGAGCTTATTATTTTAAGGATGGCAAGCCAAGGCCTCTGTAAGAAGGTAAAATTTGAGCACAGACCTGAAGGGAGTGATAGGTAAGTCATATGGAAAAATGAGGGAAAATTCCAGGCAGAGGTGACAGCAGGTGCAAACGCCCTGAGGCAGGACCATGGAGAGTGTGGCCAGAGTGGACTGTGCTGAGAGGAAACGGGGTTAGAGAGTTGGAGGAAGGACAGCAGAGCAACAGGGCTTTGTAGACCAATTTGGACTTTGCTTTTAGAGAGTGAGATGAGATGCCATTTGAGCAGAAGAGTGACTCGATTTGACTTTTGGTTTCACAGTGTTATTCTAGCTGCGTTCTGGAAATAGACTTTCAGAGAGCAATAGTTTGGAGGTGATCCTGTAATCCAGGGAGGAGATGAAGGGTGGTATGGGAAAGTAGGAAAGTAATCAGGTTCTTGATATATTTTGAAGGATTTACTGATGGTTTGGAAGTGCAGATGTGAGAAAACGGGAGCCAAGTATGATGGCAAGACTTTGGCCTCAGCAACTGGAAGGACGGCGTTGCCATTTCCTAAGGTGGGGGAGGCAGGAGGTGGCACATTTTGTTGGAGATGGCTTGAAGACACCCAAGTGAAGGGATGAACAAGTAGGTGGTCATATTCTGCAGGGCAGAAATGTTGAGTGAAAGAATGAACATGAGCCTGTATATCTGGATGAGGGCCCTCATCAACACTTGAGAAAGATTAAGGGATTTGCAGCCTATCCTGTAGGTAATGGGAAGCCATTGGAAGCTTAGACGTAAGTGACAATTTATTGTTCAGAAAGGTAACTCCAGTGGGAACACGGGGAAGTGCAAAGGGAGAGAAACCAACCAGAAGGCTCACATAAAATCAAGGGCAAAACTTTTTACATCGGAAAATAAATATCAGAGGCTCTAAGGCAGAAGCCATGGGATAGAGCAACACAGACAGCTCCTAAGGATGGGGCTGGGGGTGGTACGGAGGCAAAGTTGATAGCTAAGATGGGCAAAGTTGATGACTGGGAACCAGAGAGAGTGAGATACACAAGGCTGTGGAAGAGAAGGGGCCCAATGGCATCAAGAGGTCAAGAACATGAAAAGGAGCCCATAGGCTGTGGTAAAGTTTGAGAACAGCCTCGACAGTGGCTTTGCCAGGGAGTGTCTCACATGACCCAGCCCTACTCAGCCACTTGGGGCAAAGTCCTACGGAAGCCATACAGGAAAAGGTATCCACATATAAGATGAAGGGCTCCTTGTGAGCGGTATGTAAAAGACTGACAGAATTGCTGAACAGTCGAAATGAGCTCAGTGGCAACAGCCTCACTCACAGAGAAAACTGGAAAATCACCGTCAGAAATAGGCAATTCAAAAAAAATTGTAAACCAGATATCAATCCTGATTTATGTGGAGAAAGACAATCAACTTTCTACTTTGCTATTGAACTTTCTACTTCGTACAGTAGACAAAAATCACATACAGAATTTCAAGGACTACAAAAATCTCAGCAGGAGAGGGAACCTCTCCATTAATAAGATAAAAAAATAACATATAAGAACTTACTGTCAACTCTACTTGAACTTCTCAACCTGTTTGAAAAATTAAAGTTGTTTAGATAATGCTTTAAATTTTTCAATGACCAAAGAAGTACAATAGTAACGATACAGAGTCTATATGTCTAGATGCATGTATGTGTGTATGTAGATTTTCTTTGAAAGCAAAGTGCCATTTGACCCCTATTTCTATCAACAGAGAAATGGTTTGCAACCCTACAATTATTTTTCATAGAAAAATGAGCACCATATATGCGTATAATTCACTTACTGTGCATGCCCTAGGCTAACCAAAAAGCAGTCGTTGGTTCTGGTTTTTAATTAGCTATATGATCAAACGACATATATAAGATTTAACTGTGTTTGTGTTGTTCTGGATCAATTAAACTAAAGGGTTCCTGAACTATGCAAAACAGATGCCTACAAACGAGTCTGTGAATGTCTCTGGACAAGCCTACAAATCAGTTTCATTAGCCCACGTGGCCCCTAAATGTTCAGGGGCTGAAATTAGCTCTCTGTAAATTGGTACTTGCCCTGCTCAAGTGCACAAGTGGCCAAGGGCAAGTCTGAATAAATTCGTTCAAAGAATATCTCCAGTATTGAAGGTCCTTAGGGAAGAGAGTACAATTACAGTTATTGTTTAATTTCATGCTGCAATAACCCACTACTCTGCATAAGCACAAACTACCGAACCTCTGGGAGGAGACAGTCATGTGCACTTGAAGTCTAGAGTCAGGCTTGCACACAGAGACCTCGATGGGAGCACCAGAAAAAAAGGCCATCTCAAATGGAGCTGGCTGCAAACTTCAAGTCACACTCCACCTGCTTGGTATCAACTGGCCCTTCATACAGTAGATGGTTTTGAATTCTGCTCCCCTAGCCACATGGATCATTTAATGATGTAACCAGAAAAGTCCAGAAAACACTACAAACCAAATAGAATCATTTTGCTTTGGTTGGTTTTCAAACTTCATTTCTCTGAATAAATAAAATTCCAGGAAAATACTCAAGCCTACAACCATGTGAGTTCTCTAGCTCCTCTCTCTTTTGATCCCCGTCTTCCCTTTGCTTTGTCTCAATCCTCAAAGGGTTACTGCTTTGATAGACACTTAGGATGCTCATGAGAAACCAAAAATAAAAAAGATCAACCTCATAAGCTAAAATTAAAAATTTGAAAAAAAAAAAATCTAAAGAGAAAACTATCAGATCTTCAGTCTTTTTCTTTAGGCCAGACAGGTTTGTTCCTAGTCTTGAATGCAAATTTCACAATCTTATCTGTCAGAAAAGATAGGATACTCATTATTCCGTGTGTGCTTTTTTGACATTGAAAAGACAAATGCTTAATCTGCTGTGGTAGTACGTGTTTCATTATATTCTTAAAAGGCACTGAGGTGGGATCTTATTGCCAGAAATGGGAAAACTTGGAGAATAAATGATTTTCCTTCTTGCTGACAAAAGGAAAATATTGTCATTGGAAACACTTCTTTTTTGCCTCTTTTTCTGACCCAATTAAACCTTTGTTACAAATCAGTTTAAAAATCAAAAACAAAAACAAATAAGGTAAAAAAAAAAAAAAAACAGAAGCCAAAAATGCTTTAAAACAGACATTTAGAAATACTCACAGGGAGTTCCTATTGAGGTTGGTGCTCCTGGAGTTCCACAAAGAGTTTCTGCTCAGATCCTGAGCAGAAAGGAAAGGTCATTACATGTTCCCCCAACATTCTCCCACCCCAAGCTTCCAGTAATACATTTGCAAAACACACCCTCCCCCGCCCAACTCAATATTTCTCTTTTACTGGATGCACTAAACTCAAGTTAGAAAGATGCATAATGTTAGCACAGTATCTGAACAATTCAATGTGTTGACTGACTTTAACAGAATGAAATTACTTGTATGGGGACATCATAGAGAAAACATAATATACAACAATGGCTTTTGCAGAAATGAGAGTGAACAGTTAATGATAGGAAAGAAGGATTGAAGGTCTAAGTTGACAAGAAATATCAATCATTACATCTCTGTGTCCTCTATCAGGACACTGTTGTTTCAGTGGATGATAATTTAGAACAACATTACTTTGAATTTATCATTCTATTTCCTATTTAGATTCAACTATTACTTCCTGAAACCTACTATATTCCGGGCATCACTCTAGGCATTTCCATTGGTCTTATTTTTGTTATCCACTACCAATAATCTCATAAGGATGGCATTAACCCCATTTTAGAGACACGGCTAATGAAGCTCAGAGGTTAATTACTATGCACAGCCCTGAAACCTGGGACATAGCAGACAGGTTCTTGCCACCACTCACCTCCAAGCAGTCAGAGGGTTTAATTTCGAAACCTTCCACAGATTCCATTCATGAGGTTATTAACGTACATTCATACAGGTAATGTGGATACAGTTCCCGAGTTCATAGAAATAATGTTCAAACCAAGACCAAAATCAGATTTCTTGGGTTAGTCTAACTAGATCATGCTCCCCACATGGTAGATGGCAGTAAAACGGGCACGTAAGAAACAAAGACCGTAAAATCAGAGAACCTCGGTGTTGGAGGCTCCTTCATCCTGCAGGGCCCAAATCCCCTCCAACACATCTGCAAAGAGGTTGGCTCGGCCTCTTTGACTAACCACACTAAGTGAGGAACTTACTACTTCCAGAAATAAACCATTCCGTCCTTAGAAAGCCCCAATTGCTAAAAATTCCTCCTCAAATTGGGCTGAATCTGCCTCCCAGTAGTTTCTATATGTTGACCCTAGCTCCACCTCTTAAAGTGTAATGCAAATACCTATTTTTCTTCCACCTGGCAACATTCACAAATTTCAAAACAGTTTCAAAAGTTCCTGAACTATTGATCTTTCAGGCTAAAAACACCCACGATAAATTAGTGGGTGGACCAATAAATTGCATGGAGAAAAACAACAAGGAAAGAATAAAGGGTGGGGGGTGGGGCTCGAGGGGAGTGAAAAAAACTGAGCATATATTCAAAGCAAGGATTTAAATGTAATACCAGTAAAAAGGAGAAGCCAATTGAGGGACATAAAGGTAAAACAGACACAGTCAAGGAGTTAGAGAGGTGTGTGCATAAATTTTTTTTTAATATCAAATAAGATGATTTTACCTCCTGAGACTGCTTTAGATAATCACTGACTTGGATAGCATGTTGTTCCATTTCTCTGGTTTTCATTTTCTGATATATAGAGGATTCCAGACCTTGTTAAAAGAAAGAGAAAAAAAGAAATTAGAGAATACTTGAAAATGTGTTACATTCAAATCACATTCCTAAATAGGAAGATCTGAACATAGTGCATTCATCTAAATTTGAATATAGTTTCTTTTTCTCTTTTTAGCAAGTATTACCAAGATTCTTTGTCCTTTTTTTCCTCAAGTGGTTGAAAGCTATATATTCTACAGTATTTCTATTCATCAGTAGTTTCCTTCACATTTATAATAATTTATGCTCGCTAATCAAAGTCAAGCATTAAATGGTCCATAACTTGAGTCTTCCCTACAGAAGAACACCTTTAGCAATTCTTTTTGTCCATGGTTTATGTAAAACACATGAAATTTTCATTCCAAATTGTTAGGCATCCTTCCTTAACAACTGCATCAAGCATCATAGTAGGCTACTTGAAAAAATAAAACAAAACAAAAACAAAAGACAGAAAAGACTACCAGATGACAAATTCCATTTTCAGCTCTTTCTTAAAAAGGATGGCAAGGATCATTATTGTCACAATTTTTTATACTGGTACCTGCAAAGTCACTGGCATATAGTAGGTGCCCAATAATAATTTAATTATTGGATTGGATTAATTCTGAGAATAAGGCTTATTAAGAGTCCCTGGCTAAATGTAGGACATAGGAGATAACAGTAATTTTTTTCTCTAATGATTTTGTGTCAAACACACACACACACACACAGTACAAGAAATCTATTGGAAAAAAACCACAAAATGTCATATGATATTTTTGTAATATCATAAAATTATGATCAATATGGTTTCAATGAGAGTGAAGAATTAAAATTAAAATAAAATACCTAGAGGAAAAGTTAAAAATATACCTTTCCTTTTCATAAATTCCTCAGAACTTCTCTGTTTGTATTCAGAGAGCTACCTGACAGGGTATCACCCAACATTCAAACTTTTATTTTTAAATTCTTTTTCAATTAATGCTTAACTCAGATGTATTTTAAAAAAAAAAAAAAAGGAGTTTTAATTCAGGATGCAGTTCCAGGTAGATAGTGGGCCTCCTTGTCTCCTCAGATTAACTAGGCACATGGAGTCAGCCTATTTCCCTACATCTTCTCTCCCTTTCATCACACTTGAGATTCTTTCCCAGAATTCTCCTGCCACCTGCATCTTTTTCTATTTGAAAGTCATTGGAAAGAACTTAAATAACTTGGGAGTGGGGCGGGGGGTGAGTGAAATGGGTGAAGGTGGTCTCAGGTACAGACTTCAAACTGTAAAATAACTAAGTCCCAGGGAGGTAATGTACTGCATGGTGACTGTAGTTAGCAATACTGTATTGTATATTTGAAAGTTGCTGAGAGAATAGAGCTTATAAAATTCTCACTACAAGAAAAAAAAATTGTAACTATGTGAAGTGATGACTGTTAACTTGTAGTAATCATTTCACTATATATATATATATATATATATACATATATACACACACACATATATAAATACCAAATCATGTTGTACACATAAAACTAATACAATGTTATATGTTAAGTATATCAATAAGAAAAGAACTTGAATAATTTAAGAAAAGCATACAACTTAAATATCAGATTTATAAAAATATGAAATATAATATAAACATTTATAGATAAAATAATACATTTGTAACTGGACCTAGAATCATATCTTTGGGTATGGGATTTGATTTATCCAATATCGTAGGCTCTTATAACCTGTGTGATTTAAGGCAAGACAATTAAGCTCTCGAGTCATATCTATAGATTAAGAGCGTTTTGAATAATTTAATTTCTAATGTCTCTTTCAACTTAGAGTCCACTTGATTCTCAGTGATTTAACAGACAATTGAGTATTTTAAAATATAAATCAGGGTTTCTCAACCTTGGCACTGACATTTTGGGCTGGACAATTCCTTGTTGGAAGGAAAGAGATTATCCCATCCATTGTAGGAGGATGTTTAGCAGTATCTTTGGCCTCTACCCACTTGAAGTCAAGAATACCTGTACTTCCCTTAGTTGTCATAACCAAAAATGTCTTCAGACATTATCAAATGTCCCAGGGAAGAGAGGTGGGAGGTGTACAAAATTGGCCCTTGGTTGAAAACCACCAACCCAAAGACAAAGCAAGGTTTTAAAGAAGCATAATAACATAGATTTCAATACAGTGTCTATTTGTACCTTAAGTTTAGTATTTCAAATAATTTTAAATATTTATGAGTCCTGATCACATAGTTCCTTCTGTTTAAAAAGGAAGTGTGAGGAAGATGGCAACAGAGTAGGAGGACCCAAGGCTCGCCTCTTCTCACAAATACAATTAGATAACTATCAAATCATCCTAAATACTCCAAAAATTGACCTGAAGACTGGCAGAGCAAACTCCATAACTAAAGGTAGAAAAAGGGCACATCAAAGAAGATATTTGCACACCCACGTTCATAGCAGCATTATTCACAGTAGCCAAGAGGTGGGAATAGCCAAGTGTCCACTGATGAATGAATGGGTAAACAAAAGGTGGATATCAACTGCATTCCGTCTTGCCATGGCAGCCATGGAGGTGTCCTGCAGAGATCTTGGGAGACTCATGTTGAACACGATAGAGCTACAACATGGGTGGAACATGGGTCCCTGCATCCCTGGATGGGAGGCTGCCTGTCAAACATTTGCATAGGGCTTTGCCTAAGTGAGAATAAACCTCAGATGTGTGAAAGCAAATAAAATTAAAAAAAAAAAAATAACTGGTAAAGGTCTCTTATTGTGTAACACAAGAAGTTCAAAGTTCTGATCATTGCTCCCAATTCTGTTCATAATCTGGCCTTATCTTACTTGCCCAGACTTATTTCACATTCTCTGCCTACCTCATAGTTTTCATTTGTAGCTAGTTGATCCATCTTTTCTCCTTTACAAAACACCATTAAGGGATACTTGCCCATGGAATAAATACTATATGTCAGTAGCAATAAATAACCAACCACTACTCATCCCACTGAGTTCTGTGTAAGGGTCCATATCAATGTCTCATGAACCTTAAGAATTTATAACATTAGACAACCACACGCCATACATCAGACTAAATGAATACTCCCTGAGCCAGGTTTAACAGCTCTGGATAGGAGACTAACTGAACCTTGTTTTTCTTTTCTGGATCCCAACAACTATTCCATTAAATGAATGGAAATTTTGTCCTTTTCATAAAAATTAAAAATCAAAAGGAGTTATTTTTTCTATATGGATGTGCCACCCTCTCATTCTTTCATCTCCACTTGAAAGAACAGCAGGAACCACCGGTGTTCTGGGAACACAGTGAGGAAACGTCCCCAGAGTTTTTGAGATCCAAGAGTCTAGACTGTTACATACTTATCTGACTAAATTTGGACACTGTGAGCCAGTTCTTGCTGCAGGCCTCTTCTTCTGAGATGTTATTTTCTCCTGGCTCTGAATCCAGCTGGTCATTTTGAGAGCAGGTGTCGACCTTTATGACCTGGAGAGAAAGACACTTGTTGGAACACAGTGACATTAATCTGAAAACATTCTGAGTCATTAATGTGACTCCCAGAGGTACTATAGTGAGTAGCAGTGGTTGTTAACATTGGCTGCACATTAGAATCACCTGGAAATCTCTGAAAACTCCCATTAGTCAAGCTGGCAAGACATAAGCACCCATGTAATTATTATTTGCGGTCATGACTGAGAACCAGGCTGGGGGGGCAGCAGCCATCAAACTTGAGTGTGCAGCAGAATCACTCAAGGCTATGCCAAACCACAGATTACAGGGTCCCACCTCCAAGACCCACCATTCAGTAGGTCTAGAGGGAGAAAGAATTTTAATGTCTAGTAAGTTTCCAGGTAATGCTAACACTGCTGATAGAAGATCACAATTTGACAACCAGTGGCGTAGAGCAAAAAAACATAAGGCTTGGATCCAAAAAGAACTTGTGTTGGAATTCTAGATCTATCACTCAGAAGTTACATGAACTTGGGTAAATCACTTAATGCCTGTGAGCCCCATTCCCTTTGTCATTAAAATAACAAGTAGCCAACAATAATGGCTTCCATATGTACTAACCAGGGACAGAGAAGAAATGAGATAAATTGAAAAAATGCAAGCAATAAACCAATGCAAGTTATTAGTACCTAAGCCCAGCAATTTCTAGTTAAATTCTGGCCACTTGAACCACTGCAAAAAACAAATCTACTGAAATCATATTTCATAAGATCCCAGCAACTCATAGCATTTTCCCTGTAAAAGAGTCTTCTTTACAGGCTAAATCTCTCCCCCCCAAAAGGTAATTTTACATAATTGTCTTAATACTTATCTCTTTGCTTCTGCTTCTCATTCTTTTTTTTTAAATTTTATTGTTACGTTAATCACCATACATTACATCATTAGTTTTTTACATAGTGTTCCATGATTCATTGTTTGCGTATACCACCCAGTGCTCCATTCAATACGTGCCCTCCTCAATACCCATCACCAGGCTAACCCATCCCCCCACCCCCCTCCCCTCTAGAACCCTCAGTTTGTTTCTCAGAGTCCATAGGCTCTCATGGTTCGTCTCCCCCTCAGATTCCCCCCCGCCTTCATTTTACCTTTCCTACTATCTTCTTTTTTTTAACATATAATGTATTATTTGTTTCAACATATAATGTATTATTTGTTTCAGAGGTACAGGTCTGTGATTCAACAGTCTTACACAATTCACAGCGCTCACCATAGCACATAACCTCTGCTTCTCATTCTAAAAAGAACTGAGGTGCTTTTTAAAAATGCATCCAGATTATTATATGGAGAAATGAATCAGGGCATTAAGATCGGGAAAGGTGAAGTCCTATGGAATTACTAACTCAGATCTAAGGCTTCCTAATAATAAATAAAAAGATTCACTAAATGAAAATGCAAACATAACATATTGGAATTTGTGGGAGATAGCCAACACAATGATTAGAGGGAATTTTATAGTACTAAATGCCTGTATTAAAAAAGAAGACAGTCTCAACAAACGAGAAAAAAATAGAGCAAATTAAAACCAAAGTAAACAAAAGAAATAATAAAGAGCAGAAATCAATAAAACAGTATTCAGAGATAAATCAATGAAACCAAGAACTGGTTCTTTCAAAGATCAATAAAGCAGATAAGCCAGTAGCCAGACTAATCATGAAACAAAGAGAGAAACACAAATATTAAGATATTAGGAATGAGAGAAGTGATGTCACTACAGACCCCATAGACCATAAAGGGATAAGAAAAGGATATTATAAATACTATATGCCAATAAATTCAACAACTTAAATGAAATAGACAAAATCTTTGAAAGACACAACAAACAAAGCTCACTAAAGATGAGTCAGATAATCTGAACAGTCCTATATCTATTACAGAAATTGAATTTGTAGCTAAAAACTTTCCCACAAAGATGGTTTTATTGGTTAATTCTATCAAATAATAAAAGTTGTAATGGTATCAATTCTATACAAGCTCACCTAGAAAACTGAAGAGGGAATAATTCCCAACTCAGTCAATAAGCCCAGCATCATCCTGTTACCAAAACCAGACAAAGACATTACCAGAAATGAGATCTATAGACAAATATTCCTCAAGAATACATATGTAAAAAATCTTATTAAGATTTTAGCAAAATAAATATAGCATACAAAAAAGATAATACATCATTGTCAAGCAGGGCTCATCCTAACCAGGTTGACTTAATATTCTAAATAGTACTTCTACATTATAAAATTAATATAATTAATCATAGTAACATAATAAAAAGGAAAAACCACCTGATTGTATCAGGAGGTGCAGAAAAAGCATTTGACAAATGCTCACCTCTATCAAAGACAAAAATTCTCAGAAACGAAGTTCTGTAACTTGATAAAAGGCATCTACATAAAAACTACAGCTAACATACTTACTGGTAAAAGCCTAAATGCTTTCCCCCTAAGACCAGAGAAAAGGAAAGGATATCTGCTTTTGCCACTTTTATTCAATATACTAGAGATTCTAGCCAGTGTAATAAGGCAAGAAAAATAAATAAAACACATCTGGATTTGAAAGGTAAAAAGTAAATTTGAAAAGTAAAACTATCTTCATTTGTAGATAACATGAACATTTATATAGAAAATACTACAGAAGCAACAAAACCTACTCAAACAAATTAGCAAGTTTAGTAAGGTTGCAGTGCATAAAATCAATATTTTAAAAATATATTTCTAGGGGCATCTGGGTGGTTCAGTTGGTTTAGCATCCAACTCTTGGTTTCAGCTCAGGTCATGATCTCAGGGTCATGGATCAAGCCCTGTGTTGGGCTCTGTGCTCAGCAGGGAGTCTGCTCGAAGATTCTCTCCCCCCCCACCACCCCCTGCTCACATTCTCTCTCCCTCTCTCTCAAATAATCTTTAAAATACATGTATTTCTATATACTACCAACAAATAATCAGAAATTAATTTTTTATAATTGCATTTATAATAAAATAAAAATATCAAATACTTAGGGAGACATTTTTAAAAACACGTGCGAGAATGGAACACTTTCGGCATCTGGGTGGCTCAGATGGCTAAGCGTCCATCTTCAACTCAGGTCATGATCCCAAGGTTCTGGGATTGAACCCCACATTGGGCTCCCAACTCAACAAGGAGTCAGCTTCTCCCTCTCCCTCTGCCTGTCTCCCCTGCTCATGCTCTCTCTCATCTCCAATGAATAAATAAAAAATCTTTTTTTAAAAAAAGAACTGTACACTGCAAACTACAAAACACTGCTGAGAGAAACTGAGGAGCATCTAAATAAATAGACATATCATGCTCATGGATCAAAAAACTTATTATTGTTAAGATGCTCTCCCCAAGTGATTCACAGCAATTCCACTCACCCCAGCAGGCTTCTCTGTAAAAACTGTCAAGCTCATTCAAATATATGTGGAAATGCAAAGAAACTAGAATAGCCAAAAAACAAAACAAAACAAAACAAAACCACACCACTTTGAAAAGGAAGAAAACTTTGACAGACCTACACTACATGATTTCAATATTTAATATAAAATATAGTATTCAAGATAGTATGGTATTATCATAAAGACAGACATACAGACAAATGGAACAGAACAGATCCAGAAATAGATCCATACATATTATGGATATATATGGTCAATTTTTGACAAAGGTGTCAAGGCAACTCAATAGGAAAAAGACAATCTTTTTGCCAGAAAATGGTAGGAAAAAAATGATATTTGTATTCAAGGAAGGAACGGGGGGAGAGGGGGAAGGAGGAAGGAACAAAGAAATAAAGGGGAGGAGGAGAAAAGGAAAGAGAACGAGGGACCTCAATCCTTACCTACCACCATTTACAGAACTTAACTCAAAATGGGTGCTAGACCTAAATATAAGAGCAAAATCTATGAAACGTCTAGAAGAAAACATGAAAGAAAATCTCAGTGATCTTGGGTTTTCTTAATTTAAATTTTCTTAAATAGGACACAAAAGCACAGACTATTAAAAAAAAAAAACAAGATTTCATAAAAATAAAAAATGTATGCACTTCAAAGGACATTTAAGAAAAGTAAAAGGCAAGCCACCAAGAGAAAATATTTATAAAACATATATCCAACAATGGGCTTATATCTAGAAAAAACTCTGACAACTTATTTTTAAGACAACCCAATTTTTAAAATATACAAAATATTCAGACAGGTCACAAAAAAAGATATATGGATGACAAAAAGAGCACATAAATGATAGCTTGCAGCACTAGTCATTCCAGAAATGCAAATGAAATCACCATGAGATCCCACTACATACCCCCAACTATGGCTAAAGTTAAAAAGACTGAGCATACTAAGGATTGGTGAGAACATAGACCACTGGAACACTCATAAACTACTCCTCGTAAACTGGTTAGAATGTAAAATGATACAGTCACTTTGAAAAGCAGTTTGGAAGTGTCTCCTAAAATTAAACAAATACTTACCATATAACTCTGACATGCTACTCCTAAATATTTACCAAAGAGAAATTGAAACATATGTCCACACAAAGACTTGTGCACAAATGTTCATAACAGCTTTGTTTAGAATAGCCCAAACTGAAAATAACACAAGTGTCCTTCAACATGTGAGCTGATAAATGAGCTGTGGCATATCCACTCTGATGACTCTTTAATTTATATCTTCACTCCTTCCAGTCCAGGGCCATTTTGTAGTGTGCCTGGCACTTTATGGAGAAACTGAGCTAAGAGAGGCTCCTACCTCAATTGCCAATGACATAAAAGACACTTACCGGCACCTGCAGTCCTTGTGTTTTCTTCTTTTTCTTTGACAATCTCTTATCCTTGATTAGCATTTTTGTTTTGATCCATGCTGACTGCCCTATCTCTGAGGATCTTGAAAGGTCTGTAAGGGAAAGGGTTTGCATGAAAAAATTTAAGATTGCGCTGGGAGCCATTTGATTTTACAGGCGACTGAGAATGGGGAGAATGAGAATATAGTCAAAGGTGGCCAACTTTCTAAAAATAATAGTAATGCATAGAATTTAGTAATTTAAGAGCTTATTTTTTAAATAAAAAAAAAATGTTCACTTACTTTTAATCTTAGAGATCTTCAGTTTCTCCTCCTTGTGGAATCTCAAACTGTGACTCCGGGTGAAGGGCCTATCTCTGCGGAAAGGATTGATCCAAAAGGATGTGTTTGGCTGCAGCCATGGTCCCACCTCTGAGCAGTCACTACTATGGGCCAACCTTGATGAGTTATCAGAGAGGGATCTGGCTCGGATCTGCCTCTGGCTTTGGCCACTCTCTTTAGAGTCACTGTTACAAGTGGAGGCCAAGCAGGTCTGCCATTTTTTCTTGATGCTAAACACACCAGTTTCATCACCTTCTGAAAATGCCCAGTTCACATATCCACCTTCAATTCCCATGCTCTCACCTTGGGAAGGGAGGGAGGTCACTTTCATTGGTGGAGACGTGCAAATCAAAGTGGGTAGAACTTGCTCCCCCTTGTCTTGTCTGGCTGGTATCTGAGCTACTGACTCATACTGTGCCTTGGGTTTGGCCATTGAGCCCTGAGCTGAGACAGGTGGGATCTGCCAAGTCAGATGAACAGGGACCTCACTCTGGGTGACCTGTTCAGTTGCCAGCACATCTGTACCTGCTTCCACGGATGGTCTGAACAGAGGCAGGTCAGTTTCTGCAGAAAAAGGAGCTCGCTTTAGATAAGAAGGGACGAGGAGAAACTGGCCATACTTTCGCTGTGCTTGCCTGTTAAGGAACACCCCAGAAGCAACTATGGTGGTTTCTGTTTCTTGCTTTTCTTGCTCATCTCTTACATTTGAAGCTTCTCTTTGACTGTCTGTAATCTCAAGAAGGGGCCCCCTCTGCCCTCTCGGGGTACGCTGGCCTCTGGCCAGGCTCCGCAGCAAAGAAGGAGGCATGCTGTAATACTGGTATTTCTTCTCCCCAGAGATCTCCATGCTGCCTGGAACCCCTGCACAGATGACATTGCTCCAGCTGTGGGGAAGTTTTCTGCACGTAGGATGCTTTCTGCTGGCCAGGAGAGCCTCATCCTCTTGTAAGGTGTCAACAGCAGAAAGGAATTTCAGGGTATCTACTGTCAGGGCAGAGAGGTCCTGCAGGTGTCCCACTTGGCTGTCCAAGGACAGTAAAGAGTCCTTTATAAAAGACACTTTTTCATTCATTTCTTTCATTTGGAAGTACATCTCTGTAACCCTAATGGTAAAGGGAGGGAGAAAACCAATAAACACGTTAAGCCAGTGGGAACTTGCCTTGCTCTCCTCCTGTCCTCGTTCCATCCTTAGGCAGCTCCTCAGCCTCAGCTGCTTCCCCAAGTTGGGTAAGTCCTCTGTCTTCTCATCTCAGGTGGTTTCACGCCATCCTATAATTCCTACTATCACTCCAATGAGGAAACACTAAACATCTACTTTTCTAGCCCTTATTTCTAACATTCCAGGACCGTGTTTCCAGCTTCCTGCTAGTTAACCCTCCAGTGTCCATCTACCATATTCATTAATTTACATGGCAAACACCCAAAAATCTCCTACTGACAAGCACTATGTTATTTTGGATAGAGAAAGGACATCTTGAGGAAGAAGCCAGAATGAGAGGAACAGAATTAATGATTAAATATGTAATTAGAAAAAAAATTTATAGATCTTCAAAAAAAATCCAACTACAGATCAAATAGGCTTCCTAAGCTTCACACAAAACCCATTTTAAGAGACCTACATTCTGAGAAAGCCTGAGGCAAATTTTTAAAAATTATTTTGAATACTTTAACCCAACATGATGATGTCCAGCCATTGAGTTACATAAAAGCAACACAAGATATTTTCACCTATGAAAGTCAAAAGTGGGGTGCCTGGGTGGCTCAGTCGTTAAGCATCTGCCTTCGGCTCAGGTCATGATCCCAGGGTCCTGAGATCAAGCCCCGCATCGGGCTCCCTGCTCCGCAGGAAGCCTGCTTCTCCCTCTCCTGCTCCCCCTGCTTGTGTTCCTGTTCTCGCTGTCTCTCTCTCTGTCAAATAAATAAATAAAATCTTAAAAAAAAAAGTCAAAAGTTAAATTGCAGGTAGAATCTAATTAAATGTAATAACTGACTTAGAGACAGAGAGAAAGAATGAAGGAAATGTTGGTTAATATTATCTGTATATCTATAAATTTCTCTATATGGAGATAGGTTTCATTTTGGGCTCCCCGCCCCCAACAGAGATATGTTGAAGTCCTAACCCCCTAGTACTCCTACAATAGGACCTTATCTGGAAACACGGTCTTTACAGAGATAATCAAGTTAAAATGAAGTCATTAGGGTAAACCCTAAGCCACTATGGCTGGTGTCCTTATAAAAGGGAAATTGGGACACAGTGAGAAGATTATGTGAATATACACAGGGAGAAGACCACCCTACAACTTCGGCGATGGTGTCTACAAGCCCAGGAATACCAAGGATTGCCAGTAAATGCCAGACGCTAGAAGAGGCAAGGAAGGATTCTTCACTAGAGCCATCAGAGGAAACACAGCCCTCCCAAGTTCTTGATTTTGGACTTGTAACCTCCAGAACTGTGAGCCAATAAATTTCTGTTGTTTTAAGACACCCAATATTTGGTACTTCATTATGGCAGCCCTAGGAAACGAATACAGCTTTCTAAGCTTAACAAAACAAATTACAAAACATCTCATATTTGGTTATATTAAAAACAAACTCATACACATAAAAATATATAAAAATTTTAAAATAAACAGTAAGTTAGAAATTTTTCTAACAAATATGATGAGGTGTTTGTATCCCTTAATCAAAAGCTTTTTACAAATTGTTGGGTGGCTCAGTTGGTTAAGCGGCTGCCTGTGGCTCGGGTCATGATCTCAGGGTCCTGGGATTGAGCCCCACATCAGGTTCCCTGCTCAGCAGGAGTCTACTTTTCCCTCTGCCCCTTCTGTGCACTTATGCACTCTCTGTCTCAAATAAGTAAAATCTTAAAAAAAAAAGCTTTTACAGATTGTTACAGAAAAAAATTACAAAGACTCCAAAGGATGTGAACAGACAATTCACAAAAGATAAAACACAAAAGAGGGGCGCCTGGGTGGCTCAGTTGGTTAAGCGAATGCCTTCAGCTCAGGTCATGATCTCAGGGTCCTGGGATGGAGCCCCCCATCAGGCTCCCTGCTCAGCAGGAAGCCTGCTTCTCCCTCTCTCACTTCCCCTGCTTGTGTTCCCTCTCTTGCTGTCTCTGTCAAATAAATAAAATCTTTAAAAAAAACACACAAAAGGAAATATGGTAAAATATTCAACCTCATTAGGTATTCAGAGAAATGGAAATTAAAATGAGTTCATCTACATTGTAACATTTTTTTAGCCTAGCAAATGATTAAAATAACTCAATGGCGACAAGGGTGCAACATTGGGACATTCAATTAAGCAATGTACATAAAGAGACTATGATTTCATGGGATGCTTGGGTGGCTCAGTTGGTTAAGTGTCTGCCTTCAGCTTAGATCATGATCCCAGGGTCCTGGGATCGAGTCCCACATCGGGCTCCCTGCTCCACGGGGAGCCTGCTTCTCCCTCTGCCTCTGCATCTCTCTCTCTGTCTCTCATGAATGGATAAATAAAATCTTTAAAAAAAAAGAGAGAGAGACTATGATTTCACTATGCTAAAGTAGATATTCTTTACATTATGAGATAGAATATTATGCAGCCATTAAAAATCATACTTACGTTATTGAACAGTAATTTTCTTTGGCTATTTCTGATGGTAGGCATGGGGATGTGGATGTCTGTTATGTTTTGTACTATATACTTTCAAATTTGGTATAAAAACTTAGTTGAGAAACAAAAGTTAAAAATATGTTTATAAATAATGTTTAATTATTTGAAAAAAATTTTTTGATGTGTAAGGGAATAAGGGACAACATACAAACTTGTATAATTTTTTTTAAAGATTTTATTTATTTTGAGAGAGAGAGAGTAGAGGGAGAGGCAGAGGGAGAGAGAATTCCAAACAGACTACACGGAAGGCAGAGCCCAACACGGGGCTTGATCTCACAACCCTGACATCATTCCTTGAGCCAAAATCAAGAGTCGGATGCTTCACTGACTGAGCCATCCAAGCACCCCTAAACTTGTATAATTTTAACTGAAAATATATGGAAGACTAAATGGGAAAAAGAAAATTTTCAGAGTGCACTCTGGCTTACAACATTTTTTCATTCTTTTCTTTCCCTGTTTTATTCTTTTATTTGGATAAGTGAGTATTCTGGCCAAATTCTCAATAACAAAAATCTTTAATAAGCAGAAATAAAGTAAAGTAAAGAAAGAAAAAGAAAGGAAGGAAGAAAGAAAAAAAGAAAGAAAAAAAACAGCAAGGAAGGGGATCTCATCAACAGTTTCGCGGCTGACATGACCATATGCAGAAATTAAAAATGGTCCCCGATCTTATGTGGGGCCTGGAAGAAACAGTGATTATACCATGAAGGATTTAGCATTCAGCTACAGCAAGCACTTCCCAAAAGAGTGTGAGATATCCCCTCTCCAGAATGTATCCCAAGTCACATGGATTGAGAAATCCTGCACTCCTTCTTTTTGGGAGCTTGGCAGCCAGGAATTAAAGAACAAAAGGGGTGATGTTTTCCGTGTTTGTTATATGGGGGTGGGACCCTCTCCTTCTTACTTCTGGTACAGAATCCCACTTCTGTAACTAAGCAGAGATTTAATAAATGCTTCCTGACCTTCTGGAACCTGCAAAACGAGAATTGGCAGAGATGATGAGGGAAAGAGCACCAAATATATGTATATTCCCTTCCAAATATGCTTAATTAGAGCCTCTTCACTTAGTGTACTGTTTCATCTAATTCAAAAACACAACAGTCTGAACGGCAGTAATGGAGGCTCATTAAGCTCCATCAGCAGCAGTCACATCAAATGGATATAATAGAAACCAGCAACTATTCACAGCAACAGGTAACAGGCTACAATAGAGACCTGTTAGACAAATAACCTGGTCATCCTCACATAGGGTCTTCCTGCTTTCATGGGCATTTTTTTTTTCTAAAGCATTATGTCCCATGAAACATATTTTAATTATATTCCTCAACCACCAACTACATTAATTTAATCTAGACTTTCAGTCATTCTGACATGTAAAGAAAAAAAATTCTTGTAAGTTTAGTTTCCCCTATGTGCGATTTGAGGGTGGAGGGAAGACCAGTATGGTTATTGTTTTTCTGTGGGTCTTTGGAGAAGATGTTTTAAAGTAAGATTATAAGAGGGGCGCCTGGGTGGGTCAGTCGTTAAGCGTCTGCCTTCGACTCAGGTCATGATCCCAGGGTCCTGGGATCGAGCCCCGCATCGGGCTCCCTGCTCAGCGGGAAGCCTGCTTCTCCCTCTCCCACTCCCCTCTGCTTGTGTTCCCTCTCTGTGTCTCTGTCAAATAAATAAATAAAATCTTAAAAAAAAAAAGTAAGATTATTAGAAGTATATGTATAATCATCATGATAATCATAATATTAACTAAGTGCTCACTCTGTTACAAAGGCTGTACATTATTATTTTTATTTAATCCACGTAACAACCCCATAATGTAGGCATTCCTATTACCCCTTTCATAAAAGAGGGTGGGTCACGTGGCCGGTCACAGGGTTGGGGATGGAGCGAGGCTTCGAACCCAGACAGCCTAACTCCACATTCAGTGGCATTGACCCCCCCGACACTCGGGCACCTCTGAACAACTCATCAGGGATCAGGCAAAGTTTTCACCAGGGCCTTAGAGGCGTGGGAAATGCTAAATGAATTATACCAACATTTCCCAAGCTGAGAGGTGCTCACAAATGTTCCTCAGTAAGGTGTCACGGCAAAATAATGACAGGACCTGCTCCAACAAGGACTCTGAGTCACAATGTGACTTGTTCTAAAATGTAGCATTCTCCAGGGGCCCCTAGCGGGCTCAGTTCATAGAGCGTGCAACTCTTGATCTCGGGGTTGGATGTCCGAGCTCCACAGTGGGTGTAGAGATTGCTTAAAAAATAAAATGCAGCACTTCCCAAATATAACATTATTATGGGGAAATATCCACTTAACATCTTACTCCACAGAACAGAGAGAGGGTCAAAAAGTAGCCAGTGTTTCAGAGAAAGGAAGACATAAAACAGCCTAGTCTCACAATTCACAATTCACTTAATTCTGTAAGGATGTAGGTGATCTCTTCTCTACAGGTAGGCGATCGTGCAAATATCCTCATCTTTCCCTTCCTCTTCAAACTCCCTCAGCTGCCTCAGGAAAGTATTCTTCCCCTCCCCCATGCCTCCGTTGTGAGCTCCCCAGAGATGACCTCAACGAGGCCAATGGTGTAAACGGAAGACTGGTGAGAGAACTGACGGATGATGTTCTGAAGAGTGAAATCAGGTCTTCATAATCAGATTCTAGAGCCCACGAAAGCCTCTAGGATATTGTTCAGAAGCTACATACCCATTTACCTTCTACTCCTTCCTCTACCTAAGGGAAAAACTCAAGAGGAATACAATATGTGATGACTGATGGTGTTCGTCAGGCTACACCACCACCACCATTACTACGATGATTGAATTACTTGTTCGTAAATGTCTAGTTCAGTTGCCACACCAGATCCATTTGACTCTTAACACTGCCCTTCCTATTTCCCTTATCCTCCTCTGATCAATTCTGGTTAATCCTCCCCGTGAGCCCTTCTTTCTTGCTCTGTTACACAGAGGTTGGCTCCCCTCAGGGTCCCACCCTCAGCCTACTGAGTTTCCTCACCCTTCTTGCTTCCTGGGCATAATCCCATCCTCTGTCATGGCTTTCTTTTCTTACAAGGGGCAGACGACTCCCGAATCTCCTTGTCCAGTTCAATCTTCGCCCCGGGACTTCAGAGCCTCACATCTAAAGCCTCCCAGGAATCTCTGGCTAACTGTGCCACAGGGATCTCAAGCTCAACAAAGCTGAAACTCATCGCTTGCCCCTTCCCCGCATCTTTTGCACATTGTTTTCTATCATGGAGATGCCACTTTTCACCTAATTACCCCTGCTACAGATCTGACAGTCATCCTGGACTCCACCTTCTCCCTTGGCTGCATGTCCATCCCTAACTCCCCTCACGAATCGCCCTTTCTAAACATGTCTTTACTCATCCCTTCTGCTATGGTCTGAATGTCGGTATCTCCCTGAAATTCCTATGTTGCAATTCTAACCCCCAGAGGTGATGATAGTATTGGTAGGTATGAATGGGACTGGCGCCTTTATAAAAGACACCCCACAGAGCTTCCTCACCCCCTCCGCCATGTAAAGACACAAGAGAGGTCTGCAGCCCAGAAGGGGGCTGTCACCCAACCATGCTGGCATGCTGTTCTTGGACTTCCCAGCCTCCAGAACTGTGAGCAACTCACAAGCCACCCAGCCTCTGGCACTTTGTTACAATAGTCCAAATGGACTAAGATACCTCCTTTCAAACCTACCATGGCTAGTTTGGCTAGTCCCTGGGACTCATCCTCCCGCTGTATCGATCCCTGCTGTCTCCATACTTCGAATTCTGATTCTTCAAATCCATAACTGAAGGAATCTGCCTAGAACTTGAATCTGTCCATATCTGACCACCTAAAACTCCTTCCTTAGTTTACAGGGTAAAGTAAGGGGCTCTTCATGACCTTGGCCCCATTCATAATCTGGGGCAAGGAGGTCATCTTATCTTATGTATTTATTCCCCTTTTCTTAAGATATGAAAGAAAAGATGTATTTAAAAAGAAATCACACTCACAGTTTATGGAGCCTATTTTTACTTTCATTGTACTCTTACTATCAATCAGCACTCTGCCATGTGGTTCATCTATGTTACCTCATGTAGTCCTCACAGCACCTCTAAGAGGTAGGTCTATTTTTGTGTGCATCCTACAAATAAGAAAACAGAGGCCCAGAGCCAATCTGCCCAAGTGCATAGAGCCAGTAAGTGGAGAAGCAGGTCTTCACCCTGGTTCTATAAACTCCTATCTGGGCATGTGTGTCCTAGAAAACAGAGAGCCAGGCTGGCCCACAAGACTCAGTGAGCATATCTATAAAGGTAGCAGAATGTGCAGAAGAGGGAAAAGGAAAGAGAAGCTCATCAAGCTCTGGCCTAAAGATATTATTTAAGGAAAACAAAATTTGTGTGCTCACAAACCTTTATTTGATATTTTTTTCTCAATATAAAATTGGTCTGAAATTCAGTTGGCCACCTAAATACGTATTTACGTAATATGATATCACTTGAAAAGTCCAGAAATATGACATATACCCATAGCAAACCATTTACAGAGTTCATGTAACTCAATTTTATTTTTTAAAGATTTTATTTATTTGACAGAGAGATAGAGAGCACAAGTAGGCAGAGTGGTAGGCAGAGGGAGAGGGAGAAGCAGGCTTCCCGTCGAGCAGAGAGCCAGATGTGGGGCTCGATCCCAGAACCCCAGGATCATGACCCGAGCTGAAGGCAGCCACTTAACCGACTGAGCCACCCAGGCGCCCCTTTAAATAAAGCCATATTTAAGGATCCACTGCCCATCCATTTGGATGTCGAAAAAAATACATGCATAATGAGGTATAACATTTTACAGTCAGGTCCCTGTATATTCGAAAATGAAGGAACGCATTTAAGTTCTGTCGATTTGCTTCTGGTTACAAAAACAACTCTGTGTTAAAAAAAAAAAAAATGCATATGGGGCACCTGGGTGGCTCAGTCGTTAAGCGTCTGCCTTCAGCTCAGGTCATGATCCCAGGGTCCTGGGACCGAGTCCCACGTCGGGCTCCCTGCTCAGCAGGAAGCCTGCTTCTCCCTCTCCCACTCCCCCTGCTTGTGTTCCTGCTCTCGCTATCTCTCTCTCTGTCAAATAAACAAATAAAATCTTAAAAAAAAATTAAAATAAAAATTTTTTAAATGCATATAATCACACTCAGTCTTCCATATTCCAACACAATGCCATGTATCCACAATTATCGGTGGAGCCACAGTGGCTTTGATCCTACCACAGTTTCTGAATATGTTCACTCTCTCCAACACATCTCTTTCCTCACACCTCTGAACGGCCCCCTGCACTGACCCTCCCCCCCAAAACCACACATACCCACAGGCACTGGTCTGATGATGCCTTGGCCTCAAGAACTGTGTGCCCACACCCGAGCTGCAGCCTCCTGAGCACTGGCCACCCTCTCTCCTGGTCCCCCGATTGCGAGCGAAGCCCAGGCATTAAGCCCTCTCGTGGGGCAAATCACCTCCTCCCTCCTGCTCCTGCAGTTCCTCCCTGGCTGGTGAATCATGTCCAAGACCATACACATTTCTTCTGTTATCCCCGCATGAAAACAAAACAAGAGAACCTCACCTGTGCCCCGTCCCCCCAGAGCAACGAGCACGCAGCACTCGGCCTTCTCCTGTCCTACCTGCCATTGGTGGACGCACCTTGCGGCCTCAGGCAGCTGCACTGGCTATTCCTACAGCCGGGGCACCACCCCACCGGATGTCTCTGCCCCGCCTCCCTCAGGCCCCTCCTCCTCCGACTCCTCAACAGCCTTCCTGCCCCAGGCGACCCCAAAGAGTCCAACCCAACGCCCCCGGCCCCGACTCTGGCAGACCCCTCACCACCATCGTTTTCGATGCCCTTATGCAACTTGATTTTTCATCGCTCTTTAACAGACATTAAATTACATCTTTTTATGTGTCTCCCTGCTTGTTATTTGTCCTCTACCCCCCTCACCCCTCTACCCGCACACACTAGAACACGAGTCCTATGAAGGCAGGGACTCTCGTCTCTTATTCACCATTTATCTCCACGGACTAGAGGGACACCTGGAATGTAGTAGGTGCTCAATAAATATACATCCGTTACAGGAATACTATATGCTACTAAACAGAACTGTAGAGAACCCAAACCTCTGGGTTCTGAAAGTCCATCTTTCTACTTCTTCAGACGTTCTAATAGAACCAGCTTTGGGGAGCTGGAAAAAAAAATATATATATATATATATATCCTGTACCTCTCTGATGTCACTCGGATTCGTTCCTCACAGCTATAATTCAGACTTTCCATCTTCTCGTGGAAGTATATTTCCACACACTGCTCTTCGAAATCGTGAAGTCTTTTCAGATCCTCCTCACTCAGGTAGAGTTCTGTGTAAATAAATATGGTGCATTTTAAAAGAGCATTATTTGTCGGTAAAATGAGACAAAAATATTAATTTTAAATTGAAAAACAGGGCAAAGAGAAGCTGATACAGAGAAGGAGTGGCTTTCCTTCTACTTGTGTTGAAAATCAATAAACTATAGCTTGTGTGAGAAAACTTTGCTGTCTTGTCACACCAAAGTCCTAATATTATTGGAGAAGCACTATGTAGAAACAAATAGAAACATCAATTTGGCTCTTTCCTATTGTCCTATAAAGAGGTGTGGGAATTTGAAGATGACTCATGTGGAATAGACATTTTCTGTCCAATATGCTCATAGGTTAGATTATTTCTACACATTAACAAAACCACTATGTTTATATGCATATGGGGAAAGATTCTGTCTTTTTTCCCCCGCTGTTTGGTTTATCACAATGACAATAAGTAACCTGTAGGTTAAAATCAAGGTTAGATGAAGTCTAAATCTGTTAAATTAATCCAGCAAGTGTAAGAAAGTTTCACCTTGTTACACTGAGTTTGTAGATACAGTTGACCCTTGAACAACATGGGTTTGAACTGTGCGGGTCCACTTATATATGTTACGGTTTTGTTCCGCCCCCCCCCCCCCCCCCCCCCGGTAAATACAGCACAGTGCTGTAAATGTATTTTTTCTCCCTTATGATTTTCTTAATAACCTTTTCTTTTCTCACTTTGTTGTAATCCTCAGTATACAACACATATAATATCCAAAATATGTGTTAATTGACTATGTTATCAGTAAGGCTTCTGGTCAACAGTAGGCTATGAGTAGTTAGGTGGGAGGGGAGTCAAAAGTTATACACTGATTTTTGGCTGTGCAAGGGGCTGGCACCCCTAACCCCCATGTCAACTGCATAAGTTACTCTATTGGAAACAGAGGCATTATTACCAGCCAATGGCTGAGGCTATCCACTTTCCTTGACATGATTGTTATTAACTCACAAAAAGACACATTGTTTCATGATATTATGAAGCTAATACAATTCAATGTCAGCCTTCAGTGATCACATTCCGCCCATTACCTTGGCCCTCATTCTGATCTAACAGAAAAATATATTAGCTTATGAGCAAGTTTCTAATACTTGAAAAATACATAAATGGTGTTGCAAAAAAAAAAAAAAAGGAGCATTCTCTTCCTTCAGTGGTTTCACTTAAATCAGGGAAAAAAAAAAACCCATAATGTTCCCTCAAACGTACTAGAAATCCAAACGTTTCATTATTTTCCAATGAGACAAAAATATTAATTTTAAATTGAAAAACAAGGCAAAGAGAAAACAATATTCAGCCATAAAAATATGTCCACAACTCAAGTGCATAAGTGTTTTCTGATTTTATGGTGTGGAAGAAATACTCAGATACTGAAAAAATCCAGTAACCACCCCCCTAAGCTCTAAATGCCCGTTTGCATTAAAGAATCTCTTATGCTTGGGGCGCCTGGGTGGCTCAGTCGTTAAGCATCTGCCTTCGGCTCAGGTCATGATCCCAGGGTCCTGGGATTGAGCCCCGCATCGAACTCCCTGCTCGGCAGGAAGCCTGCTTCTCCCTCTCGCACTCCCCCTGCTTGTGTTCCCTCTCTTGCTGGGTCTCTATCAAATAAGTAAATAAAATCTTAAAACAAAAAAAAGAATCTCTTATGCATGAGAAACTTTGCAGTTACCATGATTTGATCCTTCTGTGGATTCCTGAATGCTAACAACCCAAAGACCAATTCCAGTTGACAGGTGCGGCTTGCATCTGTGGAGCATTCTTGTGACTCTCCACCAGGTGGCACTGCTACCCCATATGCAAACGTCAATCTTCGATAGACGATTGGAAGAAGTTTCACAAAAGTTCAAGAATTTTCCAGAACTCAGGGTGAACACACCTCTACCCATCAGAAATTTACTTGAGTTATATACCGGAATCATTCTATAAACCCAGATGAAGGTGAAGCTGAAATCTGGCCAAATCCCAGCCAATTCCAGGATCTCTCGGCTGGCTTACACTCTCCTATTAGCTTGCAATAGTTCCGCAGCCAATGCCTGGGATGGCTTTCTATTAGAAGCCTAAAAATTATAGTGTAATTATAAGCTTTTGAATTAACTTCAGTTGTGTGGTGCCTGGGTGGCTCAATTAGTTAAATGGCCAACTCTTGATTTCAGCTCACATCATGATCTCAGGGTCACGGGATCAAGCTCTGCATTGGGCTCCACCCTCAGCATGTCTGCCTCAGATTCCCTCTCCCTTTGCTTACCCTCCCCCTCCCCCCCCCAAGTCTCTAAAATAAATAAATAAATCTTTTTAAAAAATTAACTTCAATTGTACTTTGGCTTCCTCATCCAGGCTGAATCTTTGGGGGTCGGGGGTGGAAAAGAAAAGTAAATCTCCAAAGTGACTCAAGAAGAGAAAAATACTTCACTTAGCCAATTACCAGCAGGAACAAAAGCATATCAACCTATCAACCTTGTAATAACACCTGTCCCTCATACATGAAATGTATAAACAGTGCACAATCCCTTATCTGAAACTCCCGGAACTGAGTGTGTTTTAGAATTAAGAATTTTCCTTGTCTCATTTTAGAAAGGTAATATAGTGCATACACCATAAATGAAGTAAAATCCCTAACTGAGGCTAGGGCAGTACCCTAAAATCCAACACATTATTATTTTTGAAGCAAAATCAATGAATATTCATGCTACAAGTGATAAAGAGAATGAATGGCTTCACATTAGTCCCATCAGCCTTTTTTGTCCAAATGAGTCTCTAACTTAAGAAGAAAAAAGCTTTCTGCTTTCAGGGATATTTTGGATGTAGGAATTGAGATAACGATTGTGGATTTATGCCACCCATTTCCTCTATATGTAGGAATTATCTAGAAATGGGCCTGGTACCAATTGTGAAATTGCTTGAGAGGAACTACAATAGATCTGTGAAACCACAGTAAGAAATGTTCTATTATAACAATTAGCGTGAGAGTCATATTGTGCTGTGAAGATATGGATAAGCAAAATGAACTAGGAGAATCTCAAAATATGCAGATTTAAGCATTGCCAAAAAAAAAAAAGAAGAAGAAAGGAAAAATGAGAATCCACATTTCTGCATCTTGTATTGAAAACATGAAACAACCATACAGAATCACCTCCATCCTCAGTAGATTAGGAAGCAGAGAATCAGGACTCTGGTTAATAAGTGAAGCCACGTCTGTCTTATCAGTTTCCCTCAGTCCACAAGACCTCCTGTGACTCCTTTCTGTTTGGATTCCAACTTCGACAACAGGGAAATGAATATGGGTCACAGTGACTCCCTAGGAGTTATTCTGATGACTTCCCAGGTGAAAAGAGGAAACACAGGTTTTTCAGGTGACATAGAACCTTTAGACATTCAAGCAGAGATTCTGTTCTTACCCCTTCCTTTCTTTCAAAGTATTGGTTAACCTCCACCAAAAGGTACAACCACGTAATGAGATCAATGTATTTCCTTAGACCCAGGGCCTCAGCTGATATGCTGTTGTGCGTGAACGCCCAGAGATTTCCATCCTGTGCCCTGAATTTAACTGCGTGTTTTCACCTTGGATCTCTACTCTTTACTCCCTTCCTAATGCCCCATAAATGAAAACTTACTTAATCCAACATCCCCCTCTTCTTGGTCATTTGGAGCTTGATGATAGCAAAGACGGCGAAGGAGGAGACCAACGTGGCTCAGCAGGATGAAAGGTGGGGGCAGCCAAGGCTTCTTGTGGTAGGTCATGATGTAACGATAGCGATTGTATTTCCACAGTTTATGGGAAATGGATTTCATATCTACATAAACGTTACTGTAAGTTGTAGTGAAGAGAGGGATAATGTTTTAATACAGCATCCTAAAATATAACAGATTCTTTCTCTACTTTCCAACTTTTACGATTGGTTCACCTGACATTCCCAACACTCAGTCAACAAAAATAATATCCATTGTATTTGTGATTCTTCTTCTACCCAAACAAGATACATTAATCACCTTCTACAATCAAATATGCTAATCAGAATAAAAAGACAGAAATTACAATCAGAGAGAAAATGCTAATGTTTTAAATGCAATGAACATAAAACTGCCCTCTGGAACTTATCACTATTCTTGGTTTACCATCTCCTCTCACATAAGAAGCTCTTTTCGGCCCATAATTTACCATTCATGGTAAATACCATTAACGTTTCTCTGTATCATCAACCAATTAGGAGAGGTTCTCCTAATGTCAAATGTGAGAACTGATAGACTAATCCTAGTTAAAACACTCAAATGAAAGAATATTAATGAGGAAGAGACAGGGAAGAAAAATCAGTTCATCCTAAAATAATCAATAAGCAGAGCTATTTAGAAACTAGATAAAAATTATTTACGTTAACTTTACAATGAAAATAACCCCTTATTGGCAGACCACCTTGGATTGTTGCTTTAAAGACATCAATTTTAATATGCAGATAGAATGGTAAACACCAATACCACAGAACTAGCAATGGAAGTTGTGGTGGGTGGTGCAGTTATTCTAAGTCATCCCTAACTACGTAACTTTAAGTCTATAACGTGATGGGGGTGGGGAGAGGACACAATGGGATGTCTATCCGAACATTCTGCTTAGGCTAATGTTTGGTTTGTTTAGAGAAAGATGGCAAAGTAGTACTTGAGGAGGACAGCCAAAATAAGCCAATAAAAATACAGGCAGCCCTAAGCTTGAGCAATGATAAAGAGAAGAAAGCGGAACTATCCTCGAGAAAGCCAGCTGAGAATAAGAGGAAGGGAGAAGTTTCACAGAATCTATAAAGTAGATGATGGGAAGGCAGAAAACTGGGTTTTAACAGTAGTTCTCAAAGTGTGGTCGCAACCACAGAATTAGCATCACCTTAGGACATGTCAAAAATGTAAATTCTCGGGCCCTAGCCCAGAACTACCAAATCAGAAACGCTAGAAGAGACATTATAGCATGTCACAGCAAGCCCTCCAGATGATTCTCCTGTACATCAAGTTGGAGAACCACCACGATTAACTGCTACTCTGTCACTCCGAGTGTGACTACAGCTTGCTCACCAGCAGGTGGCGATCTTCACAGTGTATTTTAGGGGTTTTGTAATTATTGCTACAAAGAATCTGGAACGGGCTGCCCCTGGACGAGTAGTCAGATCTGGGGTGTCTCAGCTTGTTCCGTCCTCACTGTGTTCCTCTCTAGAGTGAGACAACTGGTCTATGCGAGGATTTCTCAACCTCTCTTTTGACACCTGTCATTTTTGAGAAACAAAAATCTCATACCCCCTCTGAATGTTATTTGAAATGTCAAAAAAACCTATATTAACTAAACACCAGCAAATGTTAGAAGTTTATAAAATGGTAGGGCTAAAAGAGATGACAGTTATTCTATGATCTTGCAACAAGCAGGAAGGTATGTCTTCTCCATATATTTATAACAATAGTCTTTTTTTTTTTTTTAAGTATTCTGATTTATTTTTGTTTCTCTCCAGCCTTTAGCTTCTCTATTTTTTTTTTTTTTTTTTACTTAGATTCCATTGCATTGATTTCTCTTATCTTGCCCTCTGCAGTGGAATAACCAATGAATAAAATACCCAGCACACTGCCTGGCATTAAGGAGGCATTCAAAAAATACTAGTTTCTTCCCCTCTCTTCACCAGGTTTCTTTCGTCCATTAAGCAACTATGTTTATACACTCTTTTTGGTACTTGGGAAAAATTCATCAGCAAAAAAAAGACAATAAAATATCTCGTCCTTGTGGCACTGACATTCCAGTAGAGGAGACAAATAAACAGGAAAAAAAAGCATAAGTGGGTATAAAGAAAGAAGAGTAAGGGGGACCAGGCATGCCACAGAGATGGCTGAAGGAAAGGGGGCTGCACTTTCCAATGTCCTCCTTAGGTTAGGCCTAATGGTGAAGGGAACATGTGAGCAAAGACTCGAAGGGGGTGAGAAAACGGGCCACACGGATGCCTGAAGGAAGAGCACTGCAGGCAGAGGGAACAGCATCTGCAAACACACCTGTGCTGGTTGAAAACCTCCAAGAGGCCAGTGTGATTAGAGAGGAGAGGGTTAGGGGAAGAGTTGTGTGACGCATGACTGGAAAAGCAGCAGGGAAGCCAAGTCACTGGGGCTCTCTAGGTCATCGTAGGAACTTTGAAATGGGAAACCACTGAGGGTTTGGAGCAGAGTAGTGACATCATCTGACATATGCTTTTATAGGATCACTAGGGGCTACTGTGTTGATAACAGAATATAGGGGCCCAAGATAGAAGCAGAGAAATAAGTAAGAGGCTCTCTGGTAGCAGTGGGGTGGTAAGAGGTGGTTGGACTGATGATCTGTTTGAAGGCAGAGTCAACAGGCGTTCTGTACGATCCAGATGAATATTTTCCACATTTTTTTTGTTTTTGTACTCTGAGTATCTACAAAGGCAGAGTCAACAGGCGTTCCTGATAGTTTAGAGGGAGAAATACAAGTGGCATTAAGAATGACTCCAAGGCTTTTGATCTCGACAACTGGAGAAATGGAGACCTGACAGAAACTTGTGGTCTTCTCCATAGATTCGGGAAAGATGACAAGTAGAATAAGTATATGCTGGGAAAGAGAGGAGATCAAGATTTTGGACATTTAGAACCGTAGAATTCCATTATACATCCAACTGAGGGTGAAAGGGGCAGTTGGATCTGTGAGACCGGAGTTTGAGGAAGAGATTTGGGCTGGAGATATAAATTGGAATTTGTCAGCATTTACAGCACTCTGACCAAGATCACCAAACAAAATGTAAATAAGAGATGAGCAAGGTCTGGGCCCAGGGGACGTTCCAGTGTTACAAGATTGAGGAGAAGGAGATGATCCAGAAAAGCAGACTGAGAAGAAATGAAAAGTCAGATAGAAGAAAACAGAGAATAAGATACACTGGAGTCAAGTAAAGAAAAGCCATCAAGAACCCCTCAGCCAGCTTTTAATCTCAGCAACTGTTATTCTTTCATGATTCCAACTTATTGCTTTACTCCAATGCATGATCGCCTTTCATTCTGCTTGTATTACTTTCTCTCCATTTATCGATTTTCCTCTTTTCTGGTGCTCTGCTCCCTTTCTACCAGTGGTTTCATGTCCACATGTTAAAACTACAGTGAAAAAGGGGGGGAAAAAAGTGGAACACACAAAAACCAAAGGTTACATACTCAAAATATGAGAATCTACTCAAAATAGATTTTGATTTAAATGAAATCATCTTGATGTAATTTTGATATTGATTTAAATCAAATAACCACACTTAATTAAAATAACCTACTTGAAAAAAGCAATCAACAGGTTCACCATGATGATATACTGCACGAAGAGGTAGACAGCTTGGAGGAACGGAGTAAGAAAAGAACCAGGAGGGCAAGACGGATGGCTTGCACAAACTACAAATAAAGAATTTAAAAGAATGAGAGATACAGTGAATCACAGTCCTATGGCTCTACACAAATATTTAGCACATTAACTTAGCAGAATACCACAAATTTTGACATCTGTACGATCCAGATGAATATTTTCCACATTTTTTTGTTTTTGTACTCTCAGTATCTAACAAAGGTTTGATTTCGGCATGATGGCAAAATCTCCTACACACCATCTATGTCTGAAGCATAGACTTCTCCATAAATCATCCAGTATGGCTCAAATACAATGTCTCGAGCAAGGCTCCAAGACGGAAGCTGCTCCGGCGAAAGGATGGCCTTGCGCGCCACTCCAAAGCTCAGCAGGACTATGGCCATCAGGATCACAATGTAGAACATGTTTGCTGTCTGCAAAATAGCAAGGCACAACCAGAATTTTACCACAGATTTGAAATTTAAAACAAATCAAACACTAGCAGCATTCATAATTATAGCTCCCAATAAGAAGACTGTCTAGTCATTGAGCACAATGCCCCAGGCCATGAAGAGCTGGGCTTCCTCTGGCTAAGTCATCTCCTTCTCTCTGCACAAGTTTCATGTCCATGTGGTCTATGGAAAAAAAGTAACTGTACTGAGCGTAAAGAATCTGTGCTTAAACAAAAAGTAGGGAGTATTCAACTTAGTCAAATGAATCCTGATCCCTAGGATTGTCTTAAGGAGTTGATGAGAGTCTGAGAAATTGATCAGGTCAGGTTCATTTCACTTACTAAATGTACATCAACTCAACCCATTTGTTCACTGTGGCACAGACAATTATGCCACGAGTATTCCGTGAGCTCCTCTGCATTTCTTAGCCTCCCTTCCACAAAGCTGGGACTGTATGACTGATTCTAGCCGATGGCCTGTGGAGTGACGGGAAGTTATTTTACTTCCTGTCCAGAACAGTTAAAAGCTGTTAGACTTTCTCCATCCCTCCCATTCCCCATCATAGGAGACCTTGGAAGCCACCTGCTGACATGGCTCCATCACAAGATGGAAGATTCTGGACCCCTGAGTTATAGGGTAGAGGTCAGTCCCCATGAACACTCATTAAACTTTGCATTAGGGAGAAATAAACTTGTGCTAAGTCACTAGATATATTAGTTATCTCAGTATAGCCTATCTGATAAATACCAATGTCACCGAAACCTGAGAAAACATTGCTGGTCTAAAAGTGTAAAGAAAAATCTGTCTTTGGAGTCCTGAGGGCTCTTCCTTTTCTGTTCTCCTTTGTTTTTGTACTACCCTTCTTTCTCCAGAGCTAGCCCCTTCCCCGCCAGTGAGAATTCCAGAAGGAAGAGCCAAAGATGATCTGGAAGTACTGTACTTCCTAGAGGGTAGCTCTCAGGCCCTGTACAAAGCCCGTTGGAGAAGGCTAACCCGACTGCAGAGGAGGCTCAGATGACAGAACTGGACAGTCCAGATGTGAATCCTGACTCCCCTGCTTATGCCCTTGGGAGATTTGCTTAATCTCCATTTCCTTATATGTAAAATGTGGATAATAATAGTACCTATCTCATAAAGTCATTTTGAAGATTAAATGCATTAATAGGTACCAAGTTCTGTTCTCAGTACAGGGTGTGGCCCATAATATGGATTATTTAAGAACTGGCCAGCAGTGAGGAGATAAAAAGAGAAATTGATATTTTAGCAGAAAATACTACCGGTGATAGCCTCACACAAATCTCACCCTCTAGGATTACTATGCTTAGAGACAAATTTGATTCAATCATATTATCTGGCCCCTACCCAAAAAGCTAATAAGCAGGGTATCCAAATCAATCACCCAATATGCTCTCCAAGGACATTTGTTAAATATGAGTTTGTGGTTATAAGGAAAGCAGAGATGAAATGAGCTGGATGTCTGTGCTTCTATAAGTAATTCTAAAAGTTAAACTGTTGAATGCAAACCACCAAAGTCGGTAGAACCATTACAAACGACCCCAGAAGGGGCACCTGGGTGCCTCAGTCAGTTAAGTGCCTTCGGCTCAGGTCATGATCCCAGAGTCCTGGGATTGAGCCCCTGAGTTGGGCTCCTTGCTCAGTGGGGAGCCTGCTTCTCCCTCTCCCTCTGCCTGCCACTCCCCCAGCTTGTGCTCTCTCTCTGTGTCAAATAAATAAATTTTAAAAATAAATAAATAAGCTTTAAAGTTCAGAAATATCTTAAACCTACAAAAAAAGAAGATAATATTAAAACAAACAACAAACAAAGGATGCCAGAATATGCAAGCAGACTATACTCACCATTTTTGCAATCATTGTCACGTATGGACCTACATGTTGATTCACAGCAAAGAAGTCCAGGAGCCGTGAGAACCAGAATATGATGTCTATACAGTAGATTAGTCTTCCTGCTGTGTGCAAAGGAGGGTCGCCCCACCGAAGGCCAAAACCAACTGAAAACAGGCCGATAGCCACAGTTTCTATTACGTTCCAGTACTCACTAATCCATACCTTCACCTTTTGAGTAAACTTCCCAGGTTCTGAAATACACACCTAAAAGAAGAAAGAAAGAGGGAAATTTAAAGAATAGGGTATAACCCAAGAGACTCATAATAAAGTTCTTCGGTCCATCAACTGCTCGCTTAAAGAGTAATTTGAATCCCACCAAACCTTAGGTCACTTGAGTATTTTGGAGACTTCAGTGATCCTTGGGTAATGAATTATTAAAACAATTCTACAAGTGTGTTTTAATGTCAATGCTACTGTTAACCAGCTATTTGAAAAACTAACCAGAAGTTAAAAAAAAAAAAAAAAAGAAGTTTTTCCTAGCTTTCATTAATCCTAAGCTAACACAGGGGACCAGAAAGACATTTTAAAACTCAATATTACAGTGGATCTATATACCTACAATTCTATGATTATGAGGGATAGCCAAGTATAGAGGAGACTGGTTTGAAACCAAGGAATCTTGCAATCTAGTCCTGCTACTGCCAGTGAGTTATTGAGAAATTACTAAGGAGGACATGTTAGAAGTCACTATTAAAGAAATGACCCCTGCAACAGAATATCAGATTCAAATGTAAAATAGTTAAATTTCTTCCCCTGAAGCATAAAAAACGGTGGAATTCAGATAATGCTTTTCTCCTGACTTGTTTTCTATAGATTCCGCAATAGTAACTAGCAGGTGATATAGGTATAATTACTAAGAATACATTTACTTAGTGCATAATGCTGGTCATATTAGCTCTAGGACAAAATAAATGTATATAAATGTATAGACACAGAGGTAAGTACACACTAAGATACATATACAATGTTACATAAAGTCGTAACTGTATTGTACATAACTGATTGCCGTTACAACAGCATGGATGTTAATGCATTTTTTTTAAGTGACTCATTTGCAAAACTAAAAATGAAAATTTTGTTTTGTTTTTTGGACTCCTGGCCTCAGGGATTTGCAGCTTCCATTTTCAAAGGTGTTTAGTAAAATAATTCAAAAGCTATAAATGAATTCTTTACCTATTGCACAACTCTGGCCATTTCCGTGCCTAGCGTGAAATGGAGCTGACAATATGCAAGCAATGGTAGGCTACAAAAATCAATCTCATTAAAAAAAAACACACACGCAACTTCTGGGAGATCAAATAGTTGAGGGTCTAATAACAATTAGACAGCATCACTCTAAGACTGATAAACACACTAGGACATCTTCAGAAATAACTGCTTTTAAAGAGCAGCAACCAGCAAAGTATTTGGCAAGGAGTAAGGGTTGAGGTCCGAGATTTTCCCCTAAATACCCTTCCAGCAAGCAAATTAGGATCGACATTGCCTGTATCACCCCCACCCTTGACCCGTCTGTCCCTTTTCATTATGAGCCTAAAACACCTCTTTGCAGAGGTGTAGAAGACAAAGGTAGAAGGCACGACTCACCTCCCTGACTTTCTCAATGGCATTGGTGAAGATATAAATGATAACAAGCCACTCTTGCACGCTGGGCTGGGGCTGCATCTCTACCAACACAGTGTAAGTGAACAGCATGAGGAATGCCAAATACGCCATCTATGAGGGGGACACACATTCCCTGGACATGAGTGAGAGTCATAATGGAGGACGCCAAGCAGAAACACACCCAGGAACTTCAACGTCATAACATGGAAATATAACTGGGACCGCCCTCCGATTATTGATAACCTGATTTCAAGGAAAGCACAAGAATCTGCAGTTTTCTATTCCAGGATTAATGGAAGGAATGAAGGTCACTGTTTCCAAATGCATGGAAGGGGGCACTATCTCATCTTGCTGGCTCCTGACCAGAATTTCCAGAACCCTGCACATGCCAGCATGCCAACAAGCCAAGAGAGAATCAAACACTGTCCCCTCCAACTAAGCACAGAAAATGTGCGTCTCCAGGACACCAATGAGCTGTATCAGTAGGTGCCTATCCTCAAATGTAATAAATTGTGATATTTACTTCTGCTGGGAGGTGTTTTTTTTTTTTTTTTTAAAGATTTTATTTTATTTTTTTCATTTGAGAGGGAGAAAGCATGAGAGAGAGCACAAGAGGGAGAAGGAGCAGAGGGACAGACTCCCCACCGAGCAGGGAGCCCGACTCAGGCCTCGATCCCAGGATCCCGGATCGTGACCTGAGCCGAAGAGAGACGCCCAACCGACTGAGCCACCCAGGCGCCCCTTCTGGGAGCTTTACTTTATGTTGATTAAAACATACTAGTCAGTGGGAAAGTACTGTCCAACTGTGAGTCCTTGTAATTAAAAGACCATTGACATTTGTACCTTCAGCCCTCAGCACTCGGCCTAACACATGGTAGACTTTCAAGAAATGCATATTTAATTACTGTTTATATTTAACCTAGATTTCCAATATCTCCAAAGAATTAAGACACAGTAAGCACACACATATATATACATTGTGATTAATAGCTTTGCAATCTTATCTAAAGTCCTTATTTTCTTAAGATATATTCCCAGAAGTAGAATCGCTGGGCATACACAGTTAAAACCGTGACTCGTATTACTCAATTGTCCACGAGAAAGGTTTTACCAATTTCCACAAAAACCAACAATGCATGAGACAGTGTAGTTCTTTAAATAGCCTCAGTGACAGTGCATGGTGTTCACTGATCCACAGATGTATTAAAGCCCCAGATCAATGGAGAGTATGTGTGTGTGTGTGTGTGCGTGTGTGTATATGTGTGTGCGTGTTCACTCTCAAGGAGGTGAATCATATTATTTTAACCTGAACCCCTATTTCTCAGATCTTTTTGAGCTCTACCTAAGTTTGGTACATTATCCTGTCAGTACAGTTCTACAAAGAGAATGGCTAAAACCACTTCCGACTACACAGCCGGGATGATATATATCCAACAGGCGGTGCTTGGGGCAGGCGTGATGGGTAATGCTGCCTCTGAGATCAAGAGCCTGGTAGAAAAGCATATAAGATAGTTAAGGTAAATTCTATGAATTCTATTTCTCTAGGTTTATGCCTCAAAGTCTAAGCATGTTTGATGACCGCTTAGACACATGATTAAATAAATTTGTTCTATCAAGCAGTCCCCCCCCTTTTTTTTTTTCATTTTTGCCATTGGCTTCATGGTGGCCAGATATTAAACCACCACAGATATTGGTAATATTGCTCCTGACACTTGATTTCTTTCCGATCTTAAGAAAAGATCCAAACATGTTTACATTTTTGCTTCTTCACCATCACATGTATAACAAGACATGCTTCAGTAAAGCACACACATCATAACCTAGCAACGTGACAGCCAAGACAAAAATGCCTGTGCTCACTGCTAACATCGTCCGTTATGATGGGCAGACCTGGCTGGCTACTTGGTTCCATCTGTTTACTCTTTGTTCTTGTTAATCTATTTTCTGAGCTTTATTCCTGTCTCTAAGAGTTCATCAGCTGGGGGTGCCTGAGTGGCTCAGTCAGTTAAGCATCTGACTCCTGGATTCGGTGCAGGTCCTGTGCAGGTCCTAATCTCAGGGTCATCAGATTGAGCCTGCATCAGGCTCCCCACTCGGCAGGAGTCTGTTGGGACAGTATCTCCCTCTGCCCTTCCCCGGCTTGCATATTCTTTCTTTCTCTCTCAAATAAATAATCTTTTTTTTTAAAAAAAGAGTTCATCAGCTGGAAATTTCTAAGGACAGAAATACTTGAATACTCGGGGCACCTGGGTGGCTCAGTCGTTAGGCGTCTGCCTTCCGCTCAGGTCATGATCCCAGCGTCCTGGGATCAAGCCCCACATCGGGCTCCCTGCTCGGCGGGAAGCCTGCTTCTCCCTCTCCCACTCCCACTCCCCCTGCTTGTGTTCCCTATCTCGCTGTCTCTCTCTATCAAATAAATAAATAAAATCTTTAAAAAAAAAAAAAAAAAGAAATACTTGCATACTCTTTTCCCAGTGATGTGACTACAGTTAATCTCTTGAAGCTACTATCAGAGCCTTTAGGATATTTTGTTGCATATTCACAAAAATGGTAAAACCTCATCATTTGAAGGAAGATTTGATTTTTGAAAACAAAGCAATATACATATTTAATAAATGTATGCAATAAAAATTTGGATAGGCGAGTAAATATTTTGAAATACAACACATTTAGATAAATGTCCTTTTATAATCACACTTCAAATGTTTTAGAAATACACAATCTTGGCCACGAGCAATTTAAAGTATATATAAGCATTAAAAAAATAAATGCTATTAAATAAATGTGAAAAGCACTCATTGCATTTAAAGTGCAGTTCATGATTTCTCTGTATCACTATGATCAATATTAGATGTAGTATTTGTTCATAAATTTAACTTCTACAATTTTATTGTCCTCAAAAAGGTGGGGGTGAGGGTGTCAGAGGGGAAAATATAAAATAAAATAAAATGTTATTGTCCTCTATGTATTTATAATCATGTTATTGAAGACAAAAAGCAAACACTTTGCAATTTTTGTCTATATTACACATTATTCCTACCAAATAATAAATCAATTCAACTGCTGATTTCTTTGCCCAAGATGAGAAAAGAATCCACCCCATCACTTAATTCTACAACCACTGTCATTAACTGCTTGTTCCACAAAGTTTCAAGTACTCGGTCCCAGCAGAGCTAATGGGAAGCACTCAGGAAAGAAGAAAGTGCTTGTTCTTTCAATCCCATAGTGGGAGAGATCTGCTCTAACCTTTCCTCACCTCCCTCCAATCTTCTTCTTTCTTACCTCCTTTGTCATTCTCGTTTTTTTTTTCTCCCTGCATTTCTACATTTTATCACAAGTTGGCAAACCAGGCATATCATTATCAAAATAATGATCAACTATTGGCCAGCACAAAGACTATATTTAATTGCTGCAATGAGACCAACCGTATAAAACCAAAACTTGACAATTGGAGCATTGTAGAACTCATAGATTTTCCTGGTCCATGGAAGGCTTTGGGGATTGCTCTTTAAATCAAAATGGTGATTTTCATCTAGTTTCTCATCGGGGCCTCTTTCCAAATCACAGTCTTTCTGCAAAATAAATAATCACTCATTGTCAGAGCCTTAAGTAAGATACTGACATTTGCAAACATCCAAAATACATCATATATAGGTATATATATATATATATGAATATAATAAATATATTAGGAATTAATTGGGCACCCACCTGCCAAATTATAATCTTAGTTTTGGAAGGAAAGAAAACTAGGTGTATTGTGTAAATCTTTGGCTTTTAAGTAAGGAGCACAGGATATCTCTCAAAATGCAAGCTAAGTCTCTAACCAAGAAACCTAGTCAAACTAAGAATAGTTCCAAGGATTTAAAAATTGTCCCTGTTCCTGTTCTGCTTAGTCTCCTTTATCGGTATTTTAGAACCTAAAAATATCATAAAATCCCCATGAAATCATTAACAGATAATAAAACTATTTCCATAATAGAGGAGGACAAAATGGACACCCATTAGTGATATAGTTTCCGACTTTCCTAGGAAAGTCGGGCACAGCATTAGTTTTAGAATTCTGGCTTGGATAGCAGACATGCTTTGCCTGAAGTTCATGAACTGTCAGAGCTTCCAGAGTTCCCTGAACCTCCTGTGACTACATGCAAGTATTTTTGTTGTACATGCATTTTCCTAGGGAAAGCATCAAGTCTTTCATCAGTTTCTCAAAATGTGTATGTCAGTCCGAAGAGGTTAGTTAATCCTTGTAGGTGATGAGCAGTAAGTATCTCTGTGGCAGACAAGTGGTTGTGTGATGGACTACACAGGTATGCACAGAGAAAAGCCTTTAAAGGGGGCGGGGGGGCAAGGAGGGAGGAAAGAACTGAAAAGAAAAGAAATGAAAATCACTTGTAGCCTGGTTGCTTCTGGAAAGAGGGAACTTAGGGATGGTAAAAGAGAAGCAAAAGAGAAGTCACCCCAGTTTATAGAGCTCTGTGTGGTTCTAATCTTTAAACAGGAAATCCACTACTTATGTGATCTGAAAAAATATTAAAAGAAAGGAATGTTCTCTGATGCCTCTTAGATGAGTACCTTTCTTCAACTTATCCACAAAAGATGTCTCTCTAGTGTCACACCTGCAAGACTGGTAAGATTTTACAAGCCAAGAAATAAAGCAAGTGTTGCTTGAATTGTCCATAAAACTGATCAAATGTAATTTTTGAGGCTTCAGGCATTGGAATGGGCCATCTCAGTGCCTGATTGCTGTCATTCACATCATTTTGGGCAGTGAAATTGGCATTGTGACCTGAAGGTGTAGGAACTGACCTGGTTCCTAACAGGTTTGAACCTGCCTAGAGTTAAAACAGCTTAGAACCAATGAGAAAAGTCATCATTTACTGTGATTTCAATGACATCAGTACCACTTCAAAAAGACCCCAGAAAGCAATTTTAGTAATGACTGTGTAAATTAAATAACTTCTCTTATTATTTTTTTCTAGGAGTTTCTCATTAGGTGTTACTTACTCTTGACAGTTTGGTATGGATTATAAAGTTCTAATTAAGTCTCTCTCTGAGTTGAACTCCAAGACACCAACCACCATGATGAAGACGATGTAAGAATATAAATTCAGATTCAGGACATCTGCCCCCCTCCCCCCACCTTACAAGAAGGTAAACAAAGAAATATTTCACTTAACTAGCTCTTATTCGACTCAAATCTCAATATAATCAAACTCTCTCTCTCTCTCTCCCCCAGCCCTCTCCTCTCTCCCCTGTCCTCTCTCCCTCCTCTTTCTAACAAGAATCTGATCAGCAGGCACACAGAATAAAATTATAACTACAACAATCACCTCTACTACAATTCATACCTATTTTCCATTGTTATAACTATCGTCATTCCCACTTAATGATGTTCTGATAAAATAGATTATTGTTCAACTTTAGAAAATACTTTTTCATTGTGGTTTATCAACATGTCTAAGACTAAACTTGTCTTTCTCCTTCCAAACCTGCTCCTTTTCCAATCATCCCCGTATCCCTTCAAGATGGCCTTGTTTTAACCATCAATCTCTCGGTCATATTTGCTATCTTCCTTTCATCTATGCCCCATGTTCAAACATTATCCGACTCTTCACTTAAGATCTCTCTTTTCCTCTCCATGCCCATTGCTACCAACTCTGGCCAAATTCCTTAATCCTCCTCATCTGGATGGTTACACCTGTCTATGCTCTTCCTGCTTTCAGCCTATCTTCTTGCTACATCATCCTATACACTGGAGACAGAATAATTTTCCTAGTGGTCAGATCATCTTGCTACTCTGGTCATGTGCATCCACTGGCTATCCATTACCTACAGAAAAAACACCACATTCCTTCATAAGATATACAAGAGTCTCTATGATCTAGCCTCAATCTACTGTCCCAGCCATACCTGCAAATATTCCCTCCTTGTCCCATAGCCACTACAACCTGGACTCTAGCCAAACCATAGAACTTACGATGCTTGACAGGTGCCTTGCATTTCCTGCCTCTATACCCCTACTTACTGTCTTCCCACAGAAATGCTATTTCCACACGTCGTCAAGTCTCAGCTTATCTACCACCTCATGCATGAAGCTGCCACCAATCTGTAATCCTCGCTGACTGACACCAAATAAGAAGAATCTTCTTCCTCTAGTTCAGCCATTCTGCCATCTCGCTACAATCTGTTCCTGAGAAAGCTCATGTCCTCAAAAGTCATGCTTTCAAAGGATTAGCAGCTAGAAAGATTGGGAGTTCTCATGACAAAGTTCTTTTGCCTGTAGAGGCTTCAGTAAGGTTTTTTATGAAACCTCAGGAGGCAAATGCAGAAGTTCAGTCCATCCAGCTTCAGGACAATGGCCTTCCTTCTCCAATTACCAGTGGTGCTTTCCTTATATTTATTACCACCCACTAGTACTACAGGGCCAGAGCATGAAGACATGCTAAAAGAACATCTAGGTCTTACCTGTCTTCACTTTCCTCCCAAAATATGTAACACAAATTGTATTCCTCAACTAATCGAGCACATCATATTTAATCAGCATTGTGAAATCTTCCATGTCGCATGCTGATATCACCCCTCCTCTCTGCTTAGCAACATTCCAAACACACAGCAGGTAATCAAAAACTATTGCTCTGGTTAAACTCAAAAACAAAAGAACACTGTTACCATGATTATAATCCATGCATAACAGAGCAGGTTTGAGACACTTTTTAATAAAAGCTTTAAATTGGATAATGCTGAGGTATCTATCATGGATATTCTCTCTGATTATAAGCTCCATGGTGGCAGGGGTCACGTCTGCCTTAGTTACTGCAGTGATCCGGAACATCGTATCTTGTCTGGCACATGGACGGTGGCCATTAAATATTCAACGAATTAATAAATCAATATGGTCATGTCCAAGCCATCCAGGTGGGCAAAGTCATAAACAGGACCACTACATTACAGCCAAAGTTTGATTTTTCAGGGAACTGAGAACTTACTATATTTTTTAATGTTAAAAGCACATTATTTGCCATTTAAGGAGGACTTCCTTCTCTAAAAGCTTCCCTTTAAGAACAACTACTTAGTGGAATGTTCCAGCCATCTACAATGCCTTAAGTGTTTGTGAGAGCTTATCTTTCCATGAACCTGGTAGAAACCAGAAGTGAAGTTACATCCACTTACAAAGTACTATTTGCTACCAACTGCCAACATATTTACATATTTGTTTACAGATAGATAGACAGTAGGTAGGTTTATCTGCCTAGAAAAGCAACTCTCTCCATTTTTCATTTCAACAAACTAAATGTTAATGTATAAATAAGCAAAATCAAACAAAATATCTCACATATAAAGACTTCATTTTATTTGTAAAGGTGTTAAGTCAACACTGCATTTCTTATCTTTCCTTTAAAAATTTTTGAAATGGTCTAAGCTTATTAACCATATCATTTAGCCAGTAGAATCACAATTGTAACAACTTGATTAGCCCAGTTTGTAAGATAATTGCTTACACATTCCACAGAAGTTAGAATGTACCTGCCATCTTGTATTCTGAGAATCCCAGATAGAACCATCAGGCTTAGTAAAGTGAGGATGGAAGGAAGGGGGAGAGGGTAGAGGATAGGAATACATATATACCCAGGCAGGCACGATAGTCAGAATACTTAACAACTGATCTGGTAAAGGCATTAACCAATTAGAATGGATGCTCACCCAATCACAACAGATGTCAGCCATACAAACTAATTATAATTACTTATTTTTCATTTAATACTTCTTGAGTGCATTTTTAAATATTGTCACAAATACTTCACAAGTGCAAAAGCATATCCAACAAGATGCTAAAGATGCCTCATTTAAGTATTAAATACCAGGGAAGACATTCACTGCACCTACAGTAATACGTTTATAAGTAATGATACATGCTGAGACATAAAAAGCAAAAAATACATGCACAGACAGCATCCTGGAGACTTTCCAGTGAAGACAGGTTGCAAAAGCATAGTTCAAATTACTCAGGAAAACATATACATCCGGGAACTCAAGTAAAATTATTTGGTCACAGGATATAACAAATGAAAAAAAAAAAAAAAAATTGTGGAGTGGAACAGTGAAGATAATGCAAAACCTAAACCTGAACCTTTACAAATATTTTTAAGGATATGAGGGATTCTTCATTATAACTTCCTTTTTTTCTTTTCTTTCTTTTTTTTTTTTTTTTTTTTTAGAGAGGGAGAGAGGAGGGGGAGGGGCCGAGGGAGAGGAAAAGAGACAATCTTAAACAGGCTCCATGCCCAGCGCAGGGCCTGATGCAGGGCTGATCTCACAACCCTGAGATCATGACCTGAGCCAAAATCAAGAGTCTGACACTTAACTGACTGAGCCACCCAGGCTCCCCTCCTCATTGTCACTTTCGAGAAATAGTAACTCTATTTTTTCTACTAGTCACAAAGGAAAATGAAAAGATAAACATTTGTCAAGATATAATAAAGACTTTCTTTCCCAAAGAAATGGGATATTTTGCTTAATCATATATGGGGGTTAATTAGATGTATCATACATGCTATACCCAATCACAGATAATATGATTAAGATCATTAAATACGTTGTTTAATAAGCAAACTCTGTGCATGTGTATGTTGGTGTGCAGTCAATATCATGAAAACCAAGCTCACTATGATATCGTACTAACCATATAAGCATTCTCTTTTGCGCTGGGGTTCTGGTCGCCATAATACCACGCAAACTGGAAGTCCTGGGACTGGGGAACATGGGACATCTCTGCTCTGCTCTTAAATTCCAATGACAGAATGGTGGGTGGAAAAAGAATACTTATGATGATCTTTAAGAGAAAATAAAGCAAAATAAGTAGTAAGGATTACAACACAAGGCATGAGTAGTAGTCAAATCACAAAATGAAGATTTTAATGTACACAAAGCACCAGACCAATCCCTAATTCGGTTGATACCCTGATTCTATACATACTTTTTGACTCAATTCCAAATCTAGCAGTGTCTTCCCCAGAAATCGTCATAAATGCAAGCATGTGTGTATAGGGACATGCATTGCAGGGTTATGTATAATAGCAAAAAAATCTGTCAACCTAAATATCTTTCTATAGAGGGATAGCAGGTGTGGGACAACCTAACAGTGGAATATTATGCAGTCATTAAGAAGATAAAGACACTGGGCGCCTGGGTGGCTCTGTTGGTTAAGCGACTGCCTTCAGCTCAGGTCATGATCCCAGGGTCCTGGGATTGAGCCCCGCATAGGGCTCCCAGCTCAGCGAGAAGCCTGCTTCTCCCTCTCCCACTCCCCCTGCTTGTGTTCCCTCTCTCACTGTCTCTCTCTCTGTCAAATAAATAAATAAAATCTTTTAAATAAATAAATAAATAAATAAAATGTAAAAAAAAATAAGATAAAGGCACTTTTTAGTATAATGAAAAAATATCCAAGTTATATTGTTAAATGAATAAAAGCAAGGTATATAATAATATATATGGTATGATCCCATTATTGTACAAAAAGAAAATTAAAAATTAGAAAACATATGTGCATACACAGATATGCATTTAAAAGTTTAAAAATCTGTATACCACACAGTTATTATTTATCCCTAGGGGCAGGGCAGCGAGAAGTATTATTTTTCAATGAACATGAGCATATTGCTTTCATAATTCTTTAAAGCCATTAGGTAGTTATTATCCCATAAAACACATTAAAATTTATTCATATTATAAAATCAAGAATAGGGATGCCTGGGTGGCTCAGTCAGTTAAGCGTCTGCCTTGGCCTCAGGTCATGATCTCAGGGTCCTGGGATCAAGTCCCACATTGGGCTCCTTGCCCAGTGGGGAGCCTGCTTCTCCCTCTGCCTCTGCCTGCCACTCCCCCTGCTTGTGCTCTCTCTGACAAATAAAATCTTAAAAAATAAAGAAATAAAATCAAGAATATAAAAACAAAACAAGTGTCACCTTCTGTTAGATTCTTCTCACATCCTACACAAATATTTATTTTTTTTAAGATTTTATTTATTTCTGAGTGAGACAGAGCACGAACAGGGAGGAGGGGAAGAGGGAGAAAAACTTGTCGCCAAGCACTGATGAATTAGGATCTAGGCATGGAGAGCAATGTCCCACAGCTCAGAGATTTTAAGTAGCTAATTCAGCCTTCTTTGTCCACTCACTACTTTTGGGGGCAAAACATTCAGTCTTGCTTCATTTAGGTCTCTTTACTGATGTAATGTATATGAGGAACAAAATGGTATTAAGCAAAATGGTATAATTTTCCCCACAGCTGTACAGAAAAAAACGTCGTGGGGAAAATTATTGCTCAAACTTCCAGCCATCTATACCCCATCTTGTTCTCTACACATTTAAAAAGAGTTATTGTCAGAGATTGTGTAGTTAGAGTTGGGCCCATTCACTTCTCTGCTTCATCATTTCCAAGGCTGAAATCAAAACAGATCAAAGGAGAACTTCGTCTACAAATAACTGTTACTTCTTCAGTATTTTTTAAAGAGGAATCTATGTGAAATAATTTTTGGTTCACATCTCTTTTATTTTTGCAATCTCATTGGTGGATTTAAAATGTGCAAGTTCTTTTATATATTTGGTATGGTATGTCTTATTTCTTTGTGTTTTCTATAGTGTGTCCAACAAAAAAATAGTTTTAGGGAAGTCATTCTATTTGGGACGGACATTTTTAAAAGCTGTAGGAAAAGTACAATTAAAATATATAGTCTTATGTTGGGGCACCTGGGTGGCTCAGTTGTTAAACATCTGGCTTCGGCTCAAGTCATGATCCCAGGGTCCTGGGATCGAGCCCCGCATCTGGCTCCCTGCTCGGCGGGAAGCCTGCTTCTCTCTCTCCCACTCCCCCTGCTTGTGTTCCTGCTCTCCCTATCTCCCCCTTCAAATAAACAAATAAAATCTTAAAAAAAAAATAAAATATATAGTCTAATGTTGCTTTTCATGCTCATGCTTTATCCCCTTTTATTCAGTTTTATAAGCATATGTACTTCATAAGCTTGACCATAACCTAAAGCTTTAGGCTTAGGTGTGATGTCAAAAGTTAAATGTCTTTAGTAGTTAACTAAATTATCCTTGATAATTCAAGATGAGAGGTGAGGCCAAACTATAACGGATAGAAGAATCTGGAAATAGGTGTTTCAGGGCAGCTTTATAAAATGAACATCTATTCCCTCAAACATCACATTGGATGAACAGAAGAGCAATTGCTAATTTTATTTGGTGTATTACTGATTAATATTCCTAAGCTGAAATTTGTTTCATTAAAAAGGCTATTAACGTCGTTGTCTGAGGTTCCACTGGGGAGATCCCAGCTCATCTGTGAGAACCAAAGATACTCACTGGTTTTCCTGAATTGATTCTTCCAGAACAAGGGGAAAATGAACTCAAGAGTACAGACCTTCCGAGTAAACAAATATTAAATTCTAGAAAGTAAATATACTTTTTTTTAAATTGAAGTAGACACACAAGTTTACATTAGTTTCTGGTGTACAGAACAGCAATTTTACACCTCTAGGTTACGCTGTGCTCACTGTCCATTGTAGCTACCATCTGTCTCCATACAACATGATCACAATACCACTGATCACAATATCACTGTTGCCTCCTATGCCTCCAATTCCCTATGGTCCACTGTCATCCCTGTGACTTATTCAGTCCATCACTGGAAGCCTGTGTCTCCCACTCCCCTTCACCCATTTTGCCCAACCCCCTACACCCTCCCCGCTGGCAACCACCAGTTTGTTCTCTGTAAGTCAGTGTACCTTTAACCAAGAGTTCTTCCTCATTTTCAGGCGCCCGGTCCACATGTCTGTCAGTAGCATTTGGGTGCAAGTATGCGAAACGAAGGGCCGCAATCTTCCAGACGCGGCCAGTTTCAGACAGGTAGAATTGCTCCAGTTCTTGAGTTCATAGGTCAACAGTTTCATGGCCATTCTTTCATTCTGCTTGAATGCCTTCTCCAGCACATCCAGGGCGAGCTGGCCGAACTGTCTGTGATGACACAGTGGTGAGTGGCAAAAACAAATGCAGGTCAGAGTCCCAGAAACATTTAAAAAGATTAGCTGTGAGACTCGGGAAAGAGCAACACAAAAAAATGAACAGCAACATAATAACCTCAGACTGCAGAAGCTATTTCAAAGTGGTTGCTGCTCAGAAAATGGACGTTCTCCCTTTGCGGGAGGGTTTACACTGCAGCATACAGAATTTGGTTTGCACCAGCAGTGGTTGAGCTATCTACCCATGGGGAGAAGCCTGTCCACACCGCAAAAGAGACTACATACAGCTTGGTTTGGGGCTCCCTGACAAAACCAAATAAAGAATTTTTTGACAGAAAAGACTGTTCAATATTGAGTAAGGAATTAAGGGAAATCATGGGGCCACATTTAAAAAAAAAATATTCTAGAAAATACATAGATGACTTAAGTAAGAAACTAGATGTGGAGACATTTTCTGGGAGGTTGTTTTCTCTAAAAAGTAGACACTGCTATTCTCCAGAACTTTTAAAATCACAATTAGACATTAGTTTTTATGAATTCTAGCTCCCCTTCTTTCCTCACTATTATAATGCTTGAGTATTCAAAAAATCAAAACCATTTCCAACTTTTCTATCTTTTGCTATCGTGCCCTGGTTCTTTGGTACATAATACATTTATTTGTTTCCCTGACTGAGAGGTACTAAAAGTAAACAAGTTTTCATTTCGCTTAGTGTCAAAGAGTTTGAGAGCTGGAAGGGATTTTCAAAATCATTAACTGAACCTTCTAGTGAGGAAACAAGAGTCCCCAAATCTGGCCGGCTGAGTTGCCCAATTATTAAACAGCTGGATGAGGACCAGAGGCCAGGTCTCCTGACTGGAGGGCCACCTCTCTTCCCTTGATTCCACAAAGCGCCCTGAAATACCTAAAGACCCTGATTTATGGGAGAGCCCAGGAAATGCTGGGCAAGTCCACACATCTTACAAGTTCTAAGGCGAGGGAGATAAAAGTGTCTAACCATTCTAAGAACTGTCAGTGTTTAGTATGAAGTAAAGAGAGAACTCCTACTTTGAGTAATTTTTCAGCTCTTCTGAGGCATCATCCATCATGTTGCTCTCCTTGGCTTCATGGGCCATGGCTCGGTAGAGTTTATAGGCAACCACTGCCTTCACTGTTGCCTCCTCTCCATGCTGCCAGAAGAACATGGCCATCTTCTGCCTTTTCATTAGCACAGCCCAAACTAGCAGGTCATTGTAAGGGTACATAAAGCCAGTGGACTCAGGGTCATCTGATATATTTTGTTCTTCTTTTGACTTCTTCCTTGATTTATGAAGGACTACAGACTTTTCCTGTTGGAAAATAAAATAGGAACGGATTCCCAAAGAGTCAGATGCATGATATTTGACCTAATGAAACATATCCGGTATCCTAAGAATATTTTTTAAGTCTCTGAAAAGAGATGGAAATAACAATACAATTTTATAAACCAGAAACCAAAATTTTAGCCTCTTAGGTGATCTATTTCTTGTTGTGTCCAATAGATCCAGGGTCCACACACTGAGATACCTTGGGTTCATTCAGCACAACTTGAAACACTACACCTTTGGGATAGACTCAATAACTACATGACAATTTTCAATTTCTCAAGGAAATGGGCTGAAATAACTATTGGATAAATGAGAACTATTAAAAAAAAAACTCTAAACTCACTTTATAAATAAATTATCTTTCCCTTAGAAAAATGTCACTAGCATTGCCAACATGCATCTAAACTGATTGGTTTTAAGTTTCCTTTCTTTTATTCTGATTATATTCCTCTAGTAATAGTAATATGTAATAATGCAATACTATTCTCCACCAGGTAAACTAACCCTTTACAGCTCATCTCAAATGTCACTCCCTAACCCCCATGTTCTTCTATATCACTGTGTATGTATTTCTATTTCAATATTCATCATCATCATACGGCAATACGGCTATTACTTTTGGGGAGGGGGGGTCATTTCTCAGTCATTATTATACCTTCTTCATCCACCTGCATCCCAAATTCAACTAAGCACCCAACATAATGCCTGGTAAATAATAGGATTTGATAACTTTTTTAATAAAAAGAGATAAGAGTGAAAATTATACATTTCCTCTATTTCTATAAATAAAAGGAAATTTGTATCCATTGATGGTGATCAAGGGTAATTTTATAAAATATCCTTTCATCCTAGGAGCTATGGAAAGCAAACCTCTTTCATAGAACATAGAAATTATTTATATAGAAACTCTTGAGCAAACACATTCATCCCCAGAGGAAAGTGGGACTGAGGTAATATGGGGAGAGGTGGATTAACAATATCGTTCACATTGCTCACTTGTTGTTTTGCTGTTGACTTGCACCCATCTGTTTATGGTACTTATAACTGGCCTACTTGTAGCTCCCTTCTCCAACTTTAAATCAAGAAATGGTCTAGCCTGCAAGAACAATTTTATTTTCACATCTAAAAAGAAATAAGTGGTACCTTGAATTTGTAAGGCTGGGCAGTTCTAATGAACTGGGAATGCAGCGTGCTTTCTGCAGATTCATTTCTATTTCCTGAGGGGCGTCTTCGGTGAAGAGGGGGCTGGGAAAGGCTTTGAGCAAAACTGGTCACTCGCTGGCAGGTGTTATTTTTAAAATAAAACAAAAAGGGAAAAGATGATCATGGTAACAATATTTCATTTCTAGACAGTCATGAAAACAAAGTATAATATTGTATCCTACCAAGTATCCAAAAATTCTGTCTCTAGCCCATGATCAGTATTTAATTACCCAAGAAAAGCCTCTAACGATCTCCTCCTTATTAAAAACACTGTTATTTCCTAACATCCTAGAGAACATGCTCTTTTGTTCCCTATTATATATCTGCATTCCTTCTCTATATGGAAATTCCACTAAAAATCAATGGATTTTCTATACCTGGAACAAGTTCAGAATAGGCAATAAAGATTCACAGCTCTGATAAGAAAAAGTTCCCATTCACAAACAACTCCAAGGTTAAGTTAGAAAGTTATGGAACTTCTCCAGATGTTATGCATCACCACTGGAATTCCAGTGATTAGGCCCAATAACAACATAATTTACTGCTTATCAGCATGAAGCTTTCATCAATGAGAAACTAAAAGAAGCTTTCTTGAAGGGGCTGATATAAAAATGGATGATACAAACCATGGGCTTTGAGCTACTTTATTTTTTGAAATAAGAAGACATCAGACTACTGCTTTATTTCAACTTCCAGTACCAAGAACAAAACGAGTTAGTCCAAAGTAAACAACCAGCAACAATAATTTGCCACCTCCTGCTAATACTTAGTATGTTGTCCCAAACCAGTGGCTTATTTTTGCTATCCTCAGATAAAGGACCAGGCTGACAATGAAGTATTCTGTCTCTTTAATCCACACAGCATCGTGCACATTTTTCCTTCTGTGTCCACACAGTCAACATAGTAAGTCTGTCTCAAGAAATGAGGACCGTCAGAGGACCCAAAAATCTCATACAAACCAGGGAACTGAAACACGAAAAGGGTTTTCCATATTCATCCAAAAGAGTTATGGCCATTATAGAACAACTCCTTACACAGCCATCGAAAATATCAGTTCTCCAAGAGAGGCCACCTTTTCCAATAAGAGGCAGGTGTTCCGTGTTATTTTTAAAACTTACAACAAGCTTCTCATATCTATTTTCTTTTTTTTTTAAGATTTTATTTATTTGAGAGAGAGAATGAGAGAGAGAGAGAGAGAGAGCACATGAGGGGGGAGGGTCAGAGGGAGAAGCAGACTCCCCACCGAGTGGAGAGCCCGATGCGGGACTCAATCCCGGGACTCCAGGATCATGACCTGTGCCGAAGGCAGTCGCCCAACCAACTGAGCCACCCAGGCGCCCCCATATCCATTTTCAATGTATCCTTTCTTGGTAAAGAGATTGAGAAATGTGCCACACAGGCAGAAAATTCCACCACTGTGCGTATCAGAATGGAGTTGGTAGCCACGCAATCCGTACTCTGGGTTGTCATCCAAAAGGGGGGTATGAGCTATGAGCTCATAGGGGACAGTGGCTGATACTAACGTGCTCTTTTCCACAAAGTGATGGAAATGAAGATTTGCTGTAACAAAAGCCAGTTCTTCCTCCCTCTTCCATAGCCCTACCAGGCAGCCTGGGTGTAAACAGAAGATCCAAACGAGTCTGTCCCAGCCAGTTGTGGTGGATTCAGTTAAGTTACTCAGGTTCTACTTTGCAATGAAAGAATGCCACCAAGGTCCATTTTTGGAGGGGGTTTTAGACTGGTCCATAAAAACTAGTGTCATACCACACAAATCCAAGGTTGACAATGTGCCTAGCTGTGGCCAATTTTGGCCATACCACATAATGGTCACTGATGAATCGTTTATGGAAAGGTCAGTGCATTCCATGATGTATTCTTTTCCACTTTTTTCTTTCAATATAACTACCCAACCTAAACCAGATATTCCATTTGAACTGGAAGGCCTGTGTAAGGGTGGACAGGTTTGAGAATCTGAGCTACCACTACTTTTGCAGAAGCTCTTTGTTTTTGTGACAGATTCTTTCTTCCCATACCCAGCTTCTTTACCCTCGACCAAGAGTACGTTCACAGATACAGTGGTCTTCTCTGCTGAAATAAGTTTCCAATTAGATCTTTAGGTGAAAAGACAGTTGAAGACATTCTGATCCAAATAAAATGGTCATTGGCCAGATGATAAAAGTGCCTATTCACTCATCCAGTACAGAGCAGGGTCCCGGCATCCAAGTGGGAAAAGATCTTCAGCAAGATTTCTGAAGGCATACTATCCAGAGACACAGAAAGGTTAGCAGACGACTTCTCACAGTGCTTCCCCTGCCTCATACACTGCCTCACGGAAGTCCTGCCCATCGCATATCTGAGGCCTGGCCCCTTTCTGAACCCAGCGGCCAGCCAGTGGCCTCCCGGGGGATGCCCTGGGCTGCGCCGACCCCACGGGGCTCAGCGGCAAATGCAGAGCCTGGAGGCCACGTCAGTGCTGCCCGAGCTACTTTATTTACTCATTTATGTTAGTTTGCATTTTATGGATATAAATTAGACAAAGGAGTGATGGGGTCTGGACTTCTAAAAAATAATACTCAATTTATTATCATGAGTGTTGTGATACAGAATTAATAGCATCATCAGTAGTGATCATGACTATTATTATTAACAGTTACTCTGTACCCTCTATGTTCCAGGAATATGGGTTTTCCGGGTATTATTTAATCCCTTTGACAAATTTATGAGAGATATATTATTATTCCCATTTTACAGATAAGGAAAGTGACACACAGGTTAAACTTCTCACTCAAGATTTTGTAACTACTAACAAGCGAAACTAATAGTCCATCCCAAATCTCTCGGACTCCCAACCATGTATTGGTAGCTGCTATGATCTAACTTACAAGACTTCACTAATAGACTCTACTTCACTAGAAAACAGTCAGAGAAATGGGTAGTAATTTCTCACCATTTCAAAAGAAAAAAAGCACTCGAGGTACTTGCCTAGCAGACTGCCCACCGGGCGACACCAAGGGCACAGTCGGTCCTCACACCTGTCACAGGCAACCTCACAGCAAGATATATTTGGTTTAAGTGAAGGAACTGATACCTCAAGTGCCTCTCCATGCCTTTGAAATCTCAATGAAGATCATTTTCTGTAAGATTTGAGTTTCTTTTTGTTTTGTTCTTTTATTTCTTAAAGACAAGTTGGGCTTTTACTTCACCTGATTCTTTAAAGGTCGAAAGTGGCTTGATATTCTGGACTCTTCCTGTGATCCCATCCCAAACCACCTTTCCAGTTTCATCCTTCACAACCTTCTAGCACGTCGCTGCCAACAAAGGCCTCCTTGTCACTGTCGCTGATGTCCGTAGCACTGTGCCTCTCACTGTCCCTGCTCTTCTCTCAACCCCAGTGCCCCAAACTCCCTTCTCTAACACTTCCATTATCCTCTAAGAAGAAAGGCTCTCTTTGGAAACAACAAATGTTTTCTCTGCTAATCAACCAGGCAGGAACTCTGACTTTACATTCCTAGACTTTCGAAATCTTGATGGAAAATAAAATATGTACAATGTGTATTTTTACATAGCACACTCTGCATGCATTTTCCAACATAACCCCTACACACCTGTCCCAAGTTTGTCATCTCCAGGTTATGGACTACTATGAGTTTAGAGATGGAAGCCCATTAGGCTTTTGCCTTCTACAATTTCAAAAGGAAAGAAAAGAACTGGTCATCTCTCCCTCAAATCCTTCTCAGAACATTACTTCTATGTCAATACAGCACACATTGTATCCTGTTCTGTATGATGCCTAGTTATTCATAAGTCTGTTTCCTGTGAGAGTTTCTGAACCCCTGGTCTTTATGTTCATCCTAAGCCAGCACTATAATTTACATGCAGCAGAGACTCAATAAATGTCAATAAATACAAATGTCCATTTTAGAAGCTATTCCCATCTGAACTTCCTAAGCCATTTTTCTAAGTCTAACTCCTAGTTATCCCATAGTTTATGACGGTACTTATCAATTGTGGTACCTTATGTTTTCTGTAGAGATTGTTGTAGAGGGCTCTGAAACTTTTTCTAGTGTAGCTGCTGCGATACATTCCACCAATGAGGTATTCGATTACCAATCCAATGTCGATCAGTGTTATTCTGTAGCCTGAGAGAAGGGCATGCTGAAACAAAACCATGCAACGTATTTTAACTTTCAGTTCCCGTTTTGCGTCTCCTTTGCCATCTGTTAGAACATAACCCAATCAACTGCAGAGGTAGACTCATACTTTTCAAGCATCTTTACAAACCGATCCATTAGGGGCACCTGGGTGGCTCAGTTGTTGGGCGTCTGCCTTTGGCTCAGGTCATGATCCCAGGGTCCTGGGATCGAGCCCCGCATCGGGCTCCCTGCTTCTCCCTCTCCCACTCCCCCTGCTTGTGTTCCCTCTCTCACTGGGTCTCTGTCAAATAAATAAATAAAATCTTAAAAAAACACAAAACACAAAAACAAACTGATCCATTAATGTGACCAACCACTGACAGAGTCTGCTTGTTTATAAGGAAAAACAAACCTAGCCTTAATGTGTTTTTAATTTCACAGGAATCAAGTGTGTGCTTATATTTGCTCATTCAACTCTCTTTTTTCTCTCTTTCTCTCATGCATAAATATACTTTGTAATAAAACACACTTAAATATAGTATAAAAGATTGTTTTTAACTGGAAATTATATAACTATTACAACAGAAGTAGAATCACTGGAGTATATTGCTAAAATGTGCCATTTTGACATATTATTTTAAATAAAAGTTACTTAAGAGACAGCCTGTACAAGACAGACACTCAGACCCTCCTCTGCTTCCCCGAAAGCAGGAAATAACTCCCCCATGTGAAAGGTACCCTCCTTGTCCCAGGAGATAAAGAGACATCCTTATCACCAGAGATGGGAAATTTAGAGCAGAGAAGCCTGTATAAGTGACCCTTGTTACTTTTTACTAATTTACTACCCCAGACTAAATTCTGTTTAGAATTCCTTACTAATTGAACTTTGTGTTTTTTTCTATTAATCTGTCTCATGTAAAATTTAATTCTTAGGCTAGCTGGAAGAACCTTGGACTGAGGAAAATTTCTTCCTTCAATATACTGAATGTATGTGACCCAAAATTAACATTGGCTTAGATCTTCCATCTCTCTATTGAAATGGCTATAGCACTTTGCACTGTGTTGACTACATCATACACAAAATGAGAACATGGAAGGAAGTAGAATAGAAATAAAGAACGTGGAATGGCAGAACAAAATAAGATATCAAAATATGAGGTTGTGCCAAAACAAATGTTATGGTTGGCAAGAGGGCTGAGCAGATTTCCAAGTACATGGGTCTTAGTCTAAATGAAGATAACTTTGGCCACTTAAAACCCACCTTACTACCTCTTCATAACTGTTAACTTCTCAACTACCATTCACCGTACATTTTTTCATTAAAGTATAATTGACATACAATATCCTATTAGTTTTAGGTACATATCATAGTGATTTAATATTTTTATACATTATGAAATGATCCCCATGATAAGTCTAGTTACCATCTGTTGCCATATAAAGTTATTACAATACTATTGACTATATTCCCTATGCTATACATTACATCCCCATGACTTATTTATTGTCTAACTGGAAGTTTATACCTCTTAATCCCCTTCACCTATTGAGCTTATTACACTGATTCATGAATCAATGTAAATACATTCATAATTTACTTTTTTCAAGGAACACCAAAACTAATGCTCTTTGTTGCTACTAGTTAAAAGCATAGGGGTGCCTGAGTGGCTCAGTCGTTAAGCGTCTGCTTTCCGCTCAGGTCATGATGCTAGGGTCCTGGGATCTAGCCCCGCATCGGGCTCCCTGCTCAGCGGGAAGCCTGCTTCTCCCTCTCCCACTCCCCCTGCTTGTGTTCCCTCTCTTGCTGTCTCTCTCTGTCAAATAAATAAATAAAATCTTTATAAAAATAAAAATAAATAAATAAATGAAAGCATATTTAACCTATTCTATTCCTTTTTCTTCAGTTTACTGTAAAGGAATCAAAGTTCAGGGAAATAATAAGGAAAATCATCTTGATCTGGCATCAATCATGCAAACTAAATTTACATCAGCATGGACACTTTTGCTTACTTCTAATTTGCCAACTAAATGTCTTCCTCTGCGGTCCTTTTATTCTGGCTCTCCCAAGTCAACATAGCCAGAAAGCCCACACTCTCTCCATCAAGACACCAGACTTCCGAGAAATGAGGAAGTACTTTTAAAGTGTGCCATGGATGGAGTTTAATCATGGGAACAAAAAAAGTCTCTCCTAGTTTTCTGCAGATGTGAATAAAAGTTCTTGGTGACTAAAAGAGAAGGAATTAAAGCATAAGAGACTGTTAAAGGTTTGGTAACTAATAGAAGATGATTTTATTTTAAGTCTGATTTAACTCAAAGTTCAGTGAAAACACCATGAGCAAAATATAAGCAAGGTTATAGAGTAGTGGGATTCATCCTGGCTCCCTACAACAATGCTTAGACTCACAAAAGAAGGTAGGGCCTCCAAGCCATCATTCATAGTCAAAACAATAACAAAACAATGAAAATCATATATCAGTCTTCCAATAAACATGACAAGACAAGGAAATTTCTTTATTTTCAGCAAGTATTATCATTGTTGGAAATACTGTTGTATCATGTTGAGGTGAAGTTCTGAAAGTTTTATATGTCTCCGATTCATATTTTATAAGAGAAAATAATCATTAGTTAATGCCACTTACTTGGTGGATCAAATCTTTAAAAATATAAAATAAATTACAAGGAAACAGACTTAAAGAGTATGGTTTGGTGATGAAATTGCTCAGAGCCCCAGGCAAAGAGGGTAGGTAACTCACTAGAAAATCCAAATCTACATTTTACGAAGCAAAATCAGGCAATGCCTCAATCACAAAGCTAAGACAATACACAAAGAAATTTGTACACATTCATAATTACGTTACCTGCTTTACATCTCGGACAAGATGATGCAAGAGCATATTAGTGGGTCCTTGTTTCTGTAATGAAGAAAAGAAAAATTTATTCCTTTTAATTACCATATACTAGGGGGAAAATATTTTATTTCAGAATGCACAAATAACCCAGAATACTGAAAATTTTCTTCAACATCTTTAGTAATGAAGCTTACCCCAATTAATTGTAAGTTATTTCCTAAGAGAAGATATAATTAGATTGAAATATTTTTCAAAGATGTAAAAAAAAAAAGATATATATGTGTAGGTAGTAAAAATATAATTAACCTTATTTTTTTCAAGAGACAAAAATAAATTTTAAGTAATTTGTAACTATCCTTTATCATATATAAACTACACCATTACAAACCCCATCACATAATTACATTCCATCAACAATTACTTATTGAACACTCCTATGTTCAATCCAGCTCTTGAGGGAGTCAGTTAAGAATGTAAGTACTTTCTTCATAGTTTTTACAGTCTAATTGAAGAGAGGGGGGATTTACATGAAAAACTAATTATGAAGATGTATGCTCGAAAAGAGTTGCCAAAAATTTGTACCGTAGGAATAGATCACTGTAAACCGGAGTATTCAAAAAGACAGGGCTTAAAGAGGGCTTTCAAGAAAAGGTAAGATTCAAAGGACAAGGAACAACATTTCAAGAAGGGTGCTTGGCTTGAGCAAATGGTGTTTTTACAATGAGTAAGCTGGTCTAGTTTCAGTAAAGGGTTTGCGTACAAAAGCAGAATTTTAACAGTAGCTGTAGGTCGAGATGCTTCCAACAATTCAATAAAAGCAATTTATTCTTGCTTTAATTATGGTCTTACTGTTGTGTTTTCTTAACTTAGCTTATGTTTCTATTCTGTGTAATTAATTAAAATAAGAAACGCAGAAATGACCATAGGATAAAATGGATTTGGTAAGAATGTTTGTCCTCTGGTTGAGAAATCTGTCTCTCTCTAAGCTATCTTTGCACTTCGATATTCAAAGAGACTTGAACGTTCAATATTTAGCTTAAGCTAAATCTTAAGCTAATTGATAAATGAATCTTAAGGGAGGCGATTGATGGAATATTCCAATACTCACTGTGTTATAGAGCTCCTCCAATCGGGGGATGGTAAGAAAGCGATGGAGGTTCACTCCATATTCTATTAAGAGCTTTACAAAATCCACTCGATCCATTACTAAAGCATCTAACATTGCTTGTTCCAGCGCACCAGCCTTCAGAAGGTAGAAATAAATGAGAGAGAGAGAGAGACAATTAAGAAAGAAGTTTTTTAAAAAGTAGAAATAACTGAAGAATTATAAAGATCTGAACTCAAAACAATGCAGATATAACAATCATAAAATACAGTCTTACTAAGAAATGTTCAGGACCTGATTGAAGAAATGACAAAAAGTGAACTTGAAGGCATAAAAGACACTTAAAGTAAATCCGTTCTTGTACCAGAAGACTGACAATTGTAAAGATCTCACTGCTTCCCAAATTAATGTATAGGTTTAATGCAATTCTAATAAAAATTCAAGGTTTCTTTTTTGTTGTTGTTGCTATTTTAACTTGCCATGTTTTCATTTAAACTATACCCAGTTTCTGAATATATACGGGAAATTAAACACACTCATTTACTTTTACTCTGACCTAAAGTTTTAGTAAAATTATAGTAAAAAGACTTTTTTTTTTTTAAAGACATGAATCCACAAGAACAGGGGGTCCAGGAGTGTCACATTTTGGAAGTTGGAAAGCAGATGGGCAAGTGGTAATTGACTTAGCAGTCCCCAGAAACCCAGAAGGTAAAAGTCCCCAGAAACTGAAACTAGAAAAAAGCCAAGAACCAAACAAATCTATGCCACAGAATTCTGGCGGCTCCAGGATGAAATAAATGTACATATACTGAATCCCTAATGTCGAGATCTTCCCCGTCATCTTCCCCCATTTGACTTCCATTAACACTGGCAGCAAGGTTTTTCCTTATCCAGCCGGGGGATTGGAGGATTCTTTTCTGTAAAGGGACTAAGAGTAAAGGCAGGAATATGCTATCATCTCAGGTCCCCCCAACAAGTGGAAGCCAGATCGCTCCTCTGTCCAAACAGAGCAGTGACCTGGCTTCACCTACAGGCTCAATTTATTTTTGTCTCTTGAAAAAATTTATCTGTAAGCTTCACCTACAGGCTCAATTTATTTTTGTCTCTTTAAAAAATAAGGTTAATTAAATTTTTACTACCTACACATATATCTTTTTTTTTTACATCTTTGAAAAATATTTCAATCTAATTATATCTTCTCTTAGGAAATAACTTACAATTAATTGGGGTAAGCTTCATTACTAAGTAAGTTAAGATTTGTCTTAACTGAAAAATCTACAGTTAAGCTTCACCTACAGGCTCAGAATTTCTAAAGAGCTTTCTCTCCTCCACACTTAAATAAAAAGTCCAGAACAAGCACACCACAAAACATCAATCAGTAAGAATCAGACAATGCAGGAAGAAGAAAAATTCAAAAGAACTATCATTACTATCCTCAGTTGCTTAAAAAAAAAAAAAAAAAAGAAAAGAAAAAAGACAACAAATTTGCTCGTAGAAACTAATAGTATGCTACCAGAAACAAAAAGCTCCATGTAAGGCATGAAAATTAAAGTTGAAGAAATCAACAAAGGAAAAATATGGAAGATAAAAGGAAAAAGATAAGATTAGAGGAGCAGTCCTTAGGTCCAACATTTAAATGCTATGAATTCCAGAAAGAGAACAGAGAAAACAGGAAGGAAATTCCCCAGCATGGAAATCCATGATTGCTAAGTTGAAAGCATGTGCCCAGCATAATGGATATAAAGACTCACAATAGCACACAGCATTGTGAAATCTCAAAACACTAGAAAGAGATTTGTTTGAACTCCCAGAGAGGAAAAAAAAAAAAAAAACGGTCCCAAACAAAGGATCAGAAAACAGAAACATTTTTACTTCTCAATAGCAGTGTTGAATGCTAGCAGCTAAGCATTCAAAATTCTTCAGGAAAATTAGTCCTGATCTTTAAAATATATCCAAACATATATGTTCTCAAAATGTTTATCTTCCATGTTCCCTTTCTCAGAAAGTTACTGAAGGATGCACCTCCTTAAAATAAAGGAGTAAACCAGGGAAGAAGATGACACAGGATACAGAAAACAGGTGCTCTAACATAGAAGAGAGGCAAAGGGAATATCCAATATGATGAAGGTAGATCCCAGCATGACAGCCCAGAACCCGGAGCAGCAGGTAACCAGTCCAGATTGTAGCAGGGAGGACAGGACCACAGACAGAAATGTTGAGAAGTCTCTAAATGAATGAATCAGAAAATAACAATATGACTTGTTATTTAAAACTATGGAGATTTATAAATGTCAATACAATCAAAAAATGTTAAAAACACTTGACTCTTGTGATCAGCAGGGCAGAGAACTACTGTTGTTAGTAGGCTTTTAGTACCATTAGATGTTTTAACTAACATGCATGTATTAGTTTGACTCAAAAATAATATACCTTTGGTAGGGTCACAACTGCAATTTTTAAAAATGAAATGTTAATAGTGATTATCATTAGCACTATAGATAACTTTTTTCTTTCTGCTTTTCTCTGTTTTCACTTATTTCTATTGTGAGTACATATTACACTTTAATGCAAAAATAAGAAAAGCTTCAAGTTTCAAAAAACAATATAAAAATCCAGCCATATTAAAAAAACAATAAAATATCCTTCCATTCTGTCTTTCTCCCAACTTCATTTGCCAGTTTCAATTAGGTTGCAGAGCCTGAGGGGGAAAAAATGATTTTAGGGAGGCAAAGTTGAAGAGAGAAATGTCTCAGGTATCCCTGGGCACCCAGCTACAGAGAAGCTACCTCCACACCCCTCCCAAACCAATCTATCTCTCCTCTGATTTTTTTCTTTGGATCCCCCCCTAACAAAGCCAACACACGAAATATTTTTCTCCAAATAACTTCATTTTCACTATACCTTCCAATGCTGTCCATAAATTAGGATGTGTTTCTTGGCAATGTCCATTCTGTCCCAAGCCATTGCCAGATTTAATTGTTCTGACGCTGTTAAGTTTGTGCCTAGGTTAAAAGAAGGGAACAATCATGTATCTTATTTAAAATATCAACATAGGGTGCCTGGGTGACTCAGTTGGTTGAGCAACTACCTTCAGCTCAGGTCATGATCCTGGAGTCCTGGGATCGAGTCCCGCATCAGGCTCCCTGCTCAGCAGGGAGTCTGCTTCTCCCTCTGACCCTCCCCCCTCTCATGTGCTCTCTCTCTCCTCTCATCCTCTCAAATAAATAAATAAAATCTTTAAAAAAATAAAAATAAAAATAAAATAAAATATCAACATAAAAAAAAAAATACTTCCATGGAACGTGAAAAGCGGAAATGTGGAAGAGATGTAACCCTCTTCAGACACTCACCCTTGAGCAGAGCTGTTAGGATTGCTAAATCAAGGTCTTGCGACTCCTCGGAATCAGCATCAAATATGGTAATCTATGACAGTTGAAAAATAGGTAACCATACATTTTGGGAACTAGTAAAGAAATGTTTTCAAAAAGTCCCCACAAAATGCACTCTAGAGCTAAGGAGTTGAGCAAAACATTAATGTAAAAAAACCACAGAGAGTTAATCTTATTGATTTGTTACTCTCCCTTTTTACTTATAGGAAACTTTTTAAATAGGGTAATGGAGAACTGTGAACACTCAAGGAAAAAAAAAGAAAACCCTCAAGAAATCTATGTATCCTATAGGAAACACATGATAAAACATTACTACACTGAATTTACCATGCATACACTAGAATGAAAAGAAACTCAGTGTCAATTCCTAAGGAAAAAGAAAAAAAAAATCATTCCTTTTGAAGAGATACCATAGGACACCATTCTGCTCACCTCACCTTAGAGACCAAGATTTTTGCTTTTTTAATGAGAGGTGAGCCCTCAAGGATTCATCATAAAATAAGTGAGGCAATTACAATGCACCCAATGAACAAGTAGAAAGGGCAGGACATGCCTCCTGCCATGAGACTAATTTTTGTAAGACAAATAAGGATTTTTATTTATGATTGTAAAAGTGCCTGGGGGCTCAATCGGTTGAGCGCCCAACTCTTGGTTTTGGCTCAGGTCATGATCTCAGGGTCTAAGATCAAGCCCTGCGTGGGGCTCCACACTCAGTACGGAATCTGCTTACAATTCTCTCTCCCTCTGCCCCTCCCCACTCCTCAAACAAATAAATAAAAAGAAAAAAAAAAAAAGGTTGCCTGCTATTAATGAATGTATCTCAGTCTTTCTAAGTGAAAATATGTTTTATATAGTACAGGGAACTATTCAACAAAAAGAGCCATGTCTGGCAAGCCCAGATAGACCACTAACTAGCCAGTCTGAGGGAAACATCTTTAGATGTGGATTTCTCATCCACAAGGTGAGAGGAACCCACTGAATAATCTCTAAGGTCCCATAAAGGTAGAAAAACTATGCTTCCGCAATTCAGGTATTAGTTCCCTCCAACTAACCGCCCCTCTATGTGCATGAATAAAATCAATTCTCAATTATGCAGGAGCTGAGGACCTACTTCCTAAGATGTGCAAAGCCTTCGGCACCTACTCTAGTCTCCTTTTGGTCATTACACCCTTCATTACTCTCTTTGATGATAGGAAGACACAAATATAAGGGTGATCTCTTTAAGATGTCCGTTTCTTATTGATTTCTGCAGGAAGTATCAAATGTAGTAGAGCAGGTACAGGATTTCAACTCTGTGCCCATGTGTCTATTTTACTGTTCTGTAACTGCATGACTCTGGGAAAATCACTTAAATTCTCTAGGTTCCAGCTTTGGCATCTCTGAAACTGGAATAAACAATCACTGCCATATTGAACTCACTCATGGGGCCACTTCAAGGTAAAAAAAAATACATTTGAAAACATGTTGTTAATTGTAGACATGGTTGTTATTTTTGTTGTTATTGGGTCAACTGAAACTAAGTGTTTATCACTATGTTTAGCCATGCTTTGTCCAGCCTAAACTGGTTCAATTGTTTATTTTTGTGGGTTTTTTTGTTGTTTTCATTGTTTTTTTGAGGCCAGGTGCTTAAGTATTACCAAAATCTTGAAAGATTTGGTCTAGCCTCTGAAATCTGGAAAGATCACTATGAATCATGACATATTTATATATTTACTAGAATTGTTGGCTTCATCTCATCCAAGTCATTGATAAAAATTTTGATCAGGGCACCTGGGTGGCTCAGTTGGTTAAGCGACTGCCTTTGGCTCAGGTCATGATCCTGGAGTCCCGGGATCGAGTCCCGCATCGGGCTCCCTGCTCAGCAGGGAGTCTGCTTCTCCCTCTGACCCTCCTCCCTCTCATGCTCTCTGTCTCTCATTCTCTCTCCGGCAAATAAATAAAATCTTAAAAAAAAAAAAAATTTGATCAAAGTACCCTAAAACGCTAAAATCTTTTCCAGAATCTACGTTATGCTCACAACCCAGAGTTTGTGGCCTCCATTTTCTGTCCCAGAGTATATTCTTATACTTCCCATTGTTCAGTGCATCCCCAAAGATCTCCTGTGGGATGTACTCAGATGTTATGATGCAGTCACCTAAGCCAGCAGACTGGACTTAAGACATGGAACTATTCTTTTACCCTCTGAAAATATTTATGTGTGATCTTCACTAAATGTGGTCACTTTTCTGTAATACTGCCATACTAGGGTTTTTGTTTGTTTGTTTTCCTAACTGCAGTCTAAAATTTGAAGCATTGCGGGGAGGTGGGCAGGGGAGGGAATAAAAAGCCAAGTTTACTCAACTAAGGGTCAAGTTCTACAGAGTTATATAACAATCAAATTAAAATTAAAAACTCCTTATTTTGGGGATGACTGGCTGGCTCAATCGGAAGAGTGTGTGACTCTTGATCACGGGGTCATGAGTTCAAGCCCCACATTGGTATAGAGATTACTTTAAAAAATAAAATCTTTTTTTAAAAAACTCATTTTTAAAAGTTGTGGAAATAAATATTACAATTGATGCAAATTATCAGTTTTAAAGTCATTTGAGTTATCAACTCATCATACTCACAGAATCCCTGTGTACCATACACTCCATTAGAATCTGAAAAAGGTGCTTGGACTGTTTAAGACTAAAGTTGAAAGTGTTCTGAATCATGCAGATGATCTCCTCCTTCACCTGAGGACGTAGGGCCCTGAGAGAGAGAGAAATGGTCATGACTTGGCACAATGCAGAGGAGGGAACAAGCCAGCAACTTCAGGGCAAGAGCACCTGTGGGTCCCATCTGACTGAGAAGGTTTCCATGGACAGTTCTGCTCTGAGAGCAAGTGGGCAGGAAGCAAAGGGAAGCAAGGTACCAGGTGAGGCCGAATCTGAAAGCGAGCACAGGTGGATCTGCCATGATCCTGGAAAGAATGCACTCTGGGGCAAGGTTCCCGAGCTGACAGATTTCCAATACATGTTTCCTTAAGTAAATCGGTGGGGTCAATATTTTAGTTCATAGGCATTATATTTACTCACACAGGAGAAAGACCACACTTTTGAAATTGGAAAAATCACACTAGTTATAGGGCTAGCTAGAGAAAAGTGACAGTTTTATTCAAAAGGCTAAAGAATTAAAACCTTAGGGTGCCTGGGTGGCTCAGTCAGTTAAGCATCTGTCTTAGGCTAAGGTCATGATCCCAAGGTCCCAGGATCAAGTCCCACATCAGGCTCCCTGCTCAGTGGGGAGTCTGCTTCTCCCTCACTCCTGCTTGTGCTCTCTCTCTCCCCCTTTCTCTCTCAAATAAATAAATAAAATCTTTTTTTTTTTTTTAATAAACACAACATATATTAATGCCAGTATGCTGGTTTCCCCAATTCCTGCTATTTTTACTAATGGCAAATGAATCTGAAGGTGATCTGGGGCCAGCACTGGTCTCCTCACTCACTGCAGGGTTTTTTCAGCTTTACAGACCAACTGCAGGAGCATCTCCTCCCTCACTACCCCGTGGAAGTGCTCCCCCGCCCACCCCCAGCAGCTCAGACAGGGTTCAAGAGCCCCTGAGAGAGGCAGGCCATTCTTCGGCGAAAGAAACAGCAACTTGCATCAGCGGAGGGCATTTGGACATTAATCAATACATAAAAAAATCACTGAAAAATTAATTCCAGTCTCAATCTCTGTCCCCCAAGGATATGTGGCCCACCCAAAAGCAGAGCTTAAGGAACTAAAATGGATGAATAAATCGTTACCGTGGTTTCAAAACTGAGGAGTCAGCAACTCACCCTTCATCTGCTATGTGTTTGTGGGTGAAGGCCAGGAGGTCGGCGGCCCTGCCCGTACCATCACAAACCACCACCGGATCTTCGTCCCTCACTGTTTCCCACACAGCGAGGATGACATTGGGACCTCCTTCTACCACCAGCCCCACCACGGGTACACCTTGTCTTGAACCTATTTCAGAGGACAAACAATACCAAAGTGTTACAAAGATGCTGGCCAATCATCCATTTTGCTTTCCTGGGCACAAGTCTTTCAATCACCCCAGATACCGGTTACCTGAGCTCACCCTTCTTCCTTCCTTGCCTCACTCAGGCTTCCCTAGTTCAAGACCGAGTCAGAAGCTTGCACTCTCAATAAAGTCGCAGAAATATGGTGAGAGCACCTTCAAGCTTTCCCCTGTTAAAAAGGTAGCTAAAGGTTTTCACTAGTTAAAAAAAAATTTTAAGTAGTCTTCAAGAAATTTCTACTTTTTGGGGGCGCCTGGGTGGCTCAGTTGGTTAAGCGACTGCCTTCGGCTCAGGTCATGATCCTGGGGTCCTGGGATTGAGTCCCGTATTGGGCTCCCTGCTCGGCGGGGAGTCTGCTTCTCCCTCTGACCCTCCCCCGTCTCATGCTCTATCTCATTCTCTCTCTCAAATAAATAAATAAAAATCTTTAATAAAAAAAAATTTCTACTTTTCATTGTGGAAAACTTCAAACATATCTTGGGGGGGGGGAAAAAAACCAGAATGATATAATGGATCCCAACGTATCTATCACTCACCTCCAAAAATGATCTACATTTTGCCAATTTAATCAACTTCTAATGATGATTATTTCTAAGAACAAGATGGGATGGGTAACTCTCACAGACTTTTATATTTCAACATATTCCATTTTTCACTATTTAAATTTCTTATCACAAGTATACATTATTTTATTAAAGTAAAGAAGACAAAAAAAAAAAAAAAAGGAAAGACCACAGAGTCATTCTTCTTGAAAAGATATTAAGTGGAAAAAAAGTTACAGAATGATACATATAGTAAGATCCTTTTTATATTTTTAAAACCACATACATGAGTATATATTTTATATATGTTTGCATAATTTATATTTATGTATATGTAAATATATTTATTATATATACATATCCATATATCCATTTCTTTATATATATATATAATATATATATACACACAGAAAACTCTGGGAGGGTACACATCAAACTATTAAAAATGGAGAAAGGAGGGAAGGATTTGGGGAAACGTTGAAAAGGGACCTTGTTTATTTGGTAGACTTATATTTTTTAAGATTTTTTTTTTAGTTTTTATTAGAGAGAGAGAGTACAAGCAGGGGGAGCAGCAGGTAGAGGGAGAAAGAGAAGCAGGCTCCCCATTCAGCAGGGAGCCCGACGTGGGGCTTGATCCCAGGACCCTGGAATCATGACCTGCCCCAAAGGCAGCCGCTTAACGAACTGAGCCACCCAGGTGCCCCTATTCTGTAGACTTGATTAAACTTTTACCCAACACATGTATTAATATATTTAAATCAATATATTATTTTTCAAAAGCAGAAAAATCAGCAGGCAATACCACACTCACACCTGGGCATCAGAGGACATTATCCTGGGCCCCAAGTCTAACAGTCCTCATCTGGCCGTGCCCCTCCCCTCACAGTGAAGAGTCTATAGGACCAACGTTTGAGGGAAGCCTGTAGCTTCTCCCCTACTTACTAGAATGCCACAGACCCCAAAATTCTTGCTTCCAGGAGCTGCCTGAGCCTCTGCCCCAGATATGTGCTCCCTCAGGACATACTTGCCAATGACTCTGGGGTAGAGCTCTACAGGACAGGTGGGTAGAGCTTGGACATACAGGCTGGGGTGTGCAGGTGAGCACGTGTGTGTCAAGGCCCTGGCACAGAGGGATGGGGCCAAGGGCAGAAAGAGAAGCAGAGAGCAGGCTTTGTGTAGGCCAGGGCGACAGTCCTGGCTCTAGCTCAATACTCCCAAATTTCCAAGATGCTGAACTCAAACCTGGCCTTCCAGTTATATGTACAAATGTAAAAGGATAAAATATTATGTAGTTTGTTAGCTTGATTTAAAGCTTTTAAATATTCAGACATATACTATGTGGGCTTTCCTGTGTGCCCTTGTCCTGGACTCCACAAATGTTTGGTGGGGTGGGAGGTAGGCGGGGGGGGGGGGGGCTGGGGGGCACCTGTTAGCAGGTATCCAAACACATAATTCAGTCTGTTTAACTGCTTTGACATTCTACTTCTTTTCCTCTTCCATGGATTTCCACCTCATTATTTTCTCCTTGTCACTAAAAAGTGAATCTAAGATATACCGATTGATAGTCATGGGATTCCTCTAATAATATTAGCTAAATGAGATGAAGAAAATGATACATTAACTCATAAAAGTAATAGAAGAAAAATCAGATAAACATTCCATTAATCATAAAATACTGACATGGATGGAAAAAACTTTTTAAGAGAATCTCTTATACCTTATATAATGAAATACTATGCAGCCATTAAAAATATGTTAAACTGAGAAGGAAAGATGGCGGAGGAGTAGGGGACCCTATTTCAACTGGTCCCCGGAATTGAGCTGGATATCTACCAGACCACTCTGAGCACCCACAAAACCAGCCTGAGATGTAAGAAGATCTGGATCTCTACAAACAGAATATCACAGGCGATTGGTTTTGAGGTATGAAGTGGGGAGCCGTGATTCCACGGGCAGATATCAGAGGATAAATGGCAGCGGGAGGGTGCCTGGCTGTGGGGATCCTACACCGCCGGTGAGTGACAGCCTCGCGCGCTGTGGACGGGGCACAGACTCCCAGACCAGTAGTGGCAGGGAAAGGACTTTAGGGCAGCCGCTGGGGCCGAATCCTGGAGTGGCGGGGTCACGAGCACAAACTGGGAGCGGCTGGCAGTTTTAGAAGCACAAAGGGCAGAGACGTGCCCCGACCTGGAGGCAGGACTGGGAGTGCTGCGGAGGGGCACACAACCCAGGACGCTGCAGTTTATAGCAGCACGGACAGAAACGGAGACAGTGTGGCCTGGAGAGCTCACTGAAGAACAGACTGTGGTCTCTCTGCTCTGAGGCAGAGGGTTGGAAATGGTCTCTTCTGCTCTGACTCGTGGAAGAGACGCGGAAAGCCGCCAGGGAAAGCCGCCAGAGAACAAAAGCCCCCAAAACTGATTCCCACTGAGCCCATCCCCCGCCACAGGGGTGCAGGGCAACTCCGCCCAAACAGGGTTGCCTGAGTAACAGTGCGGCAGGCCCCTCCCCCAGAAGACAGGCTGGGGAAACAAGAGGCCAGCAACCCTAAGGTCCCAAGAAAACAGGTGCATCTTGCTTGGGTTCTGGTCAATAATTTGGACTCTATACATTCCCACAACCACCCCTCCACAGAATGACCAGGAGGAGGAACCCCCAAAATAGAAAAGACTCAGAGATCATGACTTATGCTGCAGATTTACAAATGGATGCAGATATAACCAAGATGTCGGAGATGGAATTCAGGCTAGCAATTGTGCAGACAGTGGCTAGAATGGAGAAATCAATTAATGGCAACATAGAGTCTCTAAAGGCAGAAATGAAAGCTGAATTGGCAGAACTTAAAAATGCTATCAATGAGATCCAATCCAATCTAGATAATCTAACAGCTAGGGTAACTGAGGCAGAAGAACGAATAAACGACCTGGAAGACAATATAATAGATAAAAAGGGAAAAGAGGAGACCAGGGAAAAACAACTGAGAATCCATGAAAATAGAATCAGAGACATAAGTGACACCATGAAGCGTTCCAATGTCAGAATAATTGGAATCCCGGAGGGAGTGGAGAGAGAGAGAGAGAGGACTAGAAGATGTATTTGAGCAAATCGTAGCTGAGAACTTCCCTAATCTGGGGAATGAAACAAACATTTGCCTCCTAGAGGCAGAGAGGACCCCTCCCAAGATCAAGGAAAACAGGCCAACACCCTGGCATGTAACAGTAAAACCTGCAAATCTTAGAACCAAGGAAACCATCTTAAGGGCAGTTAGGGGGAAGAGATTCCTTACGTACAGAGGGAGGAACATCAGAATAAGGTCAGACCTATCCACAGAGACCTGGCAAGCCAGAAAGGCCTGGCAAGACATATTCAGGGTACTAAATGAGAAGAACATGCAGCCAAGAATACTTTATCCAGCAAGGCTTTCATTTAGAATGGATGGAGAGATGCAGAGCTTCCACGACCGGCAGAACCTGAAAGAATATGTGACCACTAAGCCGGCCCTGCAAGAAATATTAAGGGGGGGTTCTATAAAAGGAGAAAGACCCCAAGAGTGATCTACAACAGAAATTTACAGGGACAATCTACAAAAACAACATCTTCACAGGCAACATGATGACAATTAACTCATATCTTTCAATAATCACTCTCAATGTGAATGGCCTAAATGTTCCCATAAAATGGCACAGGGTTGCAGATTGGATAAAAAGACAGGACCCATCCATATGCTGCCTACAAGAGACTCATTTTGAACCTAAAGATACATCCAGACTGAAAGTGAAGGGATGGAGATCCATCTTCCATGCCAGCGGACCTCAAAAGAAAGCTGGGGTAGCAATTCTTATATCAGACAAATTAGATTTTAAACTAAAGTCTGTAATTAGAGACACAGAAGGACACTATATCATTCTTAAAGGGTCTATTCAACAAGAAGATCTAACAATTATAAATATCTATGCCCCCAACATGGGAGCAGCCATCTACATAAGCCAACTGTTAACCAAAATAAAGAGTCATATTGATAACAATATGTTAATTGTAGGAGACCTCAGTACTCCACTCTCAGCAATGGACAGATCATCTAAGCAGAAAATCAACAAGGAAACAAGAGCTTTGAATGATACACTGGACCAGATGGACCTCATAGATATTTACAGAACATTCCACCCTAAAACAACAGAATACTCATTCTTCTCGAGCACACATGGAACTTTCTCCAGAATAGACCATATACTGGGTCACAAATCAGGTCTCAACCGATACCAAAAGATTGAGATTATTCCCTGCATATTCTCAGACCACAGTGCTTTAAAACTGGAACTCAATCATAAGAAAAAATTTGGCAGAAATTCAAACACTTGGAAGCTAAAGACCACTCTGCTCAAGAATGTTTGGGTCAACCAGGAAATCAAAGAAGAACTTAAACAATTCATGGAAATCAATGAGAACGAAAACACATCGGTCCAAAACCTATGGGATACTGCAAAGGCGGTCCTAAGGGTGAAATACATAGCCATCCAAGCCTCACTCAAAAAAATAGAAAAATCCCGAATTCACCAACTAACTCTACACCTTAAAGAACTAGAGAAAAAGCAAGAAATGATGCCTAAGCCACGCATTAGAAGAGAAATAATTAAAATTAGAGCAGAAATCAATGAATTAGAAACCAGAAACACAGTAGATCAGATCAAAGAAACTAGAAGTTGGTTCTTTGAAAGAATTAATAAGATCGATAAACCACTGGCCAGACTTATCCAAAAGAAAAGAGAAAGGACCCAAATTAATAAAATTATGAATGAAAGGGGAGAGATCATGACTAACACCAAGGAAATAGAAACAATTTTTAGAAATTATTATCAACAATGATATGCCAATAAACTGAGCAATCTGGATGAAATGGAGGCCTTCCTGGAAACCTATAAGCTGTCAAGACTGAATCAGGAAGAAATCGACAACCTGAATAGGCCAAAAACCAGTAACGAGATTGAAGAAGTGATCAAAAACCTCTCAAAAAACAAGAGACCAGGGACTGATGGATTCCCTGGGGAATTCTACTAAGCATTCAAAGAAGAAATAATACCTATTCTGCTGAAGCTGTTTCAAAAAACAGAAACAGAAGGAAAACTTCCAAACTCATTCTATGAGGCCAGCATTACCTTAATCCCCAAACCAGGCAAAGACCCCATCAAAAAGGAGAATTTCAGACTGGTATCCCTGGTGAACATGGATTCCAAAATCCTCAACAAAATCCTAGCTAATAGGATCCAACAATACATTAAAAGGATCATCCACCACGACCAAGTAGGATTTATTCCCGGGATGCAAGGGTGGTTGAACATTCGCAAATCAATCAATGTGATAGAACACATTAATAAGAGGAGGGAGAAGAACCATATGGTCCTCTCAATTGATGCAGAAAAAGCATTCGACAAAATGCAACATCCTTTCCTGATTAAAACTCTTCAGAGAATAGGGATAGAGGGAACATTCCTCAAGTTCATAAAATCCATCTATGAAAAACCTACAGCAAATATCATCCTCAATGGGGAAAAGCTGAGAGCCTTTCCCTTAAGATCAGAACACGTCAAGGGTGCCCACTCTTGCCACTTTTGTTCAACATACTACTAGAAGTCCTAGCAACAGCAATCAGACAACAAAAAGAAATAAAAGGTATTCAAATTGGCAAAGAAGAAGTCAAACTCTCTCTTTTCACAGACGACATGATACTTTATGTGGAAAACCCAAAAGACTCCACCCCCAAATTACTAGAACTCATACAGCAATTCAGTAATGTGGCAGGATACAAAATCAATGCACAGAAATCAGTTGCTTTCTTATACACTAACAACACAACTGTAGAAAGAGAAATTAGAGAAACGATTCCATTTACAATAGCACCAAAAACCATAAGATACCTCGGAATAAACCTAACCAAAGAGGTAAAGGATCTATACTCTAAGAACTACAAATCACTCATGAAAGGAATTGAAGAAGATACAAAAAGATGGAAAAATATTCCATGCTCATGCATCAGAAGAATAAACACTGTTAAAATGTCTATGCTACCCAGAGCAATCTATACCTTCAATGCCATCCCGATCAAAATTCCAAAGACATTTTTCAAAGTGCTGGAACAAACGATCCTAAAATTTGTATGGAATCAGAAAAGACCCCGAATCACCAAGGAAATGTTGAAAAGGAAAAACAAAGCTGGGGGCATCACATTGCCCGATTCCAAGCTGTATTACAAAGCTGTGATCACCAAGACAGCATGGTACTGGCACAAAAACTGACATATAGTCCAATGGAACAGAATAGAGAACCCAGATATGGACCCTCAACTCTATGGTCAAATAATCTTTGACAAAGCAGGAAAAAACATGCAATGGAAAAAAGACAGTCTCTTCAATAAATGGTGCTGGGAAAATTGGACAGCCACATGCAGAAGAATGAAACTCGACCATTCTCTAACACCATTCACAAAGATAAGCTCAAAGTGGATGAAAGACCTCAATGTGAGACAGGAATCCATCGAAATCCTAGAGGAGAACATAGGCAGTAACCTCTTTGACACCGCCCACAGCAACTTCTTTCAAGATACATCTCCAAAACCTAGTGAAACAAAAGCAAAAATGAACTTTTGGGACTTCATCAAGATAAAAAGCTTCTGCACAGCAAAGGAAACAGTCAACAAAACAAAGAGGCAACCCACAGAATGGGAGAAGATATTTGCAAATGACACTACAGATAAAGGGCTGGTATCCAAGATCTATAAAGAACTTCTCAAACTCAACAACCAAAAAACAAATAATCAAGTCAAAAAGTGGGCAGAAGACATGAAAAGAGACTTCTCTGAAGAAGACATACAAATGGCTAACAGACACATGAAAAAATGTTCATCATCATTAGCCATCAGGGAAATCCAAATCAAAACCACACTGAGATACCACCTTACACCAGTTAGAATGGCAAAAATGGACAGGGAAAGAAACAATAAATGTTGGAGAGGTTGTGGAGAAAGGGGAACCCTCTTACACTGTTGGTGGGAATGTGAGTTGGTACAGCCACTTTGGAAAACAGTGTGGAGGTTCCTCAAAAATTTAAAAATAGAGCTACCCTATGACCCAGCAATTGCACTACTGGGTATTTACCCCAAAGACATAGATGTAGTGAAAAGAAGGGCCATATGCACCCCAATGTTCATAGCAGCAATGTCCGCAATAGCCAAACTGTGGAAAGAGCTGAGATGCCCTTCAACAGATGCATGGATAAAGAAGATGTGGTCCATATATACAATGGAATATTACTCAGCCATCAGAAAGGATGAATACCCAACTTTTACTTCAACATGGATGGGACTGGAGGAGATTATGCTAAGTGAAATAAGTCAAGCAGAGAAAGTCAATTATCATATGATTTCACTTCTTTGTGGAACATAAGGAATAGCATGGAGGACATTCAGAGAAGGAAGGGAAAAATGGGGGGGGGGG
>NC_058415.1:16764675-16969903 GCF_002201575.2 Neomonachus schauinslandi
GGGGGGGGGGGGAATTGAAGGGAGAGATGAACCATGAGAGACTATGGACTCTGAGAGACAAACAGGGTTTTAGAGGGGAGGGGGGAGGGGGATTGGTTAGCCCGGTGATGGGTATTAAGGAGGGCACGTACTGCATGGAGCACTGGGTGTTATATGAAAACAATGGATCATGGATCACTACATCAAAAACTAATGATGTATTGTATGGGGACTAACATAACATAATAAAATTAAAAAAATAAAAAAAAATATGTTAAACTATGCTTGCTGATGTGGAAATGCATCCTTGTTTGGTGGGGGAGAGGGAAGACTACAAAAGAAGCATGGATATTACATGAACCTAGCGTTCATTTAAAAAATGTTGCTTTGTGCGTGTGTAGAAAATTTCTGAAAGCAAATACATATATGAAAAAGTTGACAACGTTTAGTTTTTTACTGTGAGATGATGGAAAACCCTTCCTTCTACTATATGCTATCTTTGCTTTATCTGAATATGAGAGTATATGGCACTTTTATCATCACAAATGAATTAATAAGGATAAAGTGGAAATTCAATTTCTATTGGGTAGGTCTTTCTTAAAGCAATAACTAATTCCCACAAAAATAAAAGTATTTATGATTGTTTTCTACAAAAAAGGATCTTACTGATGCTTCTAATTAAATTTGTTTAAAAAAAGAAGAAAAACTGTCAAGTTCTTGCTGAGAAATCTCACTAGAGAGCCCCAGGGTTAGGCATGAATACAATATCATGCCTCCAAATTAAAATGTCCTAGGATGAACATCCCAGGAAAGCACCATTCTCCACTGACAGTTGGATTGTTAAGAGCTACAGAGGCATCCGATCCTATGCTTTCTATCCTCAGGGGCTTAGAAACAGATATTGGCCACATTTCAAATGGCTGAACCCAGGAATTCCTATAGCAACTTCATGATGTCAGGGTTTTTTGGGTTTTTGATTTTTTGGGTTTTTTTGTAAGTACTCTTTGGCCAATATCAAGGGTTTTCCAGGGACTCCAAGAAGTCCAGCTGAAAAGAAAGAAATCAACAAAATATTTCAAGTATTTTCATTCCATCCAAATAAATCCTTTTTAAGCAATACAAATTTGATAGAAAGCTTCCCTAGTGAGCATGGTGGGCATGAAGTTCAGCTTTGATACATAAGAACTGGGGGTCTGTTGGGGACTTTTCCCTCCCTTCCTTCCTTCCTCCCTCCTTCGCCCCCCTCCTTCCTTTCCTCCTTTCTTTCCTTCCCTTTTCTTCCTTCTCCTCCTTCTCTTCTTCCTTCTCCTTCTTCTCTCTCCTTCCTTTCTTCCTTTCCTGTGTGTGTGTAGGTGCTTTGCTGTTTTTGCTCCTTCATATTGGTTCTCCTCAGAATAATGTTACCAATCCACTGGAATGGACTCCACATTCTTTTACACACAAAGTGAAACTCTCCAAATAAATCCCAAGTTTCAAGATCTTTGAAAGTAAAAATGTTACTTGATGCTATATGCAAGCTTCAGGTTGTATGCATTCATCCACAAATGGAGAATCAGCAGGGAATAAGAAAGACAGAACTTTGCTCTCTTGGGGCACACATGATGATGCTGTATGAAACCCCTGAGCAATTTCTGTGGTGAGCATAGGTCAATAGAGGCAACAAGACATTTCAGGTAATTCAGAGTTCAGACCTTTAAAGGAGCCCTCCCTGCAGGGACTCTTGTTCAGGCCAGTCTCTGACCTACCCTCCTCTCCTCTCCTCGGTGGGGGGGGGGTCTCCCTTCCCTCCCAACCACTCCACAGAGGACCACATACCTGATCCTCTCTCCCCTTTCCTTCCCTAAATGAGCCTCCAACCCTCATTCACACTAAGCTCTAAGTGACTGGCAACAATTGCCAGGGCCCCTCCCACACACAACCCCAAAAGGAGATTACACCTGTATCAAAGGAGAATAAAAGGAAAGAAAGAAACAGACATTTATTGAGGGCATACTATGCACCCAACACTATCCTAGGCACAGCGAGCATACATTATCTCAATTAATTCTCACAACAAAAGTTAGACCATTCCTTCCCTTTCATATTAAGGAAACTGTTTAACAGATGTTAACTCCCTTGGCCAAGATCATAGACAGTAGATGACACAGCTTTGATCTGGCTGACCCGCATTCTGCTGCCTCAGGAGATCAAGGTAAAAAACTCAAAGGACATTTGGCATTTAAGGCCAAAGCCAAAGGCTGAAGAGGACTTGAGCCTCCCAAGTGCATTGGCTCCCTTGTCTTCTGCCCCAAGGGTAGGAATATCTTGTGGAAGATTTAACTCATGGAAAGAGCCAGAAGCCCACTTTCTGCTGCTTTGGATGAAAAGTCTCCATTTCTCCAGGCAGCACCTACCTTTCCATCTCTCTACCCAAGGATGTTTGCTGATTCTGGCCCTCCCTTCCCTTCTCCCTACTACAGATACTACTGTTAAAAAAGAGACAAGAGGTCCAAAACAGAGGCACTTGTGCTAAGCTCCACATCAGCAAACCAAGACATACTACCTGACCTAATTGCAGTTGCAACCTCTCCCAGGAATGTAACCTTTAACCAGTCAGTCTGGAATTAGCTGGTTGGCACTAGTGAGGTCATCTGCCTGGTAGGACCCCCACGCTCACCCCGCCTTCCCCCAAAAGAAGGTGATCTTGCCCAAAACAATCCACTCCTTGTTAGAAGAACTCCCTTGCCACACTTCCTTCTGCCTATAAAAGTCTTCCATTCTGTCCAGCTCCTTGGAACTCCCCTCTATCTGCCAGATGGGATGCTGCCCAACTGATGAATCACTGAAGGCCAGTAAGATCTTTAAATTTACTCAGCTGAATTTTGTTTTTTTAACACTACCAAAATGGCCATCTCAAAGCATCGTGGAATCAGCACACAACACTGAAACCTTCAAAGGTCCCTATTTCTAAAAGCCCTATATGGTTTTAATGCTTCTCTATCTGGGGCATGCCACCATATATGAAATGCCATCTTCCCTGATGGTCAAACTCATACCCCCACTCTTCTCAGGCCAGTCTCCTTACTGCTCTTCAGTCATTCCCATTGTGGTGTCAATACTTCCCCCCCCCAACACACACACACAACCATCCTCCACCCGTCCTACCCTAAGGACAGCTGGAGGCTATGCTAAAGTCTCCACTGTTGCAGAAGACCTCTCCTGACTATGCTGTCCCCCAAGACTTCTTCCTCTCTCCTGTCACCCACAATTCCAAACCACCTCACATCCTGCTTTCTTCTGGCTGTGGGTTCACATGTGTTAATTTAAGGCAGGGACCAGCTTGGACCTCTCCACTCTGTATGGATGACAAAGGAGTGCCTTTCTCCATAGCAGCCCCCCAACCAGGCCCTGGTGGCTGAGCCTCTGTGGTACTCACGGCTGTGTATTTTCTGCAGAGAAAGGTACTTTTCCAGGTTCCTCCTGAGCTTCATCTCATTTCCATACTTGCCCACAGTCCCGTCATCGGACAAGATGAAGTGGGAATGCATGCTGTTGAGGGTGGTGAGCTTGCTGAGGGGGTTGCCCAGAGTCTGGTACAAACACACCACCTGGAGGATAGTGAAGATAAGAGAAGGTCAGAGCTCAAGGTCCTTCTCTGGGCTCACCTGCTCCATAAGGCCTGTTCATGCATCGTGGAGTTCCTGCCAAGGTTAGTAAGTACTACTTACTACACAGAGCAGTGTTTCTCAAGCTATTTGTGGTGAAGGATCAATTTGTTTTTTTTTTTAAATCTCCCATCTTTTAATGGATTGGTATATGGTCCTACTATGTGTAACCAGTATGAGGCTCATGCTACATGAGAGTCATGACACAAGTTCAACAACTCTCCCACATGCCATGCTCAGCAAGATAAGCCCACTGGCCATATGCTTAGATGTCACAGCATTTCCATGTTGCTAAAAATGGTTCTAAGTATTTATAATTTCTGTACTTACCTTGTCTCAGATTATAAAACAGTTCAAAAACGTACAGTGATACACAGACTACATCACTATCCAAAAAATATGCCTTTCAATAGATCTATTCCAAAATAATATTGTTATACCACTTTTTTTTTTTAGTATTCCAAATGGAATGAAGAGTAACCACCAATCAACTGAATGGAGATCCATCCATTTAATATAAAACATCCAGATCTTTATTAATATTTGTGGACTCTTCCTTAAGCTACCCCAATTCTTATTTGTTTTTAGAGACAAAAGCACAGTATGTGGAGTCAGAGGGACCCAGTTTAAGTCCAGACTCTTCTACTTCCTAATTTTAACTCGGGGTAACTCTTATCTCCTTTCTCAGGCATACTTTGCTCATGTATAAATGAGAATAATAATTCCTACAGCAGAGGGTCGCTATGAAGCTTAAAAGGAATAATGATGGGAAAAGCACTACAAACTTTATCAACATTAGTCTTTAAAAGTTACCTTTATTAATTCCTAAATGTGACACTGACACCAGAAGCCAAAAAGAAAATAATTGAGAGATTTAATACTTCTGAAGTATCTTATCACTAATATCATTTTTTATAAAAGCAGAAAATGGACAATGATAGAGGAAAGGTTAAATTATAGTATTATTAAAGTACTATGGTACAGTAGAACATTATCAGGCATAAAAAATCAGAATGCACTGTTGGCCCCTAGAATACAATTTCCCACTAAAAAAAACAGCCATTTGTGTATATTTTTGCTCAAGGAGCAAAAATATACACAATTAGCCTGGAACATTTTTTTATACTAAAACACAAAGAAGCAATGAAAAACAACTCGAATTGTGTTAAAAGGACTCAGGAGACAACTTGAAAAGTTTCCACTGGCCAAAAGGGGACAATCTGAGCATAATTAAGCGTAATAACTAGAATAGATGAATTGAAACATATTTAATATTCGATATGTTTCAACTCATGAACCAAAAAAAACCTCATTGTTCTCATTGGAGGTTGATAGATAACGAATCATTGCTTTGAAAGCTGGAAAATAAAGAGAAAGAATCAGGCATTTATTCTGCCCTTTCCCATACAACTGTACCACAAAGTAAACCAAAAAGTTGATGAGAAAATGTTTCTCTTTAGAGAGTGTTTAAGCTAATAAAGAAAGAAAGAACACTATAATTAAGTATCAGCATTTGCAACTCAGTTGAGATCATGAATCTAGGCAAGGACATCATAAAAAGAAAGATGATCATAAGTTACAAAGGAAGGACACATCTCTTGTGGCATAAACTTGCACAAAAAATCTGGTATTTGATCATACCTTTGGATCAAACTACCAGTTTATAAGAAAGACAAGAGACAAATAAATACCCTAAGCCCTAATATAACAGACTAGATCTGCAAAATCCAAACTATGGGAAACCCTTCAGGAAAATTGCTAAGTTCTTTTACAAATAAATTGTACCAAAGAGAGAGAGAGAGACAGATGGAGGAAAAATCCATAGATTAAAAATGACTGAGGAGCACCTGGGTGGATTAGCCAGTTAAGCATCCAACTCTTGATTTTGGCTCAAGTCATGATCTCACGCTTGTGAGATCAGCCCGGCATCAAGCTCTCTGCTGGGCGTGGAGCCTGCTTGGGATTCCCGCTCTCCTCAGCCCTTCTTCCTCTCCTCTCTAACAACAACAAAAAAAGACTGAAAGTGACTCAACAGACATCTCAACCCATCACAATATAGGGAACTTTTCTGGATAATGAAATCAAACAACTAGGGCACCTGGGTGGCTCAGTCGGTTAAGCCTTTGGCTCAAGTCATGATTCCAGGGTCCTGGGATTTAGCTCCACGTCGGGACTTCTCCCTCTGCCCCTCCTCCCCGCTTGTGCTCTCTCTCTCTCATTCTTGCTCTCTCAAATAAATAAAATCTTAAAAAAAAAAAAAAGAAATCAACTAAAAAATATGACAAAATCAGAACACTGAACATAGACTGGCTATTTGTTGATATTCAGGAATTAATTTTTTAGGTATGAAAATGGCAATGTGGTTATATATTTTTTAATTGTCCATATATTTCAGAAATATCTACTTATTGGTATTTAGAAATATCAAAGTATTGGTAAATCAATTGCTAAGTTAGAAATACTGATTAAAATATTTACCAGAGACATTATTTGATGTCTGGAATTTGCTTCAAAATATTGGAGTGAAGAGGTGGGGAATGGATACAGGGACAGACGAAAGAAAACTGGCTCTAATCTCATAACCGTTGAAGCTGGGAGATGGGTACATAGGACTTCATTATTTTAATCTCTCTACTCCTTAATATGTGTGAAATTTTCCAAAATGAAAGTTAAACCATACACATCTATATTAATTGACATAGAGAAGTAACTGTTAATAATAGTTATATAGTAATAGTTAAGCCAAAGAACAGATTCATAAAAACAAACAAAAATAAAAATAAAAAACATATTTACATTGGTGGGTTTCTGTTACTACTTTTTTCTCATCAAACTTTTTTTTATTATACATATATACACATACTTAGAAAAAATTATGGAATGATACACACCAAGATATTAACAGTGGTTATCTTTCCTCTTCATACCTTTTGTAATACCTAAGATTTTTATCAGAAATATACACTATTCTTATAAACAGACTTAGACAAGTCCATTCCCTATAGAAAAAGAGACAGGATCAAAGAATTGATACACAGGAATGAATAAAGCAGAGAGTAGTACAAGATAAGGAAAGAGAAGGGTCAAATCATGAATGTTCCTTGTTTTATCTACACACACACACACACACACACCACTACAAGAAACTTGGCTATTACTCTGAGCAAGACAGGAGCCACTGAAGGGCTTTTCATAGGGGAATAGCACGATCTGATTTATATTTTAGAAGAATGATTCTGGCTACTGTGTTGAGATTAGATTATAAGAAGTGACAAGGATGAGAGAAGGGAAGGCTATTACTACAATCATTCAGGTGACAGAAAATGGTGGTTTGGACCTGCTTAGTAACAGTGGGGGTAATGAGAAGAGGTCATATTCCACATATATTTTTATATTTAAAGTGAAGCTGAGATAATTTACTGATGGATTAGGTTTGAGGTGTTGAGACGGCGATCATTCCAGGATTAGTCCAAGGTTTTTGGCTTGAACAACTGCAAGGATAAGATCATCATTTTCTAAGATAGGGCAAGTAGGAAGACAAGGTTGGTTTGGGGTATATTACATTCGAGATGCCTTTTAGATGCCCAGGTGTGCTGAGTTGGCAATTAGATACACATTCATTTCCTTTTGTTGTGAACGGGTTGTCTACTTACATCTTTTCCAATAAGATCTCTCTGGTTCTCAATGACGCCCCAAGGAGGGATTCCAACTGTGCAGATTTTTCTCAAGGACTGGAAGGAATGGGCTTTCAGGGCATCCCCAACATGTTTCGACACACCTATGAACAACAGAGATCAAACTTTAACAGACGAATCGTGCAAAACACCGTGACTGCTGGAAAGAGACAAATGGGCATGGATATATGCAAAGGGACATTCTTAGGGAAAGTTGCTGGCACAGTGGAATGAATTTCTGATATCTTGGCTTCCTCTACTCTTTTTTTTTATTTATTTATTTTTAATTTTTTTATTCTTATGTTAATCCCCATACATTACATCATTAGTTTTAGATGTAGTGTTCCATGATGCATTGTTTGTGCATAACACCCAGTGCTCCATGCAGAACGTGCCCTCTTTAATACCCATCACCAGGCTAACCCATCCCCCCACCCGCCTCCCCTCTAGAACCCTCAGTTTGTTTTTCAGAGTCCATCATCTCTCATGGTTCGTCTACCCCTCCGATTTCCCCCGCTTCATTCTTCCCCTCCTGCTACCTTCTTCTTCTTCTTCTTCTTTTTTCTTAACATATATTACATTATTTGTTTCAGAGGTACAGATCTGAGATTCAACAGTCTTGCACAATTCACAGCGCTTACCAGAGCACATACCCTCCCCAGTGTCTATCACCCAGTCACCCCATCCCTCCCACCCCACCCCCCACTCCAGCATCCTCTACTCTCTTTTAACACTGCTTTCTCCTATCACTGATCTCTTTACCTGAACAATTCTCCCTTTGGGCAATTTTTGCTTACAACCTCAGTCCTGTCCCTATTTTTGACTGACCAGAAAGTCCTCTGAGGCCAACATGAATGTTCTTTTTTTCTCTAACCTTCTCGACTGTCCCAGCAAAACATCCTGCAGATATGACCCTTGCTTCACTGAAGCAAATTAAGTTAATAGCTTTATAGACAGAAATATTCCAGAACTAATACATTCATATTTGACCTTCCAGAATTAATAACAACAGTAATTATAGCCAGCACTGACCAAACTCTTACAATGCACCAGGTGCTTTTTTAAATGTTTTACAAGTATTTACACTTTAAGTAGAAACTTTATTTAGTCTACTTTATAGGCAAGAATTGAGTCATAAAGAAGTTAAATAATTTGCCCATCGTTATAGAGCTGGTAATTTGTAGAGCTTGGATTCCAAACCAGGATATCGGACTTTCCTCTTTTAAACAGACTTTATTTTTTAAAGCAATTTTAGGTTCACACAAAACTGAGCCAGTAGTACAGACTTCCCTTATACCCCCTAATCTATACACCCACAGCTCCCACCACTGTTAACATCCCCCCTCCGTGCTACATTTGTTATAACTGATGAACCTATACGAACACATCATTATCACCCAAAGACCGTAGTTTACGTTAGGGATTGTTGCTATAGGTTCCATACAACCACCGATCTTTTTACTGTCTCCCGTTTTGCCTTTTCCAAAATGTCATATAGTTATTAGAATCACGCAGTATGTGGCCTTTGAGATTGGCTTAATCTGCCTTTTAATGACAACACTGCATTGTACCACTTTCTCCTCTTATATATAGTACTGGTCCTCTATGTGTCATTAGCAGAGAAACAAACAAACAAAAACTCTACTGCAAGCATCTGATGCACAGCACCGAATCATTTCCCTCTCTCTGGCATCTTCCCCTCCACCCTATTTTTTTACACTTTGCCCCATTTTCTAGAATTGGGGATCTGGACCACAGGCATGTATCAATATCAGCTGTGCAGCCATCCACTGCAACAGAGATTTGGACTCAGGGACACCTGGGTGGCTCAGTCGGTTAAGGGGTCTGCCTTTGGCTCAGGTCATGATCCCAGGGTCTTGGGATCGAGTCCCGCATTGGGCTCCCTGCTCCGCGGGAGCCTGCTTCTCCCTCTGCCTGCCGCCCCCCCCCCACTTGTGCTCTCTCTCTCTGACAAATAAATAAATAAAATATTAAAAAAAAAAATAGAGATTTGGACTCCATAGGTTTGGCGTGGGTTCCCAGCATGGTGATGCTGGCGGATGTATTTCAGCATCCCACATGTGATCCTGGTATATATTGTCTACTGAGACTCTCCTTAAAACCAGGTCTATGTCATTTTCTATCCATTCTCCTGTCCAAATTCCTTTGAGGGCCCCCTGCTACACAGAGAATAAAACCTCATCCCAACAGCATGGCACCCAGTCTGGCTCCAGTCTCCCTTGTCCCTGTCCTCTGACACATGGCACATCCAGCCCATAGCCTTATTGCCTCTTTCTACACATGCCTTCACCTCCAGCCATGTGCATGGCCTTGAACTCCCACCTCTGTCTAGGATGCTCCTTCCTACCCTTCCCTCAAGGTCAACACCAAGTGCTATATCCTTCTCCATGCCTTCCCGGGTGCCCTCAGTTGGAACTGGAATGTGTCTTCCTCTTCCTTGTACTCCCAAACACTTGCTTGGTATCTCAACTATGACCCAGTGGGCACTGATTGTAGTTAGTTGCTCTCTGTTATCATAGTCCACCTTATCACTAAACCCAGGGCCCATATCTTACTCATCTTTCATCCACAGCATCTATCCAAATGCTACATACATAAGACTTGTGGCATTCAATTAAATGTCAAACATTCAGGCCAGATACTGCAGTTGAGAAGCAGCTCAAGAATAGGCAGAAGCTGGTAAGCAACACTTCTCAAATTTAAATGTGCATAAGAATCATCTGGGGATGTTGTCAAAATGCAGATTCAGGTCCTGCTGGTCTGGGAAGGTATCTGAGATCTGCATTCCCAGCAAACTCCCAGGTGATGCTGATGCTGCTGGTCCAGATGTCCCTCCCTGAGCAGTCAGGCCCTAAGGAGTTGTGGTTGAATGGGGTCAGATCCTGATTATTGTTTAAGAAAGCTCCAAGTATGTCTCATTTCTCATTTGTTTATATGAACTATTTTAATAGTCTTCACACTATTATATTTGTGTTCCTTAATTGGCCCTAACCTAAAATGTTACACACACACACACACACACACACACACAGCAGTAAGTAAAATAAAGCCTATGTTGTTAAAAAGGGAAACCACTGGACCAAAATGGAATCACTTAGGCCAAGTTATCAAACTGGGGCTTAAACCTAACCTAACCTAACTGCAGTTCCAACCTCCCCCAGAAATGTAGTCTTAACCATTCAATGAGACATTTTCACATCAGTACCAATGACATAATCTGTCACAAGGACTCTCCTCATCCCGCCCCCCCCACACACACACCCCATAAAGGAAGATGAGGTAATCTGCATGATTAGACCCCATGCCATTCCCCCTGAGGGAAGATGACCTTGCTTGGAACAATCCTTCCTTTTCTTTTGCTAACAACTTCCTTGCCCCACCCTCCTTCCTATAAAAACCTTCCATTTTGTAGTACAACTTCTGTGAGCATCTCTTTACTTGCTAAATGGGATGCTGCTTAATTCATGAATTGCTTAGTAAAACCAATTAGATCTTCAAATTTACTCAGTTGTATTTTTGTTGTTGAACTTGACCCTGGTGAGTTTAGCTCACGCCCAAGCCCACACACTCCACACTTGCATGGATTCTGTGTCCTTTCAAACCTCACCATGGTCTAAAGTTCATGAAAAGACTATTTTCTTTCCCAGCAGTTTATCCACAGTTGTGTTAAAATAGCATATTTTAACAATGGTAAAAACGTATTCCAGGAAAGGTCTATGATTCTGGGTTTTTTCCTAGCCATTATGCTTTTTGTCTTTCTCATGCCACCATGTCTCCTGGGAGCACTGCAGAGCAGAGATTAGGTGCCATACTACCGGATTCAGTTAGAAAGAGGGAATTTTTTTTTTTTTAAGTGAAGCAGGGAGTGCACTTTACCAGTATTAATGCCTTCTGTTATTATCCACGCTCCTGTTGTCTCTGCAGCTTTGACCAAACCTTGGCTGAAGATCTCTTTAAGTTTGGAGGGCATCTTGAAGTTCTGGATGCCCCCGTGGACAGAGATCACCAGCTTTGGCAGTTCCATCTTCCACTCTTTCAACATTAAATGTAACAGATGATCCAACTTTGTATCATAAGAAGTTCTAATATACTGGAAGATATGCATAGACACATGTACATAAAATAGGAAAAACTACATGCCGGTAACAATGAGCACACAGCAGGGTGACTGAAATGGCCAAAACTTAAAAGGAAGTGTCTGAGATTTCTTTAAAAGTTCATCGTTGTATAATGGAAACATTTACTTTGAAAGGATCCCACACCCCCTGTAAGTTCCTTCTGGGAATTAACAAGTCACGGTAGGAAGGCTTCCTCTGGCTTTCAGGGTTGGCCCACCAATGTTCTCTAGAAGGTCTGAGATGAGGCAGAAATACTTCAAACTGGTAAAAACCACTACTCCAGGAAACCCATTTTAAAAAAAGCTTTTAGAAATGGGTGAAATGGGGTTTTTCATACATGCTATTGATGAGGGAGCAGAAGGCTAGCTGAAGACAAAGCACTATCTTAAAGTTAATACATTGCTAGAGGGGAAAACAACCTTAACTTGACAATGGCAAAGCCTCCATTATTTTGTAGGTCCTCTTTAGCATATGAAAGTTCTTTTGAAACCTCCCTTTTCCTTACTTCCCCCAACTCCTGAGTTCATAATCAGCCACTCCTCAAGACCCTGGTGCAGCAGCTCTTTCTGCCCAGGGGTCCTGTCCCCGGGCTTTAATAAACTACCATTTTGCACCAAAGACGTCTCAAGAATTCTTTCTTGGTCGTTGGCTCCAGACCTTACTCCACCGAACCTCACATATATTCCAAAACCACATCACTGTGACTTTTAATTTACTTGACTATTTCATATATTTCCATAATTTAAATCAAATTATGATCCGGGAGTATGTACTTTTAATTTACTGTAAATTTTACATTCTAACCGTTCCCTTTATATGTAATTATCCCTCTGAAAATGTCTTTTTCCAAAACAAATACTTTTCACATGAGTCATATTTTTAACTAGTCAATGTAACCCAAAGAAAAGATGAGAGAAATCCGAATCAGCAGGTAGAACCAGAATCATTTTGTATTTTGCCTAAGATCATAGTGTATAGCTGGCTCTCTTTTTCCAATAGATGCAGCCACATACAGACTGTTAAAATCATACTGAGAGGAGTTTGCCATCCTCAGGCATAAGCTAACCAACAAGACCAAGTCAGACTTACAGGAATAAGGACAATAAGAAACCATGAATTAGAAAACTATACCAAAAAGAACCACAGGTGGAGATCTTCATACATATGCAAATAGAATTATTACCTATCTTCCAGAATGTAATAGTGCCTTAAAACAACTATCTGTTCACCTTTGAAATTCTTTTTTTTTTTTTAAGATTTTATTTATTTATTTGACAGAGAGGCACAGTGAGAGAAGGAACACAAGCAGGGGGAGTGGGAGAGAGAGAAGCAGGCTTCCCGTGGAGCAGGGAGCCCGATGCGGGGCTCGATCCCAGGACCCTGAGATCATGACCTGAGCCGAAGGCAGACGCTTAATGACTGAGCCACCCAGGCGCCCCTCACCTTTGAAATTCTTAAAACATAATCCCTTTATTTAATTATTAAAATGTTACAGCCATCACAGAATGTAATAGAACCTAAGGATAATCAAGATTCAATTTCTAAGTGAGGAAAATGAGTTGCCATGGCTTTATTACATATTCAAGTAGTAGGAAAAAATACAAGTTGACCTTTGTGAAATGGTTTGTGTTGTCTCAAATAAAGGCAAAGGAAGGAGGCAGCTCTGACTTGGTTCATCTAGCTCAACTCTCTCCCAGGTGCCTCTCTCTTTCATCTAGAAGTCCTTTTAGTCCTAGCAGACGTTCCTCCTTGAGATTTCAGATAAACAACCTTGATTAACTAAATTATCAGCACTAGTCTTTTCTTCCAAAGGCCAACTGAAGATGGTGCTAAAGGTTAATGACTTTCCTTCCCCCTCCCCCTCCTTTATAACTAACTCAGGCAGATTGTTCCGGGCCTAGATTCTCCTCAAATCCTTCCTGGAATGAGGTGGGAGGGATAAAACTGGGAAAGGGAATGCAGGGGTGGGAGACGAATAACCAGCTCTCACAGCTTTCCTGCCTCTCACCATAGACAGAAGTAGAATTCTGTGCTTAAATATAAAAAGTAGGTTCTTCTCTTCTGAGAGATCAAATAAAATGCATTCAGGTACTCAGGATATAATGGCGATCTAATGCTAAGCATGGAACATATGAGTGATCAGGAGATCTGTTGAACCATATTTTCAGTTCTCCTATATGCACCATATTCTCCCTTGGCCTTCCCACAAGCCCAGAGTGCTCTTAGTCCTCTGCCTCACCTGACACCAAACACCTCACTTACCTTTCTGATCTCAGCTTAGCTGTCCCTACACTTGCCAATACTTCCTTGACACACTCACATTGCCCCAGAAAAACAGGAGTGATCCTTTCCATTTTCTTGAAGAACCGTGTATTCCCACCCTGCCCATGGTAACTGTATATTTATTTCCTGTTTCCCCTCACTGTAAGCAATGTTAGTACATGGAACATACGCTCTTTGGGGCATAGCAAAGTATGAGCACCTAATAAATCTTTTTTTCATTGGATGAAAAAATGAGGAAATGAAGGTGATTATGAATAAACATAAAAGCAAAAGGAGGGAGACTAAAACTTAAGGGGAAAATTACAGGGTAATAAGCGTCAGCTTCCAGAAAAGATTACAGAGGAGAATAAGGGCAGTTTTCTCACCAACGAAAGAGAACATCAACACACAAAGCTAAACACAAGAGGATTAATAACTGGAAATGTAGATTACTGTAAAACTGTATTGCGAAACTTGATTATGATTGCATTATTAGAACTGTTGTTTCAAATCCATCCAACTGATGGTCACACTCTAGGGTACAGCTGATTCTAGGCTTTCCTGAGATGGAGGCCCCCTGCAGGTTCCCCAGGGAAATCTGTCTCTGAAAAAGCAGCAGTGATTAACAAGCTCAAGAAAAAAACACCTGAGAGATAGCTGATGCGTCAGTATTATGCAAATTACATGCAAAATTATCATATTAGGGACAGGAGCAAGACTGGCCTGGAAAGCCTAAGGACGAACACTTGGGGGGAGGTACAGAGAGAAATGTCCGCATTTCCTCTCTCAAGGACATAGCAAGCATGAACAGCCACAAGGTACTAGTAATTGCTATGGCCATGCTTCAGCTAAACCCATCTCTTTGGCAGTGGCTTTCCTCCATTCCTTAAGAAAAGGGCAGCCCTTTGGCAACTGTCTCAAGAGCGATAAGCCATTCCCCCATAGAGAAGGCATGAACTTGCTAAAAGAGGTCAAATAGAGAGTGGGCCACACCACACCTGGGAAAGGTACCATGTCCCTCAGACAGAAAGGCAAGAGAAGGGTCAGGTCATTTTTGTGAAGAGGTCAATAACACGGATCGTTTCTGCAATAAAACTCGGTCATCTGATCATCTACACTTGGAGATAAAATTTGCAGAAACATTTGGAAGTTATCCTCTGTTAAAAACTACCAAAAATAATGTGAGTTATTAGCAAACCTTGGAGTGGTGGGTGTGCTCTCCATCTTGAAAATTAATAGTGCCAAATGTATCTGTAGGGCTTTTCGTCGTATGCTTTTCAACAGACCATTGTTCATTTTCGTTACCATTGGCAGCTGAGATGGTCCAGGAATAATCTATCCCATGATGGTCTCCAATCAATCGCCCACAGTAACACCTTAAAGATGGGATGAAAACCAGTTTCAGATTAGAAAACACACAATGTCAAAACAGAAAACAGATGTAATGTTTCTATACTTTTCTAGGGTAATATAGATGGCATGTATGAACAATTTTTTTTAAATTTCACATTAGGGGGCGCCTGGGTGGCTCAGTTGTTGAGCGTCTGCCTTTGGCTCGGGTTGTGGTCCCAGCGTCCTGGGATCGAGTCCCACATCGAGCCCCACATCGGGCTCCCTGCTCCGCGGGAAGCCTGCTTCTCCCTCTCCCACTCCCCCTGCCTGTGTTCCCTCTCTCACTGTGTCTCTCTGTCAAATAAATAAATGAAATCTTTAAAAAATAAATAATAAAATTTCACATTAGATTTATATTAGACTTATATAACTAGATTGTCTTCTGAGTTTAGAAACACCCTCAGTGGTTCTCTCCCTTAGCTGCACATTAAAATCATCTAGGGAATGTTTAAAAAAAAATGCTAAAAATCTTGTGCACACCCATGTTCATATAAGTATTATAAAGCATTATTCATAATAGCCAAGTTGACAGATGAATGGATAAACAAAATGTGGCATATACATATAACGGACTATTATTCAGCCTTAAAAAAGGGAGGAATCCTGTGATATGCTACAATAGGGATAAACCTTGAGGATATTATGCTAAATGAAATAAGTCAGTCATAAAACAAGTGCTGTATGATTCCACGTATTTGAGGTACCTACAGTAGTCAAATCCACAGAGACAGACAGTAGAATGGTGGTTGCCAGAGGCTGGGAGGAGTGGCCAGTGGGGAGTTACTGTTTAATGGACATAGAATTTCAGTTTTGCAAGATGAAAAAGTTCTGAAGATCTGTTACACAACGGAAATAACACTACTAGCTATACACACTTAAAATGGTTAAGATGGTAAAAAAAATCAAGTTGTACATTTTAAATATGTGCAGTTTATTTTGTCAATTATATCTCAACAAGAAAAAAACTAAAAATCTCTAACATGCAATACTTAAGGAGAGTCAGAAAATGTCTTCATGTAAAACATAATATGCACATCAAAAGGAAAGAATATTAACCAATGCCAAAAAAGATTCAACGTCAGAGAAATATTAAACACAGAGCTACCACAAGAGCCATGAATGAGGCTTGACTATAAATATAAATTAAATACATATATGTGATATAATTACAAAGGAAGGAAAATTCAGTAAATGTTCCTGCAAATTAAAAGTTTTAAAAACTATTTCAGATACAAAATGAGGCAAATTAGAAGGTTAAATCTCTTTGAAACTAGAACTATATAAAAACTAACAAAATACAATAATCATATTGGCAAAAGGGCGATAAGCTTCTCGTGTTTCATGAATTAAAAAAAAATCAGAAGGGGGCACCTGGGTGGCTCAGTTGGTTAAGCAACTGCCTTCGGCTCAGGTCATGATCCTGGAGTCCCTGGATCGAGTCCCGCATCGGGCTCCCTGCTTAGCAGGGAGTCTGCTTCTCCCTCTGACCCTCCCCCCTCTCATGTGCTCTCTCTCATTCTCTCTCAAATAAATAAAAATCTTTAAAAAAATAAAAATTAAAAAAAATAAAAATAAAAAATCAGAAGGAAAAATTAAAATTTGAGCGTGTAGAACTTTCATATGCCTATTATATATAAAGAGGTTACTCAGCTTTATAAGTGATTCACGCTTTTTTGTGTGTGTAGGTGTGAAAAGCAACATAAAAACGTGTACAAGTTATGGGGTTCAATTAAGCAAGGAACAGGATGACAACAAGAAGTCAGATCATTTTAGAGTTCTATATGGAGGGGCTCTTGACTCAAAGGGTGAAGGAATAATCTCAAATGTACAGAATATACATAATCGGAATCTACTAGACAGAAATGTATCACCTGGTTATCTTTCGAAACGAGGGATAGTCTTCAAAATGGAAAAACATCTATTCATAAGCTGAATGATTCATTTCACTGTGGCTTTTTCTAAATAGAACATGAATGAATGGAGGCAACCATAATTCACACCTGGAAACTGGAAAGATAAATCACTAACCTTTCATAGGACCATTTTTCAGTTTGAATCCACTTTGCTCAAAGTATTTTTCTAGCCTAATCCATTTGACTTGAATCAATATAGTTTTATTCCAGTTTTTACCAGATCATTAAATTATGGCATGATGATCTCATAGAAGAAACCAATTGCCCCTAAACTATTTTTTAAAAAAGCTTCCATGTCCATCCTTTTAGTTAAAACTTTCAGAAGTTCCAAATTATACATAACTAAAATCTCACCTTGAGAATCAACTTTGTAAAGGTGCCAAATGCCAATTACCTCCCAAATTATTTTTATAAATTCTATAAAATACCTATCAAACTCTTAAAAGAATTTTTCAAGGACTTTGACAAAGCGTTTCTAACATTTATACAGATGTATAAATTGTCTAAAAGAGTAAAATGATTTAAAAGCATAGAGGAATAAAGCATAGAGGACTTGCCCTATCAGATATCAAGATATATTACAAAACTATAATAATGAAGCAGAGTGGCATTTACCAGGAACAGGAGAAGTAGATCAATGACACTAAAGAAAAGCTTGGGCGCCTGGGTGGCTCAGTTGGTTAAGCGACTGCTTTCCGCTCAGGTCATGATCCTGGAGTCCCTGGATCGAGTCCCGCATCGGGCTCCCTGCTCGGCAGGAGTCCCTGCTTCTCCCTCTGACCCTCCCCCCTCTCATGTGCTCTCTCTCTCTCATTCTGTCTGTCTCAAATAAATAAATAAAATCTTAAAAAAAAAGAAGAGAAAAGAAAAGAAAAGCTTAGAAACAGAGCCATAGACATATGGGAATTTGTTGTGGAACAGAAATGACACCACAAATGGATAGGACAGACTGCTCAGTAACTGACACCGGGGCATTTCACTCTCCACATGAAAAAAAATCAAACTAGGTCTTAGCTAGGTGCAAAAATTATAAGTTTCAACAACTTTTAAGTTCTGGATGGTGTGAAATAGACATTTTCTAGTATCGTTCACATTGGTTACCTCTAAAGATTGCAAATTTGGAAAAATAATTGCCAGGGAAAGGTTCTGGAGAATAAAGTAGGAAACAGAAGGAGTAAATGAAGCCTTTTCACTTCTTTTCAATATAGTCTTATGCTTGCTTTCAATTTTAGCAAATTTTAAATAATTACTAAAAAGAAAGAAAAAATAATTTGAGGAAAGGTAAAAGAGGTTAGTCAAATGGAAACTCTTCAGTCAGTGTTAGGAACTGAACTGTGTTCCCTAAAATTCTTTATGTTGAAGTCCTAATCCCCAGTGTGGCTGTATTTGGAGACAGAGACTACAAGGCAGTAATAGTTTCAATGAGGTCATAGAGGAGGGATAGGAATGGTGTCTAAAAAGAGGAAGAGACACAAGAGCTCTGTCAGTGCACAGAGCAAAGGCCATGTGAAGACACAGCAAGAAGACAGCTTCCTGCAGAGCAAGAAGAGAGACCTCATCAGAAACCAACTCTGATGGCACCTTGACCTTGGACTCGCACAGCTCTGAGATAAAAATTTTTATTGTTTAGGGGCGCCTGGGTGGCTCAGTCATTAAGCGTCTGCCTTCGGCTCAGGTCATGATCCCAGGGTCCTGGGATCAAGCCCCGCATCGGGCTCCCTGCTCCGCAGGAAGCCTGCTTCTCCCTCTCCCACTTCCCCTGCTTGTGTTCCCTCTCTTGCTGTGTCTCTCTCTGTCAAATACATAAATAAAATCTTAAAAAAAAAAAATGTATTGTTTAAACCACTCAGTCTGTGGGAATCTATTATGGCAGCCTGAACAGACCAATACACCCAGCAACCTTTTCCTTCCTCTCCTATATCTGTGGATGGTGTTTTCCTTTTGCCATGATTTGCCAAACTTGGGATTCCAGATTTGTCCTTTTCCAAAAAACAAATTTAACACTGGGTCGATCCATAAGGTGAACTATGATCAAAATGAAGGAAATTTTCATTTTCCTCCATTTACAAAAGAGAAAGGTAAAACCAGTTACCAACACGTAGTTTAAAATGCAAATTGCTGTTAACATTTGTATTCTGCTAGAGTTATTTTTGCCCATAAGCTTGTGTGATATTATGATTTATAATAAACACAGATTTGGTCTTTGCCCCCGTTTCTGGTACAGAGCCCCTAAAACCCCTGAAATTTCCTAAATGCTAAGAAAGAAAAAGATGCTGGAGGTTGAATCAACCACCAATGGCCAATGATTCAACCAATTATGCCTACGTAATAAAGCCTCCATAAAACCCCGAAAGGATGGCAATTGGAGACTTCAGGTTGGTGAACACATGGAGGGGCTAGAAGAGTGGCTTGCTCAAAAAGAGCACAGAAGCTCTGGGCCCCTTCCCACATAGCTGGTCCTCTGCATCTCCTCCATCTGGCTGTTTATCCTTTATAACATCCTTTATAACATCCTTTATAATAAACTGGTAAACATAAGTAAATGTTTCTCTGAGTTCTGGAAGCCTTGCTAGCAAACTAATTGAACCCATGGAAGAGTTCTTGGGAACCTCTGATCTCTAGCCTATCAGTCAGAAGCACAGGTAATAACGTGGACTTGTGACTGGCACCTGATGTGTGGGTCGGAAGGGTAGTCTAGTAGGACTGAGCTCTTAACCTATAGGATCTGACGCTATTCCCAGGTAGATAGTGGCAGGATTTAGTTAATTACCTGGTGGTGTGTTGGAAAAAACACACACATGTCAAAACTGGTGTCAGAATTAAAGGTTGGTACGAGCACACATCACTCGCAAACCACAGATCAAATACAGTGCTGTATATGAAAAACCATCTTCATTATCCAAATAAAATACAGAGGCACCTGGGTGGCCCAGTTGCATCTGACTCTTGATTTTGGCTCAGGTCATGGTCTCAGAGTTGTGAGATGGAGCCCTGCATGAGACTCCGCACTGAGTGTGGAGCCTGCTTAAGATTCCCTCTCTCCCTCTCCCTCCGCCCCTCCGCACCCCCTTCCACTGCTTGCACTCTCTTGCTCTCTCAAATGAGCAAATGAAAATACATGTTTTACATGTATTTCAGTCGGTAGAAGCTCTTGCCAAAGGCCCTTGCCATTTACATGTCTCAGTAATTCAAGTAATCTATCTATCGGCATTCAAATAATCACCCTCCTTCAAAAAAATCCCACATTTCTTTTTTAAAACTTCCCTTGGAGGGGCGCCTGGGTGTCTCTGTCAGTTAAGCATCTGCCTCCGGCTCAGGTCATGATCCCAAGGTCCTGGGATCCTAATCGAGCCCCGAACTCCATGTCAGGCTCCCTACTCAGGGGGGAGCCGGCTTCTTTCTCCCTCTTCCTCTGCCCCACCTCCCCTCTCAAATAAATAAATAAAATCTAAAAAAACAAAAAACCTTCCTTTGGAAAGGTAAATAAGACGCAATAAAGCCCTTTCATTGAGTCCATTCAAGATGTGAGAAAACTCTCCCAATAAGTTTTAAACAGAGTGCCTAAATATTAAAAGAAATCTTATTTATCTAAGTCTTACCTGATTAAATTCTGGCAGACCTGGCATCCTGCAGTACATCTAAATTAAAAAGACAAAACCTCTGTTAGGTTAGTGATATATTTGAAAGCATATTTAATGCTTATACCATAAACATCCATTATTTTCCCTGGTCTAAAAAATCAGGGTTTGCTGAGTACTCATATATCATTCCCCAAACATTCCCATATGTCATTTCCCAAATATAATTACACTGCAGCAACCATGACCTAATTGACAGAATGCTGAATTTGGAACCTAAATACCTGGATTGAAATCTCACTGACTTAACAATTTCTCCCCAAGCACTGGTTTTCACATTTGAAAGTAATATCTGTCCTCTAAGGTTATTAAGAGGATTACCTTAGATAATGTGTGTAATGTGTCTTACAGCGGTGTACGGCAGTATATAAAATAATGGTGGCTGTTAACTGCCATTACACTATGAAGATAACAGAATTCTCGAGAATTCTGAGAAGAAAAAATATATATGTTTATAAATATAGAATACATAGACATATAATTATATAAATATTTATATATAATGGTACATTTATATATTAAGTATGTATTATATATATTAATTATAATACTATATATTATTTTAAAACCATAAAACACTATCAAATCCAAAGACAGTTGGTATGATTATAAGTATTACCCTTATTAATTTTTTAGGATTCAAAAGAAACTTCTGAAGTTGGGGGATCATTGTGATCATCACAGATCATATTTTAGGCATAAAGGAGTTTTAACTAGAAGAGAATACTAGTTAAAACAATGGAAGAAAGGACAGTATTCAAAGAATCAGGGTCATTCTAAATTATTCAGAAACAAATACTTAGGCCTTTCACTTCTTCCTGTCCTAGCCTTTTGGGACTCCTTTCTCAGAAGCTTCACTTCAACAACAAATTCAAAATAAGGAGGAAAAAAGATATTGTAATCAAGTCTATCAGATTTCTTTCTTATTAGGAACTATAAAAATAACTGCTAAAAGATCAACTTTTATCTAATTTTAAAAGCGCGAACTACCACCTTTTTCTTCTGTACCATCAGGAAGAAAACTTCACAAAAGCTATAATTTTGAGATTCTTGCTGGGATCTAAAAAAAGGCTGGCATAGGAAGATCCATAATCATCCATTAATTTTTTTTTCACAATCACATAAAAATAGAGAGGACTTTTTTTCCATAAAATGCAGATCTTGGACCATTCCATAATATGGAATTATGATCACTGATATTCTTCTTGAGTCTATGGGCTAATGGCCTACAGGTTATCACATATCACTAGGTTTCAAGATGATTATGAAGATGATTCTCCATTTACAGAAGCAGGACTGTGTGAGCTCAGTCTGCCTTCCATTGTAACCACCATCGCATCACAAGGTATCATAAAAGACAAAGGGAAAAAACAAGTTTACCTTGCCATTCTGTAAACATTTTATAAGGGGGTAAAATGAGAACTTCCAATCACAGGGCTTACAAACCCCAGGTAATTCAGTGAGGGTGGGGCTAGTAAATATTTAACAAAGGCAAGGAACACTGTTTTAGTCATCCCCAAAGATCAAGAATTTCAATGACCTCACCATGCTACTCTTCATAAGCATACAACTGTGATTTCTGAACTTTCAATGAATATAAGGTCAAATGCTAAAAAGAATCTAAAAATAGAGTGGTCCCTCTAATTAAAATACTGCTCTTCTATTTTTCCCTTCCCCTCTACTCTCCAAGGGCAATGCCACCCAATCTTAATTTCATGAACCCAATTACCCTGGGGAATTTTCCATAGCCCTTTATTCTCCTATCTTTCACAGGCTGCTGATTTGAACTTTGTTCTACAAGTAGAGCTTCCAAAGGGTTCTCAACAACTCAGAGCAGTCAAACTCAAGTCATTCCATCTGCTGTCCATTATCGGCTCAAGCAAAAAGCCTCTGGGGAAAACATGGAATTGTCCACATAATCTGAACACGGGGTCCTGAAATATCCCAAACTGTCACTATTGTCACTATTTTCCCTAAACGCTTGAGTTGGGGATAAGGAACGTGCACAATATTTTGAATATTCAGTATTCAAAAGTTCTGGGGAATGGAATGGTGGAATGGATACAGCACTAGATATTTCCCCAATTTCTTTTTTTTTAATTTTTTTTTAATTTTAATTCCAGTATAGTTAACATGCAGTGTCCTATTAGTTGTAGGTGTACAATAAAGGGATTCAACAGTTCTGTACAGTACTCAGTGCTCATCATGGTAAGAGCACTCTTAATCCCCTTCACCTATTTAACCCAGCCCCCCACCCACCTCCCCTCTGATAACCACAAGTTTGTTCTCTATAGTTAAGATTCTGTTTCTTTCATGGAACACTACATCAAAAACTAATAGTGTAATGTATGGTGATTAACATAACAATAAAAAATATTTTTTAAAAAATATTCTGTTTCTTGGTTTCTTTTTTCCCCCCTTTGCTCATTTGCTTTATTTCTTAAATTCCACATATAAGTGAAATCATATGGTATTTGTCTTTCTCGGACTGACTTATTTCACTTAGCATAATACTCCCTAATTTCTATTCTCCCACTAAGAGAAACATGAGCATTAGAGAAATGAAATCCACAGCAATAGTAACAGTTATGTCATTATGATAAATTTTTTCTTCTTTACACTTCATTAAGTCATTAAACAGATGTTAATCAGGAGCCTTCTATGCAGCAGGCACTGTCAGAGGCTTGAGTAAGGTACGAAACTGACAAGGTCCCTGATCTTAACCCAGTTGTCTACAATAATCCTGTATTATTTTTATAAAGACAAAGAAACAAATATTGATTAAAAATAAGTAAATGCTAACTTCACAGATATGATTAAATCCTCTAGAAAAATCACACCTCTAAGTTTCCACAAACAGTCCTCAAAGTAGTGTTGCTTTAAAATGAAAAATATTAAAAATTGTACCTGTGAGGGTCTTTTGAGCTAGGTATGATTTTGTTACATTCTCTCTTGTTGAACACTCCTTCAATCCAGGATTTCTGGGACTAAAGAAAAAGTGTTGTTATATTTATATTGTAATTGAGAAAGCAATGTAACCACAGTAGTTCAGGTAGGCAAGATATATCTAAATATCATGGAGATGAATTAAAATGTCAAGGTCAACCCCAAACAGGCTAAGCATTTATTGGCTTCTATCACAGACAACACAGACACAAACCAAATGTGAACACAAAAACATTCACAAAATTAATACATCCATAATCTCATTTTCAGCAAAATGTCCATAAATGCACAAAACTCTAGGAAGGAAGTAATGTTATTAACTGAAGCATTCCCTTAATTCTGCTAAAAGTCACTTAAAAATCTTGTACCATAGTCCTATAGAGTGAATTTCAGGCTTTCGAATTTCAAAATTCTCACTCATAAAGTTCCACTTTGGCTAAGATTTCACAGAAGCTGGAACCTCAGCAAGATTCTGTGCAAGGATTTCAATCTAAAATGGACCTGGAGCATATGAAAAGTAGAATCTCACACATGTACCCTCAGAAGAAGAGAACTTAAAAACTGAGACACTGATTTCCAGTAAATACCTTATTTACAGAAGACTGAGACTTATCTCCTGACCAATGAACATATGCCAAGAATCTCTCCCCACCCTCAAGCCAATGAACTTACAGCTTGGACTCTAGCTGGACTTGCCCCTCTTTGAACTTCTTGCCGGTAAATATAAACCACCCCAGCCTTCAATGGACTCACGTGTAGCTTGCTCCAGTGTTTTCCTGAATTACAATTCTTTTGCTCCTCTGGAATAAATTCAATTTCTCATAATTAGAGCTTGCTTCCGTTTACCTCCTTATTTAGATAGGCAATCTGATACCCATTCTGTACGCATGGCTTACCACGGACTGGGCTGCTTCAGGCTGCACAACCCACGACCCTCCCTGAATCCAGGTGGGCCATTGGTACTTGCTCATCCTCCTAATAAAATCTCTCCCATTCTACAAAACTCAAGTCATAGCCAAGCTCTTCCATAAGCTATACTGTAAGTCCAGAAGCAGAGGATGCTGGATCCACAACAGACCCCAACCGACTGATGACCTTGGCCTTCTCCTAATATTTTAGCTCTATGTGGTATAAAAATGTAAGTACAGGTCCAACTTTATAAACGCATGTGTTAACAGCAGTGGCAAAAAGGTGGTGAACGGGAATCTGCTTTTTCAAACTCCGTGTTAGTGCAGTCCCCACCTCACTCTGACACCTATTCTCATCCTACAGTTGCAGGGAATGCACTGCACCAGACAACCGGTTACAAATCCAGCTGTGCCACCTCCTTATCACACTGTCCTCAGGTCCCAGATGTTCAGGACATGCTGCCCTAAAACATGCTGCTTTGGCGATTAGGTTATTTTGAGCTGTGGGCACTTGAAAAACAGCAAATGCAGTGAGAGGCTTTCTCTGAACTTTCTTTATCTGCCTAAAGATAGATCTTCCAAAAGGAGTTCAACTATCATAATTCCCCAGGAGTTTCATCAACCAGAGGGATTGACTCTTATCTCAAGAGAAGGGAGTAGAAGTCAACACCACACCCAGACAAACCTTGTCATAAACTATCATATCTCCCATCCATTCTTCTAAGAGCCCCTTCATCTCTCTAAAATCATTTACTCTTTTAAATTGCCTACATCCCCCCAACGCTTCCCCTATTAAGACAGTATATGAATTCCCAAATATCACCATTTTTGGGGAAATTTACTTTTGTTTTTCTGTGATGTTGTCATGACCACAATATTAAAAATTAATAAATTTACATATCTTTTCTTCTGTCATTTTATTTCACAGACCCAGCCATCAAACCTAAAAGAGCAGAGGAAAAGTTTTTCTTCTCCCACGATTACTAATGAGGCATTTTTGGAATCCTCTGTATACTTTAACTCATGGATTTTGTTCAATATTCACCAACCCTAAACATAAGTGTTGACTACTGAATAGAACTGTATATAACCAGAATCCAGATCCTGTTAAAGCAAAAAGGAGGTGGGGTGGGAGGTCATTGACTAATTGGTTCCTGAGCATTTTGAACATAACTATAAACTAGGAAAACTTCCCAAATCAAGCTCAGGTCATCTTAAAATTATTCTACTTCTTATCCCTTTTGCATAGTCAGCAGTTTTTTAAAAAACATCTGCTGGGACACCTGGGTGGCTCAGTCGGTTAAGCATCTGCCTTCGGCTCAGGTCATGATCCCAGGGTCCTGATTTCGAGTCCCCCATCGGGCTCCCTGCTCAGCAGACAGCCTGCTTCTTCCTCTGTCCCCTGCTCCCCCTGGTTGTGCTTTCTCTCTCTCTGACAAATTAATAAAATCTTTAAAAATAAAAATAAAAAATAAAAAAATAAAATAAAAAACATCTGCTAAGTTGGTAAAGCATTGAAAACATACACACTTGGAAAAATTCAGAATCACAGAACTCAGGATGAACTAAACAAAGTAAACTCAAAATCTACTTGTCATAATAACAAATGACACAATCTTTTGGAATTGGCAAGCCCTGTCCCCTCTTCAAAAATTAAGAATTTCATTTATTCATTCTACAAACATTTATTAAGTCCCTAATTTTTGCAAAGCACTGAGAAAAGAGCGACAAGGGAATTCAAATGTTCTCAAAGAGCTCTTCATTCTGAATTCATTCAACCAATATATTGGATAGGCCTCCATGCTGCGTGCTGGGAATACTACGGCAGGTAAGACAAGTTCCTGATGGAACTTGGGATAAAAAGAAGGAAACAGATAATGAATTTATATCGTTAAGCTGCCTGTGCACCAATTAACTATTAAAAAGAGCTCCAAAAAGGGTCCCGAGTACAGGAGCCTCAATACACAAATTAAGCAGGCTGTGCTGTCATTCATTTCTTTACAAGACTAGACATCTGACTGGTAGGACCATCTAAGCAAATTAATCTCTTCATGCCTGTTTGCTCACATATTAAAAATGGAGATAATAGCAATAATACCACCTCATAACACTGTTGAAAGGAATAGATAAATTAAAGGCTTAGAATTCTCCGTGGGACTTATTAAGGCTATAAAGCTTAGCCCTCATTATTGGTATATCAAAAAGAAAAAATTAGCTTTTGGTGGGTGGCCAGGGAACTTAACTTTGATGTATTTTTTTTTTCATAGAAAAATACTTCCTGACCTCCAAATCCTCCTCCTGGGACTTCTCATACTAAAAATGAATGATTTCTCCAGGTCCACTTTCCCCACTAGACTCCAGTGCCCATAGGCCCCGTGCCAGTCACTTCTGTTGCCCCAGGGCCCAGCCCAATCATTACTGAATGAACAACAAAATGAACACACCTAGACTAGAAGTTCAGGATCCATGAATAGAATTTTCCCTTCAAAGGTGTATTCAGGAATCCACAAATACAATTTTCTCTTCAAAGGTGTAAACAGGAAGCCTGAGCCATAACAAGAACATGGAAACTCTGCTGCTGGAACTCTCGGATCTTATCTCAAAACTACAGGAAAAGAAAAGCAGGCTGAATTTGCAAGAGTTTCAGACAATTCCCAATTTCGAATCTTACTTTTTCCCCCTCTACCCCATAATGGTAGCCTTTTCAAAAGTATACTCTGAAGCACATCTGGAGGAGGTTCCCATGTTCAGGACAACAGAGAATGATTAGAAACCAAATGTTTGTTGGTTTTAATTCAATAGCCCACATCTATTAAGGACAAATGCCCAATGGGCTGGCTTCTGCCACTTGGAGCAGCAAACGGTCATGGGTAGTGGTTGACAGTGGACATTACGCCATTTCAGCAGCCATCACGGCAGCCTACAAAGCTGGGTGTTTTTTTAATATATATATATGTATATGTATGTATATATATACACACACACACATACACATACACCAACACAGCACACAAGTGAGGGGAGATGTTTGCCGATTGTCACTATTATTTGGAGGAGGGAAAGGCAGAGGACAAAGAAAGGAAACTGTTGGTCTCAGGCTCAGTGTGTGGCTCGCTCTAAAACATAATCAGATTTTACTTACAATCCCAGGCCTGAGGTGAGGGTGGCCAATAGCACAGAAATGTCCAAAAACAAATCCTCCAACAGAAGCTCTCCATGAATTAATCCTTCCCCTCTCTGAACGTATTTCTACACTGCAGCTTTTCAGGTCTTCCAGAGAAGAGATTCTCTCTCAGGGGAATCTCTGAGAAGACATAGTTTTAGAGGCATTCCTTAATTTAAACAAAAAAAAAAAACTACATGTGTGCGTGAATTGTTTTTTTAACATCCAGAGGGCTGGGTGATTGGGGGTGAAGGGGCACACAGATTATAGGTCACTTGTTTTCTTTTTTAAAACTCTTCTGTACTTAAAAAAAAAAAAAATTATGTCTAACAAATACTTTTCCAAGTGAAACGGACTACTTACTCCCCTTTTTTATGTTCCCCACACACTATCTTCTACGTATCACAGCACGAACAATGCTTAATTGTGCTTACTCAGTTGTTTTTCTCTTAAAATTAATCATAATCTATGTTAAGATAGAGTGTTGTCTTATTTATCTTGGAATCTACAATATGCAGGGAGGCACCAGAACGGACCCACCAGAGAAGTAATGTTTTCAGACTCCAGAAGGACATCTGATATTTCCTCTACATGGCCTCTCCTCTGGAGCAAGGACTCCTTCAAACTTGAGTCACAGGTGGACGGACTTGCACACTGCACCATCTGTTTGCTCAAGGCAAAGCAAGCCCCTTCACTTGGAAGACTCAGCTCAGGGTCTTCTACAGGGTTCTGTCCACGTAATACAGGAATACTTCATCGGACTCGATTGATGCAAGACTGGCAGTCTCAGGCAAACCTAAAATAACCAAAACCCAAGGATCTGGCTCACCAACACCGCCACAAGTTGATCTCACTTCCAGTAAATAATCTTCCCAGCAGGCAGCATGTTGGCACACTTCATAAAAAATAATGTTTTCTTCTTTTGAGGTAGAAAAAAGTGAGCGCGGGCGCCTGGGTGGCTCAGTCGGTTGAGCGACTGCCTTCAGCTCAGGTCATGATCCTGGAGTCCCAGGATCGAGTCCCACATCGGGCTCCCTGCTTGGCGGGGGGTCTGCTTCTCCCTCTGACCCTCCTCCCTCTTGTGCTCTCTGTCTCTCATTCTCTCTCTCTCAAATAAATAAATAAAATCTTAAAAAAAAAAAAAAGTCTCAGTCTCCAGGCACCTGGGTGGTTCAGTTGGTTGGGCGACTGCCTTCGGCTCAGGTCATGATCCTGGAGTCCTGGGATCGAGTCCCACATCGGGCTCCCTGCTCGGCAGGGAATCTGCTTCTCCCTCTGACCCTCCCCCCTCTCATGTGCTCTCTCTCTCTCTCACTCTCTCTCTCAAATACATAAAATCTTAAAAAAAAAAAAAAAAAAGAAAAGAAAAAAGTGAGCGCTATTTTTGCCGGTAATGATTTTTTTTTTTTTTGGTAACACCAATAAAAATGGAATGTCAACTAAGCAACTCCAAATCTCCTAAAATGCCAGTTCTCCTGTTTAGGTGAGAACTTTTGCTAACGTTTTCATTCCCTGTCTTGTTGAGCAAAGGCATTTAGAACTTCAGAATGAACGTCTACATTATATAAACTCATAAGTACATGAGTAAAATATTTATGAATTCTCTACAGAGCCTAATGGGGAATTGGAAGAACTCCCCAGTGACCGGCCAAGTAGAGCATATCATAAAGGTTCAAACTAAACCGATGTCTTAATCCATTCCTCCCCTTCCCAAACTGGTGAAAGTCCTCATTATGTCAATACTAACACAATTAGGACATCCTTTCCTCTGCTGTCACACAGGCTTCAGCTTTATCTAATCCCCTGGGGAATAAAACACGCAAATAAAACGTTTATAATCTCAGATCATGTTAAATCATTTTGTTAAGAGGGGACAAGAAATAGGAGGTTCATTTATGAGTATTCTTTACAACTGTCCCTGGATAGTTACACACAGAATTTAACTGAATGCTGGGCCTATTTGTTACATAACTAGTCTAATCTGTTAAGATTTTCAAATTAGATGCAATTAATGAAGGATAACTGGAAGAAAGGCAGGCAGGGACAAGGGGCCATGCCCTAAGAAGAAACCACCCTTAAAAGGATTTTACACCACCCTGGAAGGAGGCCTCTACTCTTTCCACGTGATAGGTAGATGACACAAACCTGATTGGGTGATAGGCTCATGGAGGGTTCATCAGATGAAAACAGCCCACAAACAAGCCCATAAAAACCCCTAGACTTAGAAACTATGGTGGCAACCCTCTTGGATCCCTTCCCTCTCCGGGAGCTTTGTGCCTATCGCTCAATAACCTTTGCTTTGCTACCCACCACTCCATCTGGTCTACCTCTTCATTCTTCAAAGGGGCATGACCAAGAACCATAGGAACAGAAGGAAAAGAAATCCTGTTACACAATCAGTCTTTTCCAATTTCCAAGTAGCAAAATATCCATGAATTTGTTACCCATGTACACAGATGGTCTTTATTTATGCTCTAAATATCCTATTAAATTATCCAAAACTTTACTAGGACTTCATCTGAGTGAACTAATAGTCTAAAAAGCCTTTTCTTGGGGTGAAGCTATACTCTTTTTACCACAAGTGTCATTATTAGTGAAGCTATCCTTAAATAATTGACTTTTAGGAAACCCACCATACTCTGGGACAATAACACCTTTATTTGGAATTACAGGTTAAAGGCAATTTTATTTCAATCATCCATAGGTAAGGTTTCTATATGTGCAGCACAGCAGAAAGAACATTGCAACAGGATTTTACTTGGTCAAATTCAGTAGAGACACATACCACACATTTAACTTGGACAAATCTAAATTTTTTGCTAAAGGAATAAGTGAGAGCTAGAAGAAGAAAGGTGAGAAGAAAGAAAAAAGATTTAAGTGTGAACAACTTCAATGCCATTTTAAGTTCAGAAGTACATAATGCCCAAGAGCATCAGTTCTCAAACTTTTGGAGCTTAGGACCCCTTCATATTCATAGAAATTACCAAGACCTCCAAAAAGCTTTCCTTTATATGAGTATGTCTACCAATATTTATGTCTCAGAATTTAGAACTGGGACTTTTTAAGATATTTACTCATTAGTTCATTTTAAATAAATCATTTTAAATAAATCTATTTACCTATTTATGTTAACATACATACTTTTTATGAAAAAAAATTTTAAGATTCATAATGTTTTTATTTTTACTTAATTTTTTAAAAAGATTTTATTTATTTATTTGGAAGAGAGCACACAAGCAGGGGGAGTAGGAGAGGGAGAAGCAGGCTCCCCACTGAGCAGGGAGCCCAATGCGGGGCTCGATCCCAGGACCCTGGGATCATGACCTGAGCCGAAGGCAGATGCTTAACCAACTGAGCCACCCAGGCACCCTGAGATTCATGAAGTTTTTAGAGAGAAGAAAGCTGTCTTATACTTTTTAAAATATCTTTAATGTCTGGCTTAAAACAGCTAGATTCTCATATCTGCTTCTATACTCAATTTGTTGCAATAAGTGGTTTGGCTTGAAGTATGAAGAAAATTGGCCTCACACTGACATGTAACCAGAAAAGGAAATAGTATTTTAATAGCCTTTTTAGATACTGTGAATTCATCATGTAACCTCAGGAAAACTCCACTGTACACTCTTAAGAGAATGAGTAGAAAAGGTAAATAATGTCTTAGCACCATTATAAAAATAATTTTGATTTTGGGGGCCCTTTGAAGGGATCTCAAAGACCCCCAGGAATCCATGAACCATGCATAGAAAACCACTGCCCAAAAGTGATTGCAGGGAGTCACTTGAGTATGAGCGTGAGACAGGGTCTACTGATTCCTTGTTGGTCTCAGATCCCACACACATTTTAGTCTGTGCATCTCATTCCAATGAGTGCATGGTAGTTATTTCAACATCCCCTACTGAATCTGGTGCTCAACTGAAAAGAAGTTTCAACATAGAGAAAAAGCAATTAGAGATCAAATCTTCACATACGATGCTTTATGAGCAATAGAGGGACTTTTGAAAGATAATTTTGACTGTATTCATTTCTAACCTTTTGGCTGACTTTAGTGCCTACCAAATTCTCCATCCCAAAGATGTCACTGCAGCATAAGTAGGGGATCAGCCCTTCAGAATCCATAGGTGGCATATATTTTATCTGTTTATCCATTCTTCCTTTAAAATATCAATATCTCTAAGAATAATGGCTTCATTCATTCACTTATTCATTCATTCAAAAATACTTTGGTTGGCATATATTATTCTAATAAAAACAAAAAAACTGTGTCCCAAAGACCAACACCAAAGGGGAAAAACCTATGTTTATAAATAGATACCAAGTATGGGACAAAAGCATGATGTGGGACTCCTTGAAAGCAGAAATCCCTCTGCCTGCTGATATTTGGGAAGGCTTCAAGGAGGACATGAGACTTAGGAAAGTCCTTGAAAGGTGACAAAGGTTTTGGGAGGTGGTGATAGAATGCCATGGCGGTTAGAAATGCAGAGATTCCAGCCTGGAAGAGAATTCAGAGAACACTTACGGTAAAAGCCATGAGGTCACTGGGGAGTAGAGAACAGAGAAAATGAAAGAGCCAAGAACTTCTGAAAATAACTAAACATAGGGTGCAGAAGAGTTCAGGGAATAATGAACAAAGAGTTACTAAACAGGATGGTGACATGAACCTGAAGTAGAGAATGGAGAAAGTTTCCCCTCTTCAATTAAAAAAAAAAAAAAGTGATTATGAAAGTAGGATGTTTCAAAGATAAGCTAAGAGATTTAATACTGACAAGAAAGTAAGGAGCGGGGCACCTGAGTGGTTCAGTGGGGTGTCTGCCTTCAGCTCAGGTCATGGTCTCAGGGTCCTGGGATCAGGCCCCACACCGGGCTCCCCGCTCAGTGGGGAGTCTGCTTGTCCCTCTTCCCCTGCTTGTTCTCTTTCTCTCTCTCTCTCTCTGTGTCAAATAAAATCTTTTAAAAAAAATTAAAAGGAAAAGAAAGTAAGGAGAATGGCAATTTTGGCCACGATCACTGAGCAGACTGAGAGATTTAGGAAACAGGTTGCAGGGGCGCCTGGGTGGCTCAGTTGGTTAAGCATCCGACTCTTGATCTCTTGATCTCAACTCAGGTCTTGATCTCAGGGTTGTGAGTTCAAGCCCCATGTTGGGCTCCATGCTAGGTGTGGAGCCTGCTTTAAAAAATAAATAAATAATAAAATAAAGTCTATTTTTAAAAAAGGAAATAGGTTGCAAAACAGGAGGCAGCTAGTATAATATACCCTTGGGAAAACAATACTAAGAACAACAGCCACTAAATCAACCATATAAAGCAAAAGCCATCATCAATGTAAGCCTTTCGTATCTGCCAAAGGCTGTGCTAAGTGCTTTATGTGCTTTAGCTACAATAATATTCACAACTGTGTGATGGGTACAATTATTACTACCTCTTAATGGAGGAGGAGCAGGTTCTACCAAATACCAATTCTAGAGCTCTTTTGCAATATGTTTAAGAGGCCAAAATTGAAAGAACACGTATTTTATGTTGAGAAAGCCTAGACCTTGTTTTTGGATAAAAGAGAAGTCAATAAAGACAGAGAGAGAAGATGCAAGAGAGAATGAAAATGACTTTAGAGACTTGGAGGGGGTGGGGCAGGGGATTGGTAAAGAAATCGTATGAACAGCCATGGAGGAAGGCTCAACCTTGAAGAAAATGCTTCCTCTTCTGATAAAGCCAAGGAGAGGATGACAAACGTTGTCTTCTTTTTAATTTTGCCCAAGCCCCTATTAACCTGTGTGCTACGGAAGTCAGCCCATTTTGCTCTGAAGGCTGCAAATCTCAGCATTCTCCTTTGCCCCTCTTATCAAGGGAGGAAAAGGTAGGTAGGAGATACACCTGTGCAATCATACGTCCCCTTTTTATTACTCGCACTTCACAGTACAACAGCACAGTACACCGTGTGTTCTACGGATCACAAAGCATAGGAGATACTCTCTCAAGAGGGGATCCACGGAACTTAAGATAGATGGGGAACACCAGTAGTATCCCACTGGATATACTCTGGAGCAAAGTGCCACACGATATTCCAAGGATATCCCCAATACGCTAACCTAAAAATGAGTGCCTCAGAATATATGGGTCTGCAGACATCTACACTAAGCAAACAGGAATTCAGGGTAAAGGGTAAGAGTAAATGTAATTGGAGATCACTGGGCAGCTGGACTGTCAGGGCAAGGTTTACGGTAAGTGTGCCTTCTTGGCTAGCCTGTAAGAAATTCCTATCAGCAACCGGAGAAATCTTTTTCTTTCTGGGTGACTGACCCCAGAGGATGTCAGAGCAGTATCCAGCTGTCCAGTTGTAAATTCTCATGAGCATTCCTTTAGTGCTTCCATTTTTAAAAAAATTAATTATAATCACCTGGGGTAAACCTTTTACAACTGTGTGCCTAACTGCCACATAGCAAAAAACAAAAAAGATTTGCTATAATGTTGGTCCTTGTATTCTAAGCCTTTACTCTATCACTTGTGGAACATGTAAGCCAGGACTCAGCCACATTTTTTTTTTTAAAGATTTTATTTATTTATTTGAGAGAGAGAGAATGAGAGAGAGCACATGAGAGGGGGGAGGGTCAGAGGGAAAAGCAGGCTCCCTGCCGAGCAGGGAGCCCGATGCGGGACTCGATCCCGGGACTCCAGGATCATGACCTGAGCCGAAGGCAGTCGCTCAACCAACTGAGCCACCCAGGCGCCCGCCACATTTTTTTTTAATAGATAACTTTGAAAGTAGTATTAAAATCCACAAGGCATAGTAGATGATACAGGGAAAAATTAACTCTTCCCCCTACCCCTGTACTCTAGACATCCCATTTCCTTTCCCCAAGAGAACCTCTGTTATACTTTGTTATGTATTCTTCCAAAGATCATCTATGCATTTATTAGCATATACCAAAAAATGATTTTTTACATAGAGGTATATTATACACACTGTTCTGCACCTTGCTTTTTCTTCACTTATTAATAATTTGGACATCCTTATATATTTGTACACATAGAGTTCCTTCATTCTTTTGGGGACTGACCAGTATTCCTTTGTATGGGAGTCCCATAATTTATTTAGCTAAAATACATACACCATAGCTTTCACGTGCATGTCCATATATCAGATAAAACCCTACTAGTAAAATGTCTAAGTGAATTCAAATATTACCACATTGCCCTCCACTGAGGGTGTGCCAATTTATAAGCAAAAGGTTTGAGTTACTAACAACTCTTAAACATTAGAGAATACACTGAGTATAATGCATTTTAATTGTTTTAAGGAACTACAGTATTTTTTATTAGCAATACTCAACTTCCTTCCAAAAAAATTTGAAGTGACCAAATTCCTTCAATTTAAAAAATAATTTTAAAATAAAATACTAAAAAATGTACTTGCCTGAGGAACAAGAATCTCAAGCATCCAAAATGGCTTTAATGTTCAGAAGTGATAAAGTATCTCTGACAGAACTTTGAAAATACGTGAATATTTGGATAGCAGCAAGACAACTGAAGACCAGAAGACTTCAACCAAAGGATTTCAATGAAAAGAGTACTGGTTTGCTGATTGTTATTTATGAAAGTCACATCTCTGAGAAGTCATGGGTTATAGTAGAGAAAGAACAGAAGGAGGAGGTAGATACAGTATGGGGGTTTGTGTTTTTGTCACCCGTTGACTATGGCAGTCCATTCATCATATGCAACTTGGCTGGCAGGATATATACAACCTACCTTATAACCTCACCAGGTTTAAAAGGGAACAAAAGAATATCTTACTTCAAAGTAACCTGTCCAAATCTGTATCCCTTGTTTCCCCCACCCAAACCTATCCCCCACCTATATTCCCCAAGCGCTTGCCAATATACCCAGGTGTCCAAGTTGGAAACCAGAGCACCATTATTCATTCTCCCCCATCCTTACTTCGCAGTCAACCACCAAGACCTATTGATTCGATTTCTTAAATAGCTCTTGCATCAGCCCACCTCTCTCCATCTATATTGCCATGATCCTAAGGTCACCACGAATTCTTGGCTAGATGGCTTCCCATCCGGTCTTTCTGCCTCCAGATTTCCCTTCTCTGATCCATTCTCTGCAGTAAAGCCTATAGTCTTCTTAAATGAAAAAGTAAAACCGAAAACCTTTCAGTGGTTCCCCCAATGTCATCAGGATAGTTTAAAAGTCCTTCACCAGGTATAGCCCACTGCCTATGATATCTGAGCTGCTCCCTCTCTCACCTGTCTCTGGCTTCTCCCTACTTCAATCTCTACATTCTAAATATACTCAACAACTGTGAATCCTTTGAATTCGCCTCCTACTCCTTCCATGCTGTTCTCTGCTGAGGATATTCTCCACTCCCCTCCTTTTTCCACCAAGACAGACATCATAAAAACCTTCATAGAAACTCTCCAAATCTCTGAATCAGGATCTCCTTCCATGTGCCCCTGAGCCTTCTGTGCTTACCCCCAGGCACTGCACAATCATGACCTATTTAGACTGACTACACTCTAAGCCCTGGAACATAGGGAACTGTCTTGTTTCTTGTAGTATCCCCAATATCTACCTGAGTTCTGGGTACACATTCGAGCACTTTACTAGAGTTTCTTAAGTATATCCTAGAGAACAAAGGCATTACATGGGATGAAAAGAAAATGTTTGGGGGGCTATATAAACACATGCAAATAGTGTGACTCTCCAGAAGACATAAATTCATTATTAGCCATTGTTCCCCTAAATATATTTGACCAAGGATCATCTCTGAGGGTAAACACACTTGTTTGCACAGGGTGCAATTTTGGAAGATTCTTTTCCAAGAGATTTCTGCCAGCTCTCAGTTCAGAATGTTCCCTCCCCAAGCCGGCGTTGGTGGAATAGTGGTGAGCATAGCTGCCTTCCAGAATGTTCCCTCCCCTAAATCTTATATCTTAATGTAAGATTTTTATCTTCATCTTTAAGCTTTTCAGATGACTTTAAAAAAAAATCTTTGAGATGTTTAAGTTAATTTAAAAGATAGAAATCTTTAAGATTTCTATCTTAATTTAAGCTACAAGATTTAAGGTAGTGTACCAATCGGTTTTGTTTTTGTTTTCTTCAGAAGAAAAGAATTCTCATCCAGAATAACTAATTCCACTAATATTCCAGAAGGAAAACAATGTTTTAATAAAATGAGTGTGGTCCAGGAAGTTGAGAATCACAAGTCTGTCAGGGGGATACCGAGAACTCTGTGAGTAATGGGGGTTGGCAGATGAGAAATAGCCTTTGCTAGGATAAAGTTTCCCAGCTTCTCTTTCTGGCTGTTACACTTGATTTTCAAAGTTCCAATGATGTTTAGAAACCAACTGTTCTTTCAGTGCAATTCAGGAAGGAAAGGCGAAGATAATAACTACCACGGAATGCCTTTCTCATTCTTTGTCATTGAGGAGCAAAACTACGGAGCAGCTTTCCCTTTTCACGGAGTTTTAGTCATTAAGATGTTTCTTCTGTATTTCTTCTGCCATTGTAAAATGGGAAGAAGTATATTATATCCATAAGGAAAAGACCTTGAAATGACCCAAAAAGTAATTATAAAAGAGGGATTAAACAAAATAAAAGCAGCTTTTCTGTTTTAAGAATGTGTCACTCAAATGCTCAAGGTATTTCGTGACTGTATTACATAAAGAGGAACTGTCTACCTCAGCCACCTCATGTCTCAAACTGACCAAGACTCTCTCCTTGACTGAACTTGGCTCACACTCTTTCTGACTTGAGTCCTTTTTCTGACTAGGCCCCAAACTCGGGCTCTGTGGTTGGCCTGCTAATGCAGTTTTAGCAAGAATCTGCTGGGTCAATTAGTGAAAATCCCCCACCACTGGTATCTGATCACCCTGGCCTGCCTTCAGCAAGAATCCTGTTGAGTTGGTCTAGCAAGAATCCTTCTGGCTTTGATCTTTTCTCTTGTGGTTTTCCAACCACTGACCCCCACCCTGCTCCTTCGCTATCAATCTCCACTTGTTGTACTCCGAATTGAGTCCCATCTCTCTGCCCTACTGCAAAACCCCCATTGCAGCAGACCCTATTGAATAAAGTCTTCCTTACCGTGTTTAACAAATGTCATGAAAAATTTTTAATAAAACCCAAGCGCCACACACACACACACACACACACACACACACACACCCCCACCCACCCACACCCCATCTGTAGGTCAGAGAACAGAACTCACAAACATTGGAATCCCAGTAACTCTGAGACTCTGGTAGACTGAACCTTACAGAGCTTTTCCCTTCAGCTAAACTGGAAGATAGACTCTGACATCAGGAAGACTCCACAGAGTGGACCTCAGAGGGCTTACCTATCACACTCCATATTTGCTGAACCCAAATACCAGCCAGCAAGATGCAATTTCTGTCTGAAAAGTCTCCACTCTAAGAGTTGCTTCTCAAGAATGTGGTTTCCCTCTTAAGGGCAGTGGCTGTAAGCTCAAGAGACCAAAATATGAGCCTGAATGGTTTGCCTCTGTATTACATTCAAGAGCAAAGATCCAGTCTATAAAGTCTTAGGCCGATTCACCATTCCCTCGTAGTTTGCTGGCCTAAAGACTCTAACAAATTTTTAAAAAGTTTAAATTTTAAGATTCTGGACCCTCTTCTCTGTTTTACTCCAACAATGCCTACTTGCTTGACCTTCCTGTCACAGAGCAAAACTGTCTGCCTAGAATCCTGAGTTCCTCTAGGCCAGGTAAGGACAAAGATTATGGAGGAAGCAGTCGGCAGGGGCTTTGTTTTGTTTTTTTTAAATCACTTTAAAGCAGACACTAACAGTAGTGACAAAGTTTGGAGAGGTTTAACTGATCTAGGCCAAGGATCTATAGAGTACCCTATGGGCTTAAATTCTTCTAGGAGTAAAATTCTCTTTCCTAAGATTATAAGATTTAATTTTAAAAAACTTCTTGACTCTTTTAAAGATCAATGGAGGACATCTATTTTCTCCAGAAAGAAGGAAGATACTTCCATATTCAAAGACCAACCTGCTCCACTATAAGATAATATGCCTAGTTCATTCTGTAAGATAATATTAATAGCAGCTATCTTAGTCAGTTTGGGCTACTATAAACAGAAGACCATACACTGGTGGTTGATGCAAGAGACGTTTATTTCTCACAGTTCTGGAGAACGGAAGTCCAAGAGCAGGGTGCCCAGATGGTCAAGTTCCGGTGAGAGCCGTCTTCCTGGTTTACAATGGTTACCTTCTCCCTGTATTTTCACATGGCAGACAGAGATCATCTCTCCTGTGTGTCTTCTTATAAGGGCATCCATCAAGACCTAATCACCTCCCAAAGGCTCCACCTCCAAACGCCATCACATAGGAGATCAGGACTTCAACATATACATTTTGGAAGACACAAACATTCAGTCCACGACAGCAGGACTTTCTGTCCTTTATTCAGCACTTTCTGTGTACCCACCTGCGTAATACGAAGTACTTATGTTAACTGCCCAAGAAGATGTGGGAAGTAGGCCAGTTATTACCTCCATTTTACAAATGAAAACGTGGAGTCAGAGAAGTTGAACAACTGCCCCAAAACGCAACGGCTCATACAAGTGACGCTAGGATTCAAACATGGCAGTCTGTCTCCAGTTCGCGCCCTTGACAACTTCAATTCACTATCACTGACCTACAGAGCTTGCACCTATAGCAACCCCTGAAGCTGTACGGTATTTATGGTTTACAAATCACTTTCCTGAACACTGGACCCTCACATGAATCCCATGCAGTCCCTACTAGATAATAGGAGTAAGATCAAGCAAATGAAATGCCCAGAAAAATCCCTGCTACATAGCATGTTTTCTGTATCCTCAGACCCATAGAGAAATGTCAAGAGGGTCATGAACCCCTGTAAACTGTGTACAGCAGTCCCCCTGTCCATGGTTTCAGTTACCTGCAGTCAACTGCAGTCTAACAAATCATCAGAAGATCAGTAGTAGCCTAAAGCCATGTCACAATGCCGATATCATTCATCTCACTTCATCTGACATCACCACAAGAAGGGTGAGTACAGTAAGCTAAGATAGTTTGAAAGAGAGACCATATTCATGTAACTTTGATAACAGTATATTCTTGTAACTGTTTATTATTAGCTACAGATCGTCATCTCTTACTCTGCCTAATTTATAAATTAAACTTTATCATAGGTATGTACACATAGGAAAAAACAGTATGTATTGAGTTTGATACTATCCACAGTTTCAGGTATTCATTGGGGGTCTTAGAACATACTCCTTTCATTAGATGAATTAAAATAAAAATAAATAAATGGACATATCCCCTTTTGTGTGGATGTGAAATGTGCATTTCTCATGGGTCAAAAATAAGTGCCACACAAAGGATCTGAACAAACAGTTCTCCAAAGAAGATATACAAATGGCCAATAAACACATGAAGATCCTCGACATCATTAGTCCTTAGGGAAATGCAAATCTAAACCACAAGGAGATACCTCTTCACACCCACTATAGGATGACTATAATCAAAAAGTAAAATAATTTAAGAGAAGGGGAAAAATTGAAACTATCATATACACTGTTCATGAGAATCTAAAATGACACAATCTCTCTGGAAAACAGTCGGGCAGTTCCTCAAAAGGCTAAACATAGAATTAGTAAGTCCACTTCTAGGTACCTACCTAAGAGAAATGAAAATGTTATGTCCATACAAAACCCTATATACAAATGTCCACAGCAACATTTATTCATAATAGTCAAAGATCAAAAACAACCCAAATATCCATCAACTGATGGACAAATAAAATGTGATATGGAATATTATGCAGCAATACAAAAAACATGAAGTACTGATAACATGCTACATGGATGAACTTTGAAAACCTTACGATAAATGAAAGAAACCAGATAAAAAGGAATACATATTGTAGGTGTGCATCTACATACAATGCCCAGAACAGACAGACCTGTAGCGGCAGAAAGTAGATCAGTGGTTGCCTAGGGCTGGTGTGGATAGAGGGACTAGGAGTTGACAGCTAAGAGGTGTGGGGTTGCTTTTAGATATGATAAATATGGGGCACCTGGGTGGCTTAGTCGTTAAGCGTCTGCCTTCGGCTCAGGTCATGATCCCAGCGTCCTGGGATCGAGTCCCACATCAGGCTCCCTGCTCAGCGGGAAGCCTGCTTCTCCCTCACCCATTCCCCCCTGCTTGTGTTCCTGCTCTCGCTATCTCTGTCTCTGTCAAATAAATAAATAAAATCTTTAAGAAAAAAAAAAAAAAGATATGATAAATATGTTATAAAATGGACTATGGTGATAGATGTACGATTCTATGAATATACTAAAAGCCATTAAACTTATACTTTAGGTGAATTAGGGGTGCCTGGCTGGCTCAGTTGGTAGAGCATGTGACTCCTGATCTCAAGGTCGTGAATTCAAGCCCCACACTGGGTGTGAAGACTATGTAAAAACAAATAAATAAATAGGTGAATTATGTGATATGTGAATTATATCTCAATTTTTAAGTGGTGAGCAGCACAGGCAAAGAAAAAGACCCATCACAGAAAACCACAATAGTCCCCCTCTAATCCATGGGGGATACATTCCAAGACTCCCAGTGGATGCTGCAAAGAGCAGACAGTATTGAATACTATGTATATTTTTTTCCTGGATACATATACCTATGATAAAGTTTAAAAATTAGGCACAGGGCGCCTGGGTGGCTCAGTTGGTTAAGCGACTGCCTTCGGCTCAGGTCATGATCCTGGAGTCCCGGGATCGAGTCCCGCATCGGGCTCCTTGCTCAGCAGGGGGTCTGCTTCTCCCTCTGACCCTCTTCCCTCTCTTGCTATCTGTCTCTCATTCTCTCTCTCTCAAATAAATAAAATCTTTTAAAAAATGATATTAAAAAATAAAAATTAGGCACAATAACTAATAATAGACAATCACAACAAGGTATGTAAATGTGGTCTCTCTCCCTCAGAACCTTGTTGTATTATACTCATCCTTATGACCATGATGATGATGTGGGATGCTAAAAATGCCTGTGATGAGATGAAGTGAGCTGAATGACGAAGGCATTGTAATGTAGTGTGAGACTACTTGGCTTCATGATGATTTGTTGTAAGGAGGATCATCTGCTTCCAGACTGTGGTTGACTAAAACCACAGAAAACAGAACCACAGACAAGAAGGATTATATTTAAATAAGTAACAGCCCACAGGCATAAAGCAGACCACAAATGTGTTTCATTCAACCAATAAAGTTTTTTCAAAAATCTTCTGAAGCAACTACTGAGATGTAAAAACCAAGAGGTTTCACATTCAAGAAAGAATCTGGGGGGGCGGGGGACACAGAATCTGACAATACTCGGCTTGCATTTCAACTTGGCAACAGACAGTTGGGGCCATCTGCGGGCCGCCATGTTTAGTCAAGATTTAGACTGACCAGTAAACCTAGGTCCCCCCAGCAGGCCTGGTTTTTGAGTTTGAGTGTTTGAGCTACTCGATCTATTGCTTTCATTGGATTTTTAAAGGAATTTCTGCCTCAAAACACATTCACAGCTCTTAGAAGGAGGTGGCCATTGAATGGTGGCTATGTGCTTCATAGTTAAGGAAACTGAGGTAGCTTGCCTAAGGCAGAAGGGCATGCAGCCAGCAGTAAAACCACCTTTCCAACTATTCCTTTTATTATTCTTCTCACCTTCCTGCTGATACTTCTAGAGACTTAATTACCACATGCTGCCCCTTTTTTGATTATAACTAAGGAAAATCAGTGATAAACAGCATGCCAGACATTCCAAAATGGTGTGTTATTATCAGGCTCTATAATCTAATCCAAGGCAAGTTTTGCCTAGCCCTAAGTGTCTTCAGTCGGTATGGGCAATTTGAGGGGGCCCACCTGGCCCATATCCCAACACATTCCAATACTAGGAAAGATAAGATGAATGTTAATCTTGCACACATGGCAGGGGAATAAAACACCAAGAAAGGGTATTTTCTCCAAGGTCACCCACACACCTATTACAGAAAGCAGAAGTTTCTGACAGACAGGGATGTTTCCACCCCTGGACCAGGTGGTTTGCTCATGTCAAAAGTGACCATTATAAGAAGCTCTGAATCTGCAATCAGCAAAGTGAGCAGAGAACTTTGGTTGCTCATAGTCATTCATCCCACTGGGCTTTGAGTTTGCCAGGAAGAAAATTATCTCTTTTGGGGGGCGGGGGGCAGGGAGAGAATCCCCAGCAGGTTCTATGCCCAGTGCAGGCCTTGATCTCACAACCCAGAGATCATGACCTGAGCCGAAACCAAGAGTCAGATGCTTAATGGACTGAGACACCCAGGTGTCCCTGGAAGAAAATTCTGTATAATGGCCATATATAGACTAGAGCCCAACCAAATTCACCAGGCTGATCTCTCCAGTCAACACGCACAGCACCATTGCAACCCTGGGATACCTGACGGTGACCCAGTCCTGGAGCGTTTCAAGAACTGGAGCAGCACACAGCACAGAGGGCTGTAAAGCAAACGCCAACAGGGAAAATGCAGGGAAACCGGCACTGGGAAAGGCACCTGTCTGGGCTACCAAGTAAACCTCTTCGTTTCCAATCGAAATGGATCAGGAGGCTCTCAAGAGGCATATGCTTACGAACTCAGAAAAAGAATGTAACCCCTAAGCCAAACAAAACTACCACTTCTCGCTGCTCCCAATTGCATAACTGGTCATGGCACTCTGCAATAGTCTCAGAGTTTATCTGTACTATAAATAACTGAGGACCTCTTCCCCAGAGATATGGAAATACCATGGAAGAAAGAGAAAGCAGCATTAGTCCACCCCTGTTCTGGTGCTGAGTGCATCAAAAGAAAAGTTCCCAGGGCAATCCATTGCTACACCCTCCGCATACCCTGGAAACCATGGATTCCAGGCAGTAGCTGAACCCAGCTGCAAGGAGATTCAGTCACCCTCATCAAATTCTAGGATGAACCCCATTATGGAGTTTGTGTGAAAATTTCTGGTTTTTTGTTTATTTATTTAATTGTGGTAAAATACACATAATATAGAATTTACCATCTTAACTATTTTTTAAAAGATTTTTTTTATTTACTTGACATAGAGAGAGCGAGCACAAGCAAGGAGAGTGGCAGGCAGAGGGAGAAGCAGGCTCTCCGCTGAGCAGGGAGCCCAATGCAGGGCTCGATCCCGGCACTCCGGGATCATGACCTGAGCCGAAGGCAGATACTTAACCAACTGAGCCACCCAGGGGCCCCCATCCTAACTATTTTTAAGTGTGCAGGTTAGTATTGTTAAGTATACTCACATACTTGTGCAACCAATCTCCAAAACTTTTCATCCTGCAAAACTGAAACTTTACACCTATTAAATAACTCATTTCCCTCTGCCCCAGCCTCTGATGACCTTCATTCTACCTTTTCTTTCTATGAACTGGACTACTTTATATACCTCCTATAAGTGAAATCATACAATATTTGTCTTTTGGTGACTGCCTATTTTACTTAGCATAACATCTTCAAGGTTCATCCACGCTGTACCATGTGTCAGAATTTCTTTCCTCTTTAAGGAGGAAAGAAATTTTTATTTAAATATTCCATTGTGTGTGAGAGAGAGAGAGTGTGTGTATGCATTCAGAAAATTTATTTCTGGGGGCGCCTGGGTGGCTCAGTCATTGGGCGTCTGCCTTGGGCTCAGGTCATGATCCTAGGGTCCTGGGATCAAGCCCCACATCGAGCTCCCTGCTCCGCGGGAAGCCTGCTTCTCCCTCTCCCTCTCTCCCTGCTGTGTTCCCTCTCTCGCTGTGTCTCTCTCTGTCAAATGAATAAAATCTTTAAAAAAAAAAAAAAAAGAAAGAAAATATATTTCTGTATCTCAGGGGTGTGATGATGTTGCTCTGGTGACAGACAAGTTATGCAGTTCAATTTGTAATGGTCATGATTTTATACTGAGAAAGAAGGAGAAACAGAGAGAGCCTGGATTGTGTGATGTTTGTATTCAAGGAGAAGAAAAACAAGCTAACTAAAGGAGCAGTGGGGCTCAATTTCAGCATCGAGAAGCATCACCCCATTCCTCTCCAGCTCAAAAATAAGTTTTGTCCACCATATATTCCCAAGTTCTGGAACAGGTCTGAGCACAGAGTTGGCACTCATAAATTCATAAATATCTGACTGAATGAATCCAAAGAGTGATTGAACGCTCCAAGTCCAGCAGTTTGAATACCTCTGGATTGGAGAGAGAGGAGGGATAGAAAGGGAACTTTCTGTTTGAATTTCTATTAAAAGTATTTGAATTTCTATTAAAAGTGTTTGAATTTCTATTAAAAGTGTTTGAGGGGCACCTGGGTGGCTCAGTCATTAAGCGTCTGCCTTTGGCTCAGGTCATGATCCCAGTGTCCTGGGATCGAGCCCCACATCGGGCTCCCCGCTCAGCGGAAAGCCTGCTTCTCCCTCTCCCACTCCCCACTGCTTGTGTTCCCTCTCTTGCTGTGTCTCTCTCTGTCAAATAAATAAAATCTTTAAAAAAATAAGTGTTTGAATCTAATTGAACATAATAAAAAAATTAAATGATTTACCACAAGAAATTATTTTTGCATTGTTAGTGGAATTTTTTTAAGGGAAAAAAGTCTGAGAAGATAATCTGTCATAACAATACATCAATTCAATGTACCTCATGCATACCCTTTCTCAGAGAGCTACGGGAAAAAGTGCTCCACTAAAATGATGGAAAAAAATCACAAAGACATGGGATATAAGAAACAGGAACCAGCATAACAGAGGAAAAGGGAATCCCCGTGACAATGCTGAAGACAGAGCCCAAAGTAACAGCTGTGCATCCAACATCAAGACTGGAAAGGTCTGGAGAGGCAAAGCAGGTCAGAAAGCTGTACTCAAGATAAAATTGGTTAAAATAGGTATTACACAGGATCATCTTGAGAGAAGATTTAGGCAACTGGCAAAGAACTTGTTAATTAAATTAGTGAAAAATCCACAGAAAATTCTGGAAACACACAAAGACAACTCTGGGGGAACACAAAAGTTGGAAAGGGGGAGTAACCATATACTACATAACTCAGCTTTTAATAGTGTGTGAGTGTGTGTGTGTGTGTGTGTGTGTGTGCGTAGGAAGGCATAGTACTGTTGAGCGGACTAAATATTAACCTAACTAAAAACTATGGATAGCTATATTCTGTAGATGTTAGGAACAGGAAAGGCCATGTGAATGGTAGATGCAGGAATGCAAAAGAAATCTAAATCCTTACACTCCATCTGGAAAGTCATTTCCAGTGACTACACATGAAAAATCATGAAGGAGCCACATAAGTATTATTTAGAGGCATGAATAAGTATCAACAAGCTAAAAGAGATGAACATGATTGCTCTTTCAGAAAAGCAGGAAATGATGGAGGGTTCTGCTGTTTTAAGCAACAAACCTTATGGAATTATTTGACTCTGAACTATGTGTATATACAACTTCAATAAAACTAAGAAATCAAAAAGAAAAAAAGCACAACTGAGACCCACTTTGGAATATCTTACCTAACTGATTTTTTTTTTTTAAATAGGAAATCGTTGCCATGTAGATTTCTGATGGGACACGAAGAAATAACTGAGTTATAGGGAGGATGGACATTTAGGAGTTTCAACACTGGACGAGTCTACCTACAGAAGTGTAATAAAGTCACTCTAAGACTGTTTGGCTCTTCACCCTATCCTGAACGCCCATGATCAAAAAAATCCAGTGAGAAAGAAAAAGCAGCAAGATATATTTAAGGTCCAATATTTACCAAGCCCTTGATAGTTCTGGAATAGATGTCCTGCCAAAAACATGAGCCATGATAGAAAACTGTACCTCTGAAACAAATAACGCAATATATGTTAAGAAAAAAAAAAAAAAAAAAAAGAAGAAGAAGAAGAAGGTAGCGGGAGGGGAAGAATGAAGCGGGGGAAATCGGAGGGGTAGACGAACCATGAGAGACGATGGACTCTGAAAAACAAACAGGGTTCTAGAGGGGAGGGGGGTGGGAGGATGGGTTAGCCTGGTGGTGGGTACTGAGGAGGGCACGTTCTGCATGGAGCACTGGGTGTTATGCACAAACAATGAATCATGGAACACTTCATCTAAAACTAATGATGTAATGTATGGGGATTAACATAAGAATAAAAAAAAAAATAATAAAAAAAAAAAATTAAGAAAACTGTAAATAGTCAAAATAAGACCCAACTTTGTGGCAAATCACCAGTGTGCTATATGGGTCTTTTCCTTCTCCTCCAGGGTACAATCAATTCAAAGTGCTATTCACACCCTTGTCCATCAAGGCAAACTTAACACTAGAGTACTAGTCCCTAATTTTGGCCCCCAAAAGGAGGCTCATGCTGAGCCCCATCTCGAATGATTTATAATCCCTGGAAGATCGGGGCTGGTGGGGGAAGGGAGATAAGAAACGTCCAGACTCTTACAGCCAAACCCAGGTGTCAGTCTAACCAGAATATTTAATGCTTTACCAGTTCTGGTAGAATCCAAAGCAGATGAAAAATTCACATCAAAATTTGTACACCAGGGGAAAGAAACTGAAGAACTCCGCCCCCACTTTGTCAATTAGGTGTGACCCACCTTCTCCCTAGGAACAAATGATCAAAATGCTATGTGCGGATACAACACTCTCATTCTTAGTGGTTTAAAGCACCTGCCCTGGGTCCAAATCTCTATTTTCCTCCTTCAGCTTCATTTTCCTCCCTGTAAACCAGTGTGGTGGGCTGAAGGGAGGGGTGATGATAGACTTCATCGGGTTATTGCCAAGATGAGGTGTTAACAATCACAAACTTTTGCACCCCGCTAAGTATGTTAGGCATTATTTTCTAAGTGCCCGGTATATACAGCATCTGATTTAATCTTCAGATTGTAAGTATTATCCCACTTCCAGATGAAGAAGAAGCACACAGATTAAGTAACTTAAAGATCATAGTTAGTGGTGGAGCGGGTATGCTAATTCAGGTGATCTGGCTCCAAAGACAGTGCTCTTAACAACCAGTCTGTACCGAAACACATGAAATACAATGCGCACAATAAATGTTACGTATTCACACACACAGCGTATGCCAGTCCAGACAAAGTAGGTAAGTGATAGCCAGTTTGAGGTTTGGTTGCCTTATGAGACCAAGGCATGACCAGGGTCTCCACTCCTCTCCCTAAGCCCCCAAGCTCACTTTTTTCCCAAGCGTCCCCAGCGGCTGGGGGCACCCTCCCTCTCCAAGCCCCCAGAACTTTCTGTCGCGCTCCGGGCCACGAGTGGAGAGGAGCCGGTCCGCAGGTCCCGAGGCTGCGAGTCCCCGCGGCGCGAGGTAAGGGATGGGCGCCCGGGGGGGCGGCGGGGAGTTTACCTTGACCTGCACTCTCATCGCTCCGGGACTCCCGCGCCGGGCACACACGACCGCCTGGGCACTTCTCCCGCGGCCTTCGGGAACCGCGGCACCCGGCTCGTCCGAGTCCCGGCCGGCCAGACGTGCCCCTGGCCGCTCCGAGCGGAGCCTTCTCTCCTCCCTGCTCCCGGCTCACGCCACGTCCGGTCTCCTCTGCCGCGGGCCCCGAGCGGAACCCGGGAGCTACCTCCTCTGCAGGGACGTGTCCCCACCGCCCTGAGCTGAACCCCGCGCCCCGTTAGGTTTCCGCTCTGACCCCACCTCCGCACTGGCCCCATTCCAGCTCCTGGAACCGGGACTGCGGGACCTGCCCTTTAGTGGGTGCCCTACGTTAGCCGAAACCTCAGAGATGATAATCAGCTTCAGGTGGGGACCCGAGGACTGGAAAGCAGGTGTTTTCATAAGTCCTAGCTATTCTAGATCCTACTTAGATCCGTGCGCGACTGGCCCCACCCACAGCCGCCTGGGGCCCTGGGTGCAGATCAGGTAAATGGCCTACGGCCCTTTTGCCCCGCCAGCCCTGGGCGGCCTTGCCTACCTGTAAGCGCTCCACAGCTGGTCGGGCTTTCATCCTTGACTCGCAGGCCCGCTCGCAAAGCCTTATCTGAGCTTCTGACTTGTGGAGTCACATCTGGGCTCCACCTCCCCACGCTGCCTTTTACGGCCCTGTAGGTTTGTCAAGATACTTTTTCGCTTCATTTACCTCCTGTGTAGAAAGGAGGTGTATTTCTACCTTACCTAAATGAAAGTGAAGGCCAAATAGAATGTTCGGTAACAGACGTATTTGTGGTATCGTATTGTTCTTGTTGAGTCACTGTGGTAGGGGGAGGACATGAAAGAGTTAGCCTTATGCACCACTTTTACTATCTTGGAGTTACCGGGTATGTCAAGGGACCCCTCAGCGCCTCAGTTTACTTGTCTATGCGGTGGGAATGACACCGAATAAACCCACCTTCCTCAGAGGTTCTACTGAATAAAAGAAATCCATAAAGTACCATACAAATGCGTTCCTGATTTCTGTTATTTTCGGTGCGTTCTTCTAGCTAGGCAGTCTTGATGCAGGTGGGGTCCATGACTATGGGTGGATCCCAGTATGTTGGCAGATGATGCTCACTTGTAATTACAGTGCTGCTTGTAATTAACTGGTGCCGTAATTAACAACGCTAGCCATTCATCCCTGATTATTGACTTAAGAGTAGGGGCACCTACCCTTTCAGTCCCTTCTGAATTTCTGCCCAGTGAGCTCACATTGGCAGACATGGCTAACAGGTTGCCCCTCCCCCCATTTCTTTTTTTTTTCCTGGGGTGTATATACATTGTTTATATACATAGTTCTTCCCCCTCCCCCCATTTCTTAGCGTGGTTTTAACCAACATATATTAGAAAACTTGAACACCTCTTATGTGCTGTAACATTGTTTTCCTGTTAACACATTCACTCTTTCCTTGACCCATCTCCTTCAAAATGTTAATGATCTATAGGCAGTGAGCAGGTTCAGAAGCACCCCCTAAGGCAGGTAAGCACGTCTTGATTGGTGCTCCTCCAAATACCTCCCCTGTTAGGTCTCTCACACCACTAGAAACTGGGAGCTCTCAGAAATCTGCAGACCCACCAAGAAGACTGGACATTTAAGACCCAAGATTCTTAGGATCTTGGTGCACTGTGATCACTGCTTCTAGTTTAATGTCTTTGGTAAATTTACATGTTAGTATGGTCACATGCTCTTTTCTGATCCAGCTGCAAGGCACAAAGTCTAAACTAGGAGGGCCATTCCAGGGCTTATGGCATCTGATGTGCTTGCTCATTTACAAGCTGCCCTGGATTCCCTTGTATCAGAAGCACCTGAGGAATCTGTTAAAACCGCAGATTCCCAGGGCCCCACCCACTCCTCCCAGACCATTGGTATTGGAATCTCTGGGGTGCGGCCCAAGAATCTGTATCTTTCACAGCGCCTCAATCGATTTAAAGGCTTATCTATAGAAGTCTTCTGGCCACAGATATACCTATGCCCAAAAACTAGCTCTGAAATCTAAACTTTAAAATGTTCATTAGTAGTCTACTCTGGCTTGACTCAGGCCAAAAAGTATTTCCTGAACACAGACTGTTTGTCAGGTATCCCGCTGGGTGCCGGGAAAACAAAGATGAATAAGACATTGTCCAGTCTGCAAGGAGTTTGAGTTTGTAGGAGGAAGAACAATCACAAATGAAACGGTACCTGGGGCACCATTGGTAACACTTGTTAATAGAAACAGTGCTATATTTTCTCATTTGTTTGCCCTCCCTTATCCCTTTTTTCCTCTTCCCATTCTTAACTCCTATGTTGACTTCTCTGTCAGACCTCCCTTCTTATCCTGGGCATTGTGTATGTTTGTTTCCAGACCCAACATGGTTTTAAGATACTGCTCCAACTTTTAAAGTCAATCTAATGATTTCAGAATGGAAAGGAATAGCTGATTTTGCAGCAGAGAAAAATGGGTATGACATTTTTTTTTTAATGTGTGAAGATCTTTTTTTTAATGTGTGAAGATGATGAGTCCCAGTAATTGGAGGCCACTTAGGGGTAGTTTCTAATATATGCATTCTTCTCCTGAAGAAATTTGTTTCAGCTTGGACTTGGTCTTGATTGGGTTTACTTGGACAGCAGTGAGGGTTGTTGGGATTTTTGCACAGTACTACCATCCTCTCTGGACAGTCTAGGAGGGAAAATGAGAAAAAAAAAAATAGCTCTGTTCCTTTGCACCGAGAAGAAAGAACACCATGGGGGAACTCTGGCCCCCCATGCATCAGGGCATATTACCACCTTTGGTTTGTGGTCCTCACTCTGGGTGGTCACCCCTTTCCTTCCTGAGGCATACAGGAAACAGAACAAATGCACTGGTATTCTGAAGGGGATAGTGGAAAGTATAGTAAGCTAGCGTGGGTTCCACCGTGGGGAAAGTTTAAAGGTATGGGTAATTAATTGAAGAAGTCAGATGAGGGTGTGTTGCCAGCAATGAGGGATGCAATTCAGCCCTCCCAGTCCATTCCTGTGTAACTATTTCTGTTTTTAGACTTCCCTATTCAAACCCAAGGGGCTGGGTTTGAATTTCATGCATTTATTTTCCCCAACAGCTACAAATCAAATTTCCTTTTGAAAGGAAGCAATCTGTTTTCTTCTGCTTACTGAATACATTTCTCTCCTATTCAGTGCTTCTAAAGGGAATCTGCTCCCAATTTATTTCTCTATTTGCTATGAAAATGGATTTTTCCTCATGTTACATAAGCAAAGATTAAAATATTGATGGCTGGCAAGGTGGAGAAAAAGGAACTCTTTCTCTTTGGTGACAGTTTAAAATGATACCCTTTTATAATGTATTTTAACATTCCAGATTCAAGGCATGTCCTTCTTCATCACAGTGCCAATCCTAGGACTTCATACATCAGAAATACACAAAGATATGTCTGTAAGGATATGTGTAGCAGCACTTTCTGTAATGAAGAAGGATCGCTACTAACCCACACAGCCATCAGTGAACGTCAACGGGCCGTGCAACACTGTGCAGCTTTCAGAAGAATGACTTAGATCTAAAGGTACAGATATGGAAAGGGAAAACAGCAACTAGTAAAAGCAAATGTTTCATTTTTTAAGATTTATACGTGTAGGTTGGAATATTCACAGGAAAGTTCTAGAAGAATATATGCCAAACTGCTAACAAGGGAAGGCATACTTCTATTAAAAAATTATTCATTGCTTATCTGAAATTCCAATTTAACTGGACATCCTATCACACAAGGTTGTTACACAAGCCTACTTTGGTAGCTTCAGGCAGCTGGGGGGGGTTTTTTAAAGTGTACATTACGGACAATGACACCAAACCTAAGCTCCACTAGGACATATATTCACATTCAACTGTGAATGATTCTTGAAGGGAAGAAAAGAAGGGCCTTAAAACTGCTTGAGTGCCTGTAACAAATTGCCAGGCCCGCCGATAGATACCATCTTCTTCAGCTTCTTCAAAACAAACACAGTTGATACTGTTCTTTGTTCAATGACCACAAACTCCTCCCATCCCAGTACACACCTCTTTGCAATGGGACTTTGCAACAGCCCCCCTTCGCCCATGAAGAGGTTCCGTCTCTTCTCCACAGCCCTAAATCTGCACTAGACTTGTGGCAAATAAAATATGGCCAAAGTGACACGGTTAAAGTTCCTGAGTCTAGGCCTCAAGTGGCCCTGCATTTTCGGCGTTCCCCTCATGTAACACTACCCTAGACCACCATCCTGGGAAGAAAGACCAACCCTCAGAAGTACACAGAGAACCCTCAGAATCATGTGGCATAATCAACCAATGTTATTTTAAGCTACTAAATTTGGGGGTTACTTGTTGTAAAGCAGTACATAACTCAGTTTCTTTTCTCATTGTTTTCCTTAATTTTTGTCCACACAAAATCTCTGTGAGGATTCACTAAAGGTCAGAAATCTTCACTGTGAGTCTCAACAGTTTCTCGACTTGTAAGGTGTGAAGCCAATGAAAATTTGAACACAGGTCTGCATGGCTGTAAAGGTCCATGGTTTTTTGTTTTATTTTGTTTTGTTTTGTTTTTACACACACCTTGAACATAAGGAGCATTCATTAAAATTTAGTTGGGTAACTAACTGGATGAATCAGAAGTTGGTTTTTATTACTTGCATATATCAGACTTAAGAATATATCTATTTGACAGGAAATGTCTACCAGTACTAAAAATTTTAACCTTTAGTCCTTTTCTCTTGATTAAATTACTGGGGGGGGGGGGGCAGGGCAAAAACCACTATTCAACCGATTACGTTTTCCCTGAAAGGTGAACACAGTTGTTCATCCATGGAACGAGTACTTCAGTAGTTTAAGAAGCTTTGTTATTCCATTTTAGGTGAGAAAACTGAAAGACAGAAAAAATATATGGCTTAACTAGAAGAAACCAACTAATTAAACCCTCCATACGTGCCTCATTTATCCAGCACTGTTTTTGCTTTTAACTTATTTTTATTTATTTTTTTAAAAGATTTTATTTATTTATTTGACAGAGAGAGAGAGATAGCGAGAGCAGGAACACAAGCAGGGGGAGTAGGAGAGGGAGAAGAAGGCTTCCCGCCAAGCAGGGAGCCCGATACAGGGCTCTATCCCAGGACCCTGGGATCATGACCTGAGCCGAAGGCAGAGGCTTAACTGACTAAGCCACCCAGGCGCCCCTCTTTTAACTTATTTTTAAATGAGTAGAACTTCACAGAAAGTTACAAAAATCATATATAGGATCCCTTGAACTAAAATGAGAGGCTTTTGAAAAATTTTAAATTGATAATATTTTAAGTATTCCTTCTGAAGTACTCTTTACATTATCATTGTATGCCATGAATAAAGGAGGGAAGAAATTACTATTTATCAGGCACTCACTGTGAGCTGTTGAGATAGGACTTATTTTTTAAATTTTATTTATTTATTTATTTTCTTAGGGAGAGGAGGGGGGCAGGGGCAGAGGGAGAAGGAGAGAGAATCCCAAGCAGGCTCCACACCCAGCACAGAGCCCATTGCACAGCTTGATCTCACAACCCTGAAATCATGACCTGAGCGAAAATCAAGAGTCAGACTGTTAAGAGACTGAGCCACCCAGGCACCCCTATGCCTTATTTTTATTTAACACATTATTAACCACCATTTTATATAATAACTGGGTTTCCAAAAAGTCAAAACTTGTCCAGAGTCACAGACTGAGTAAGTAGAAGAATTGGAATTCCAAAACAGTTTGTCTGACTCCAAGGCCCATGGTGCTTCTATGCTATCAGAGTTCCTATCCAGAATAATCTCAACTTCTCTTTACTACTGAGGTTTCATTTTGCTTTTGTTTTAATGTTACTTCAATGAAAGTATTTATAAACTCTGAGCAAAGACTCATTTTTTTCCAACTGACTTTCCGTATGGTAGCAGATCTACACAGAAAAAGAAACTGCAGGGATCCAGGATTGATGACACCTTTAGATTACGTCCTTCTCTAAACAAATCGAGTGTGATTTCCTTAATGGTAAAGATGCCCAAGCATCTAATTCAAACTTTTTTGAGACAAGGTCATTATGTTTAGATACTAAATCTGGAATCGCTATAATCTAACCATAAAATTTATCTAGCCATCTTAAGTAAATAAATCTTAAGGGTTGACTGTGTGGTTCTGAGTGAGGGTTGGCCAGTCTCTCCACGTGGTCTTTCTTCCCAGGATGGTGGTCTAGGGTAGCGTTACATGAGGGGGAAGGCCGAAGCTGCAGGCCCAATGGAGGCCTAGACTCAGGAATTCCACAGTTCTGGTAGAATGGAGATTGTTTTACTCAACTAAGAATAAAATGTGGTCATTAAAGTCTTCACAACCCTGTGACCCAGAAAGATCACATCTAGAACTCTCGCCCAAAAAAACCCACCTTACATATGATCCTAATTTGTAGAATAAGATAGTCATATCAAAATTACATAATATGTTAGAAATTAGCTGACAGTCTGTTATTAGAGGAGTAATTAAATTACTAGATGTGTAATTATGTAGCTGTTGAAAACTGCTAACAATGAAGATCCTAGAAGAAGGCCAAAAAGAGAGCTAGAACAGTGCATATGCTGCATGAGTACAACTATGTAAAAAAAAATTACGCAGAAAAAAATTAGAAATGGCTCCTTTTTGTTTTTCTAAGTATTCTGTACTGTGATCTTATTATTTTTATAATTTTTAAAATTAATTAAAAGTGAAAATCTCACATATCTTGGAATGACTCACAGGATTACCTGAAATTCCCATTTTATGCTTTTTCTGATCATTTATTCTCCCTGATGAATAAAACATGAATTTCACTCATATCCCAGACCCTTTGAGCCCAAAGTTCAGTACCAGTGCTATTATTTTTTTATGTTTTATGATTCAGGTATTACACTCCAGAGCCTGGTGCTTCTCAACCACACAGGCTACAATAATTTTGTTCTGGCTAAAGCCGTTCAACTGAACACACAACCCTGATGCCAATTTCTTTGCCAAGGAAATGTGTGCACCACTATTTCATCAATACTTATGGAGATCAAGATCAATGATGAAAGAGTGACAACATAAGAATGAAAACATGTCTATGTGAATTTCAGCAGGAATCCACATATTACCATAGTTTATGAAGTTTCCCACTGGCCTTCACAGTAATGAAACAAAGATATAGATTACACTTTGCAAGAACACAAAGGTCTGATATTTCTTTTTCTAAGCCCCTAATACCTACGCCAAGCAATGTGTATGTTCCTCTCCCTGACTTTTCGTCTGCATACTATTTTGCGAGTATAAGTATATTTTAGATGCTATTTCTTGAACATGCCCCCAAATTTTTGTCACTATAGACACTTTGAGCTAACTCAAGATGGTTCCTCCACAGAGCTTGGAATTCATCATATTTATTATTCTGTGAACCATAAAATCCATGTGGGGACAGGAGAAGGATAAAATAGCTTTAATTTCATAAGTAAATAAAATCAGGTCTCATAGCAGAGAATTATCAACTAATGTGCTAAAATGTGACCAGCCTCTTTGTGGCAACTCCCAGACACGGCATCCCACATCTTAGTATGCTCTAGTCAACTGTCACTTGAAGATCCCTCTGTCACCAGTGTCCAATTCTTATTGCACACCTGGAAAGAGGACTCTTGGAACACAAATAATACCCCAAAGTAAAAGTCTCTATTGCTCTTGTGATCCTTCATTTTGTTTGATCCCTCCCATCCCTCTTATTAAAACCTAGATTTGCCTCCTGATCATGTGTACTAGGAAGCTAGTGCCCACCAACTATCCAGAAGTTAACTTTTCTACTACTATGATGCTCTTGCCAGTTTTCTACCATCCTTCCTATTATTAGTTGAAATTGTATCCCTCGCAGAAAGGTATGTTGGAGTCCTAACACCCAGTACCTCAGAATGTAACATTATTTGGAGATAGGATTTTTACAGAGGTAACAAGTTAAAATGAGGCCATTAAATTGGACTCTAATCCAATATGACTGGTGTCCTCATGAAAAGGGGAAATGTGGACACGTGCATAGACGTGCATAGGGGGAGATGATGTGAAGACACAGGGAAAAAACAACCTCCAAGCCAAGGAGAGGGGCCTGGAGTAGATCCTTCCCTCACAGCTCTCAGAAGAACCAATCCTGCTGACACCTCGATTTTCTGATACACTTCTGTCGATACACTTCTGACTTCTAGAACTACAAGACAATAAAATTTCCATTGTTTAAGCCATCCATTTATGGCAGCCATGCAAACTAATACATTTTTCTACCATTCAGATTCATGACAATTCTCCCTAAATCTGGCCTTTTAACGAGGGGCACCCTAACTCCTTGTTGCCCTAAAATAGAGTGAGATAATGCCTCTTGCACAAGCATAAATATGAATAGCACCCTTTTTTATTCTCAAAAGGGTCCATGTTTATGTAGTCATTCTACCTACACCATCCACAATCCTTCCTACAACCCATGTCCCTTCAACCAAGAGGTTCCTCCCAATCGCTTTGGCCTCTGAATATTACAGACCTCCCTTGGTGCAATGACAAAAGGGATATTCATTCAGTTTTTGTTTTGTTTCGGCTATATTGTACACCTTGTAAAGGTAGGAATCACTTCTTTCTCTTTGTATCACCTAGCATTTACATGGCCCAGCATGCAAGAAATGTTTATTCAACCCAACTAAGTGGAAGAGCTTTATTATCTATAACTCTTTAGTAAATATCATACTTGCTCCGAATTACCCTCTCTTATTTTAAGAGTTATCAGGAAACAGATATAAATTGCTAAGTATATTTTATGTGGCTCAGGAATTCTCACTAAAAAAGTATGAAGAATAAAGCAAGTTGAAACATTTTAACTTTTTATGGCATTAGTATGCTTAGACCACCATGACTGTATCTACAGAGAGAAACCAGACTTGCACAAGTATGAGTATCATATTTCCATAAAATGTTTTACAAAGTCGTAATAACATAATGGAAATCAAAAACCACAAAAGGAGAATATAATTACTGCAAATAATGTATCTCATCAGTAAAATGAGCAGAGATTGGAAGACAAACACTTTCCTGTGGGTTGTAAACTATATCGAAAAAGGGACTGATGGGGCACCTGGGTGGCTCAGTTGGTTAAGTGTTCGCCTTGGGCTCAAGTCATAATCCCAGCATCCTGGGGTCCTGGGATCCAGCAAAGTAGGGCTGCCTGCTCAGCAGGGAGTCTGTCCCTCCCAACCCCCCTCCCCCCCCCGCTCTTGAGCTCTCACTCACGCGCACAGGCGTGCTCTCTCTCTCTCTCCCCCTCTCAAATAAATAAAATAAAATAAAAAGGGACTGACATAAGTATAGACTTAAAAGTCCCCTCTAGAACTTCTTTTTTTTTTAGATTTTATTTATTTATTTATTTTAATTTTATTATGTTATGTTAATCACCATACATTACATAATTAGTTTTTTATATAGTGTTCCATGATTCATTGTTTGCATATAACACCCAGTGCTCCATTCAATACATGCCCTCCTTAATACCCATCACCAGGCTAACCCATCCCCCCAACCCCCTCCCCTCTAGAACCCTCAGTTTGTTTCTCAGAGTCCATAGTCTCTCATGGTTCGTCTCCCCCTCCGATTTCTCCCCCTTCATTTTACCCTTCCTACTATCTTCTTCTTTTTTTTTTTAACATATGATGTATTATTTGTTTCAGAGATACAGGTCTGTGATTCAACAGTCTTACACAATTCACAGCACTCACCATAGCACATACCCTCCCCAATGTCTATCACCCAGCCACCCCATCCCGCCCACCCCCCACCACTCCAGCAACCCTCAGTTTGTTTCCTGAGATTAAGAATTCCTCATATCAGTGAGATCATATGATACATGTCTTTCTCTGATTGACTTATTTCGCTCAGCATAATACCGTCCAGTTCCATCCACGTCGTGGCAAATGGCAAGATTTCATTCCTTTTGATGGCTGCATAATATTCCATCGTATATATACCACATCTTCTTTATCCATTCATCTGTCGATGGACATCGTGGCTCTTTCCATAGTTGGGCTCTTGTGGACATTGCTGCTGTAAACATCGGGGTGCACGTACCCCTTCAGATCCCTACATTTGTATCTTTGGGGTAAATACCCAGTAGTGCAATTGCTGGGTCGTACAGTAGCTCTATTTTCAACTTTTTGAGGAACCTCCATACTGTTTTCCAGAGTGGCTGCACCAGCTTGCATTCCCACCAACAGTGTAGGAGGGTTCCCCTTTCTCTGCATCCCCGCCAACATCTGTCATTTCCTGACTTGTTAATTTTAGCCATTCTGACTGGTGTGAGGTGGTATCTCATTGAGGTTTTGATTTGGATTTCCCTGATGCCGAGCGATATTGAGCACTTTTTCATGTGTCTGTTGGCCATTTGGATGTCTTCTTTGGAAAAATGTCTGTTCGTGTCTTCTGCCCATTTCTTGATTGGATCATTTGTTCTTTGGGTGTTGAGTTTGGTTAAGTTCTTTATAGATTTTGGATACTAGCCCTTTACCTGATATGTCATTTGCAAATACCTTCTCCCATTCTGTCGGTTGTCTTTTGGTTTTGTTGACTGTTTCTTTTGCTGTACAAAAGCTTTTTACTTTTGATGAAGTCCCAATAGTTCATTTTTGCCCTTGCTTCCCTTGCCTTTGGCGATGTTTCTAGGAAGAAGTTGCTGCGGCTGAGGTCAAAGAGGTTGCTGCCTGTGTTCTCCTGTAGGATTTTGATGGACTCCTGTCTCACATTGAGGTCTTTCAACCATTTTGAGTCTATTTTTGTGTGGGGTGTAAGGAAATGGTCCAGTTTCATTCTTCTGTATGTGGCTGTCCAATTTTCCCAACACCATTTGTTGAGGAGACTGTCTTTTTTCCATTGGACATTCTTTCCTGCTTTGTCGAAGATTAGTTGGCCATAGAGTCGAGGGTCCATTTCTGGGCTCTCTATTCTGTTCCATGGATCTATGTGTCTGTTTTTGTGCCAGTACCATACTGTCTTGATGATGACAGCTTTGTAATAGAGCTTGAAGTCCGGAATTGTGATGCCGCCAGCTTTGCTTTTCTTTTTCAACATTCCTCTGGCTATTCGGGGTCTTTTCTGGTTCCATACAAATTTTAGGATTATTTGTTCCATTTCTTTGAAAAAAGTTGATGGTATTTTGGTAGGGATTGTATTGAATGTGTAGATTGCTCTAGGTAGCATTGACATCTTCACAATATTTGTTCTTCCAATCCATGAGCATGGAACGTTTTTATTTATTTATTTGACAGAGAGAGACACAGCGAGAGAGGGACCACAAGCAGGAGGAGTGGGAGAGGGAGAAGCAGGCTTCCCTAAGAGCAGGGAGCCTGATGCAGGGCTCGATCCCAGGACCCTGGGATCATGACCTGGGCTGAAGGCAGATGCTTCACGACTGAGCCACCCAGGCACCACCCTCCACCCCAGGACTTCTAATGATAGAAAACAAACTGAGGGTTGATGGAGGGAGGTGGGTGGGGGATGGGTTAGATAGGTGATCTAGGTGCATTAAGGAGGGCACTTGTTATGATCAGCACTCGGTGTTGTATGTAAGTGATGAATCACTGAATTCTACTCCTGAAACCAATATTGCACTGTATGTTAACTAACTAGAATTTAAATAAAAATTTGAAAATTTGAAAAAAAAAAGAAAATTTAAAAAAATCAAAAAACCAGTTCCATCTAGGACAGCACAGAGAGGACACAGGAAGCCCTATCACTGCTGTTTGAGGCTCTGTACAGAAATAGAAAAGGATCTACAGTCATGAGCATGGGACCAAATCTGTATCAGGACCACCCAAGAAAACAAAAGTACTTCAGGTGGCTATTACTCAGAGAATGTCTGGAAACCTGCCCTTCTTTCTCTCTGGCTGAGCATGAACACTTAGGGATAGCAGGTTCAGTTCAAGAACTGAAAGAGCAGGATGTTTGTCAACATTGCCTTAGTGGAAGTGTGGGATTTCCAGTGTAACCTCTTATGGAATGATGACTGTAAACCCACGGTTTAAAGGACTTGTGACTTCCTTTTTGACTCTTGTAGGACTCTGTCCACAGGTACCAATGGTGGCTTCATGTTGCATCAGGAAAACCAAAGAGAGGGCGGCCTCTGTTCTTTCTCTGTGTAGACACCTCTCCTCTGAAGTTCTGAATCCAATGTACGTGCTTCGGTGCGCTCAGAGCTCCTACCCAAAGCTGCGGGAGCTAGAAAGGGCCTCACCTCTGCCTTAAGGAGCACACTGCCCCAGGGCCTCCTCATCTCCTAGCCATGCTAGAAACTGTGTCAAAAACCTGCATGCACCTCTTTCATCCCAGAAGCACTCTAATTTTTCTGAGTATAAAGGCAGTAAGGCCTTAGTCGTAGATAATTCGGAGAATTCAGAAAGATACAAGGGGGACAGAGAGAGAGCGAATATGAAGAATGAATCCCTGGTAATTCCTTCTCTCAGAGTTTCCTTCTAGAACTCACTTTTCAGTATCTCTCTACCTAGTTCTCCTCATCAGCTCCCTGTCTTGCGCTTCCTATGTCATCTCTTTTGGAACTGAGGGTTAAGTGGGTCAATACTTGAATTACAAAAGATTTTATTTGGTGTAATTAAAACTGTCAAAAAAGGGCTTTCCCTTTAACATTACCCACTGGACACAGCGGCAGTTTGTAGCAATAGAATGGGACCTGTGAAGACTGGAGTCCATCTGACACAGCAGAGAATCCTCCTCCCTAACTCCCAGAAACCCCACACTACCACCATGTACAGCAATGACAGATACTGGTCTGAATGGGGCTTAGTTTCATTCTGAGTTACATAGGCCTGGAGAGAGGCTGGGGAACCCATCACCTATGCATCTCTGAATCCAAGGGAAAATCGGTCCTGGGCTCCAGACGACTTCTTAGCAAACTAGCTCACAGAGCAAATGATTTCTGGCAGGGAGGTCGCCTGTGTTTGGACCGCTGGACTAAGAACACATTGTGCTTAGGTAACATTTGTGAACAGGAGGTAGCAAGCCAACCCCTGGTGGGGAAGGAGGTGTGGTTAATTGACAAAGGATTATGGGGGATGCCTACATGGTAGAAGAAGAGAGAAAGAAGACATTTCTGGAAAGTAACTGCCCTGTGAGGTTTGCTTACTCTGGTTTTTCCTCATTCCTCTTATCTTTTGAACTTCATTTATCAAAGCTCAGTTCCACAGAAGTATGTACATGCAAACTTGGAAAGGATTTGTAGATTGTCCCAATGTCAATATGCCAGTTTTGTTTTTGTTTTAGATTTTATTTATTTATTTGACAGAGAGAGACACAGCGAGAGAGGGAACACAAGCAGGGGGAGTGGGAGAGGGAGAAGCAGGCTTCCCGCTGAGCAGGGAGCCCGATGCGGGGCTCGATCCCAGGACCCTGGGATCATGACCTGAGCCGAAGGCAGATGCTTAACGACTGAGCCACCCAGGTGTCCCCAGTATGCCAGTTTTGATATTGTACTGTAGTCATGTAGACTGTTAGATTAGGGGAAGCTCAATGAAGGGTCCGTGGGACCTCTTTGTACTACTCTTGCTACTGCCCATGAATCTATAATCATTTCAAAAGAAAAAGAAAAGCTCAGCTCCGGAGCTTTCTGCAGCAGAATCTTGCCCAACAACCAGATTCACACCGCCTTGCAGCTGCTTTGGCTTACTGTCCCTTAACATAATTTCCAAATTCTTGCCTGCTTTCTAATTGTCTGTGCCACACCGCTTAGCATACACGTATATTTCTATGTGTGTTACATAATATTAACACATGCTCACATCCACTGAGACAAACACACAGATGTATACAAGACTCTCTTGTTCACTAGCTGTTTCATATGTGTGTATATCGTGAATCCCCAGCAAGACCATAAGCTCTGTCTTTGAACCTCCTTCCTTGGTACATCAGGGCGCTGCCCACTGCTAAGTGCTGGGTAAGTACTCAATAGATACTACTTAAGTGACTGAAAAAGCAAAAAAAAAAAAATTAAAGGAAATAAAGAGTTAAAATACCTCATCAAGTTCATTTTTTTTCCTTAAGAATACAGTTTGATGCCCAGAAAACATTTACTAGCCCAAGATTAGAGTTTAAAGGCATGTCTGTCTGCTCTACTTACCACCACAAACAGGTGGTTATCAACTGAGAAGCACAAAGGTTAGTCACACGTGTGTTGTTTTGACACTTGCCATAAAATACCTCTGAGTTCATTAAGGGAAATGCTGAAGGAGCACTTTGCTAACTCTAGAATCCACCCTTCCCTTGGGGTTATCTTGTCTGAATCAAAGGGTGAGCAGGTTTGTTTAAACCGAAACCTTGGGTTTAAAAAAAAAGAAAGGACATGTGGATTTTAAATTTTATGAAAGAGGTGTACCTTCAAAATCAATATGAGCAGTTATCTCCACATTGAGAAACTAGGAACACATCTACTGACTTAATAAAGTATATTCTTAGAAAATGTACCTGCTTATTTAAACTGCTATTTACAGGTCAAAATATATTGGTTGCAGCCTAGAAAGAGGGACTGATGTTATCAGTTTTATCTAATTTGGCCCTATGGGATATAGAACAGTCTACAAAATATTCAGGGAAATAAACAAAGATCAGAACATGTGCATGGCATTCTAATTCTACCAGGTGCCCCCCCATTTATGCTTTTAAAATGAGAAGGAATGGGGTGCCTGGGTGGCTCAGTCGGTTAAGCATCTGCCTTCGACTCAGGTCATGGTCCCAGGGTCCTGGGATCGAGCCCCGCATCGGGCTCCCTGCTCCACGGGAGGCCTGCTTCTCCCTCTCCCACTCACCCTGCTTGTGTTCCTGCTCTCACTATCTCTCTCTGTCAAATAAATAAATAAAATCTTTAAAAATAATAATAAAAAAATAAAATGAGAAGGAATTATATGTTATATATGTATATATTTCTATACATACACACATCCACATATACATACACACACACATATATATATACATACATAATAAGCACACATACGTCTGTGTGTGTGTGAGATTTTATATGCATAAGATCCCTCTGGATAAATAAAATCTTTAAAAAAAAAAAAGGGGCGCCTGGGTGGCTCAGTTGGTTAAGCGACTGCCTTCGGCTCAGGTCATGATCCTGGAGTCCCGGGATCGAGTCCCGCATCGGGCTCCCTGCTCGGCGGGGAGCCTGCTTCTCCCTCTGACCCTCCCCCCTCTCATGTGCTCTCTCATTCTCTCTCTCTCAAATAAATAAATAAAATCTTTAAAAAAAAAAAAAAATCCCTCTGGATAGATACACAAGAAGCAGGTGACCGTGGCTACCTCTGGGGAAAAAAAATTCAAGAACTGATAGGTTGGAAAGGAGACTGACTTTTCACTTTATAAACTTTTCCACTATTTGAATACTTCACTACGTTCACACATTATCTTCAGAAATGTTTTTTTACCTTTTTATCATAAGATAAAACACAGATAAAGGATATCACATAAAACAAATTAATACCTTAGTGAGTGATTATAAGGTACCTGCTCTGGTAGCTACCTACTGGGTCAAGACATAAAAGTTTGCCAGCCACCCAAGTGCCCCTCCATGTGCCCCATCTTAATCACAGTCCTGTCCCCCACCCCAAAGCAACCACTGTCTTGACTTACATAGTAGTCATCTTCCTTCTTGCACTGTCCTGGCTTCGACAACTGTCTTGCATTTCCTTATAATTTTATCAACCAAGCATGCATTCCTAGCTGCTATAGTTAGTCTTGTCCATTTTTTTTTTAAATTTTTTTAATGTTGCTTGTATTTCCCATCCATCCCTTTCTTCCCTTACGCTTTTTCTGTTGAATAACCCAGGCCATTTGGCCTGTAGAGATTTCCTCCAGTCTGGATGGTGCTGATGGCACATTCGAGGTAGAGCTCAATGTGTTTCTCCCATTGCTTCTGCTGCAAATTGACAATTGAATCCAGAGGCCTGATGGGCCTCAGCTTCAGTCCCTTCGGCAAGGTCGAGGTGGTGGTGTGGTGTTTCATCAGATGGCACATGTGTCTGAATTTCTTTGTTCTTCGTTGTCAGTAGCATTTCACGTTCAATGCCCAAATTCATTCATTTACTGGGGGGTTGTAATATGGGTAATATTCCAACCCTAGTTCGTTAGCTGAAATAATTTTATAAGAAGAATCCTTCACTCATCTACTCTGCTTGCCCAATACTCTGGTTATAGTTCATATAGGAAAGCTTGATTCTTTCATTTCCCCAGTTCTCAAGATAATGTATGGCTGGCTGTCATCCTCAGGAGACCAACTAGGTTTTTGGTTTTTGAACATTATTGCGAACGCATGGATTTAAGCCCATCTGATGGTTTCACACTGTAGGAGCCAGAGTCCAAGAGGGCCCCTCGTGATCCTTGCCTTCTGGCCTTCACATCTTGCACAGTCCCCTACCACAAGGAGGGGGTTTGGTCTGTGTAACCAATAAACTGCAGCAGAAGTGATGGTGTGTCACTTCTGAGACCAGGTTGTAAACCTCTGCAGCTGCCATCCTTGGTGCTCACTCCCTGGACTGCTCTCACTGTTTCTCTGCACTCAGAGGGAAGCCATATTGTAAGCAGCCCTATGGAGAGGCTGACACAGTGAAGAACAGGAGCATCCTGCCAAGAGCCATATGAGTGATTTTCTGATGTGGATCTTCCACACCCAAACGCAAATGAACTTATCCCCAGTGAATGGCCTAACTGCAATCTCATTAGGGACTCTGAGACTGAGGTAAGAGACTTAAGCTGTTCTGGGACTCCTGACTCTGAGAAACTGTGTGATATAATGTGTCTGGCTTTAAGCAAAGCACCAGATAACTAATTTGCAATCCACTGCAATTCTTATTGTTGAAACTCATTTTGTCCCATCTCTGATCAGTGAGGGCCTCTTCATATTGTCTCTTGAGTTATTTGAGATAATTCAAACAATCTTTTATAGCTCCAAAACTAGAATTAGCTATTTCTCTAAGAAGTCCTGTTTTATTTTATTGGGCAGGTCCTGAGGAAGACCATAGTCTGGGCGCCACAAGAGCTTGGTTTGTCATTATTTCTAGAATTTCTCAGTAGAGAAATAAAATGTCTTGTTAGTTCATACTTAAATTATAATTGAAATTCAGGTTAAACATTTTTTATTTAATTTCCTTTATATTAAATCTGTATTCTATTCAACTACACAAAGAATCCTGGTTCTCAAGGACAGAGACAGTAAAATGAAATACCCATTAATTGTTCATTACTTTATCCCATGTAAACACAGCAGTCCAATTCCAATACTACCACCGATCATTATGATTTCTGAAAAAAACTTTGCCCATGGTACCATAATTCTCCCCCTTTTCAATAGTTGTACCATGTCTACATTCTCAGATCACATAAGCCCTTACATGCTATACACTTACCCTTTTTAATGCTTATTCATCATTAATTCTACAGGTAACCACACAGTATATTTAATGCCAGAACCAGTATTCATGATGATGTCTCTCACATCATTTTGGTTAAGTTGTTGTTTAGTAGATTACTCAGGAAAAGCTCATGAAAACAATATTCTCTGAGTCCTTGGCATGTTGCTAAAAGCTTATGCGCTTCATACTCGAAGGCCAGTTTTGTTGGGTATAAAATCCTCAGCTCACAGGTGCTTTCACTGAGTATCAGAAATATGTTACTGCCTTATCTTCTGGCATAGATTATTGCTGTCAAACTGTCTGATGATAATATGATTTTCTTTCTCTTATACATCACATGGTATTTTTTTCCTTGATGACCAAATGTTGTTCTGAGTTTTTTGGTTGTTTTTTTTTTTTTCCTTTAAAGTTCATCAATTTTACCAGAATAAGACTGGGTCATTGTTATTCTGGATCAATGTCCTCAGATACACACTGTCCTCTTTCAATAGAGACTTCAATTTTTTTTTGTTTCAGGAAATCTTTAAAATTGTACTTTTTAATATTTGTTCTGTTCTCCTACTTAGGATTTCTTCTTCAGCAACTCTTATGAACCATGTGTCAAATCATCTCTATCTTCAATATTTGTTCTTTTTTCCCCTCAAATTGTTTTCCCCCTTTTTTTCTTTTTGTTTTTCTTTTCTCTCCTGTTCTTCTTCTATTTTTATTAAGATTTTATTTGCTGTGTTTATGTACTCCTTTGTAACTTCTAGTTTAGTCATTAAAATTTTTTGTTGTTTTATTCTAATTCTTTCTGGAGTCCTGTTGCCTCATTTCTGAATTTTTCTATTTCAGATTTATATTGCTCTCTCATGGCTTGTGTTATTTCATTATTGCCTATTAGTGTGTTTTGAAATAGTTACAGTTTTTATCTATTTTTCAATCATATTTTCTGATATGCTTTCATTGCCTAGGGATGTTATTGTGACCCTTATTCTCTTTATTTCTTATAGCAATTTTTTTTTAAAGATTTATTTATTCATTTGAGAAAGCGAGAATGAGAGAGAGTACATGAGAGGGGGGAGGGTCAGAGGGAGAAGCAGGCTCCTCGCCGAGCAGGGAGCCCGATGCGGGACTCGATCCCGGGACTCCAGGATCATGACCTGAGCCGAAGGCAGTTGCTTAACCAACTGAGCCACCCAGGCGCCCTCTTATAGCAATTTTGTGTGAGATTTTAACTCAATACTTTGCCATTGCTCATTTTACATAAAATGAATTTTCCTGCTGTTTTAGAAGGAGGAGAAGTTAGGATAGTTTTTAAATCTTCACAGAGCTCCCTCTCTTATGGTTTCCATGAAGTGTGCAGAAATATGGTGAGTCTGAGATTTCTTGACTCTATCCCCAACTTCCAACTTTTATTGGGATCTTCTCTTTCTTCTTTCTCTGGTTTCTCCTCTTGCTCAATTTTGGTTTCATTCCCAGTAGTTTTTCCCCCATTTGGACCCTTCTGGAAAGAAACTGTAGCAGGACCATTTTGAGAGTTTAGAAGTCCCTTTGCGTTTTACCACAAGGCCACTCACCACCTCCACCTAGTGTAGGCAAACCCCTCCTGGTTTTATCTGCTGGTCTGATTAACCCACCATACTTTGCAGTGAATATCTGTTGGCTCCTTTGAGTTTCTCCTGTTCTTAGTATACCTGCCACCCCATTGCCTCCCTTTGCTATCCCCCACATAGATGATGATCATAATATACAGTCTGGTTATTGGCGATTCTCTCCACCTGGTTGTATTTGGGGGTTTCCTAGTGCTTACTTGTCACTTAGTTTGGTATTTATCTTGCTTGGTGTTCTCTGAGTTCCTGGATCTGTGGTGTGGTGTTTGTCATGAGTTTTGGGAAATTCCCAGTCATTATTGCTTCAAATATTTCTGTGTACCCTTCCCTCTTCTCCCATTACACGTGTCAAATATTTTGTACTTGTCTCAGAGAATGGCTATCTGTTTCTTTTTCATTCTTTTTTTCTCTATGCACTTCAATTTTAGAAGTTTCTATTGACATTTCTTCAAAGAACTGTTAACTCTCAGTTTGTTCAGCTTTGTTCTTGTTGTGGCATCAGGAAGGGTAACTTCTAATCTCCTCATGTGCCAGAAGAGAGATTGAAGTCTACTTAGTTTTGTTGCAAATATTGTTCATGGGTTTTCATTTTTGCCATATATTTTATAAGTGGGGATTTGGGAAGATCTAACAACTATAGAGCCACTGCTATCTTCTCAAAATCAAAATAATGTTTAATAAAAATAGAATTATTAAGTAAGGGGTATTCAGGAAAGTGACTCAATGCTACAATTTAAGTTAATTTTCTTGGTTGAAAAAATGACTTAATAAGCTCTTAATTGTAAATTAACAACAACAACAAAGACAAGAATTCCCTTAGAACAAAATTGGGAAATATTTACAAACAGGTAATTTATGGGACAAAAACTCAAAGAAACTGAGTCAAGCAAGATTTTGAAACTTTTTCATAAATAAGGTAATAATAATAAATAATAATAATAAAGTAATAATTAAAACAACAATGAAATATCAATTTTTAACAGACTAGCAAAAATTAGAAAGCTGGGCAACACTAAATATTAGTAGGGTCATAGTTTATAGAAACTCTGTGCATCGCTTTATGGGGCAGGGAGGGAACGTGTGCATAACCTAACGCCACCATTCTGCAGGGGAATCTGCTGCTACTCTTTAGTCAAATTAAATAGACATATACCCTGTGATCCAGCAATGCCATTCCTGGTGACTGTTCCCAAATATATTCTCATACTAGGTCTAGGAGGGAACGATACAAGGATGTTCATTATAATTTGTAGTGACAGAGGTTTGGAGGCCGTGTTGCTTTCCATCACTGGAGGTGTAAATCAGTGAAATGTGGTAAATTCACTTCATGAAGTATTATGTAGCAATCAGAAACAATAGATCTATAGCAATATGTATAGATCTTAAAGACCTTAATGCTTCATAAAAAAGGTAAGAAGCAGATTGAGATTCATAACATATCATCTCATATATAAATGTTTTAAATACATGTTAAAAAAACAAACAGTTTTCAAAAACAGACGCAAAAAGAGGATACACATTAACCACATTAGAGCCACTCCTGGGGTAGTGAAGCGGAATGGCAATAGGTAAAGAGGACAGTAAGGAAAACCTACATAAGTAAATAAACAAACGAATACATAAAAACAAGAGCAGTACCTTACACAGATCAATGATGATTAAGTGCCCTAAACAGAGAAGTTGATTAACTCATTTCTCCACATCTGAATTTCTACTAAAATTTTTTTTTAAATAAACTTAAATATTTTCCCTCAAAACCTATACTTTTTGAGAATACCTCTAATTACAAAGTACTAATTATTTCCCTGTCCTATAAGCATCTCCTCTAATTATTTTCCATTCTCTGACTTCCCTTCTTTGGCAGTATTTCCAACCTCATAACTTTTTATTCATCTGACTCATTCGTGTATTTATTCAGTAAGTATTTAAGTGTCTACTCAAATATTGTGTGCATATTGTTCTGGGTACTAAGAGAATATGAGGGAAACCTCTCATGCTCCTTCCTTCTGGGAACCCACATTCTAATGAAGCTTCCTACAAAGCATTAACCCATGAAATGGCTCAAACCAACCCACAGCAGTCCTGATTACTAAATCTGAGAGTGAGTGGTGCGTATGAATGTGTAATGGAATCCATAGATGACACATCAGCGAGGAGGCTCAGGGTGGGTGGGAAAAATCTGCCTGAAGGGCCATAGTTATGTTGGGCCTTATAGGATGAGCAGTATAGATTAGAGAGAGAGGAAGGGACATCCTAAGGGGGAAGCATACCTTTTTACAAAGCAGAGTTAAGACCAAATGAAGTGCAATCAGAAAGCATCAAACTAGACACTGGGAACTGACGTAAGAAAGTAGGGGCAATAAAATTGAATTAGCAGAAAACAAGTTCTAGAGGACTTGATCTTATCCTGTAGACAGGAGGAAGCTTCTGGAGGTGTTTGAGTCAGGAACCAGACAGAGTTTTCTATTTTATTTATCACATCAAATCTCCCACCAAATACTGCTCAGGCTCACAGTTCTCTTTCCGTCCAGTTCCAGGGGGGTAGACTTTGCAGTAGACCACCAAGGTGAGGCCACTGAACTCCTACAATCCTGCTCTCTTTGCTGTCCCCACCCCCCTTCACTTCTTCCGCTTCTTCAGCTGCATAACCTGACCTCATCCTATCAGAGTTTGGGTTATGTGTGTTCTCCTGGCATCCTATGGTTACCTCGATCATATTAACTGATTCATTAGTTCACTCATCAAATGCTTACTGATCCCCTACTACAGCCTGCTGGGCACTCTGCTAAAAGCTGAGCGCACAAGTGATAAGCTGAAACAGAACCAAAGCCTGTCCTCATGTAGCCTAGAGGCAGAGAGAAAAGTTATTGTATCTCATTATCCTATTTTTCACTGTAGAATTTATTGCACTGTATTTCAACTGTTTTATCTGCCTAATAGACTATGAGTTCAGGGTGTCTGGCACTTCGTAAATGCTCAAGAAATGAAATGTTAACTGATTGAATGAATGAGTGGATGCTTGGAGAATCCTACTCATACAGCACTAAGAGTTATTACCAGTCCTGAATTGATAATGGCAATCTCATCCCTTCCCAGAACTGCTGATCACACAAAAATGTAAACTCTAGGTCACAGGTCAGCAGACTTTTTCTGTGAAGTGCTAGGTAGTAAATATATTGGGCTCTGCAAGCCATATGGTATCTGTCCTGACTGCTCAGCTCTGCTAACTTTAGCACAAAAGCAGCTGTAGACAATATGTAAACAGTGAACATGGCTGTGTCCCAATAAGATTTTGTTTACAAAGGCAGCTGTGGACTGGATTTGGCCCACGGGCCCTAAAACCATTCTGCAGATAATGTCACCTCTGTCAATTTATCAGAACCTCCTTCCTGCCTGTTCCTTATACTCTATCTTCAGTCAGATAAATTTAGTAGCTACATCCAACATCTGAGTTTACCTTTAAACCCACGTCTGACATTTGCAATTGTAGTGTTGTGAGAAAATATGCAATCTGGGGCCCAACAGACCTATCTTACTCATTGGTTGGCCTTTTGGCAAGTTTCATCTGTTTGAACCTCTAGTTTCTCACTGTAAATAGAGGTATATATTTTTTAAGGGAGAAATATATGTTGAGAAATGAATATGATTTCAATGAAAATTAAGGTATTTTGTGGATTTTATTTGCTTACAAATTACCCATGCCAACTCTAAATAATTTAAGTATTACAGGAATCTCCTCATTCATGTATTCATTCAGTCAACACCATTTATTGCATGCCTATTATGTACCAGACACAATTATTTATATACACTGAGGTTTTAGCAGTAAATAAAACAATATCCCTACTACTTGCATTCTAATAACTACAGAGTAGATAGAAAACTTTCGTATTCAGCACCCCAAAAGTAGCCACTGTAAATGGTTTGGTGAATATTACTACAAACTTGTATGTAGGGCGCCTGGGTGGCTCAGTTGGTTAAGCGACTGCCTTCGGCTCAGGTCATGATCCTGGAGTCCCGGGATCGAGTCCCGCATCGGGCTCCCTGCTCAGCAGGGGGTCTGCTTCTCCCTCTGCCCTCTTCCCTCTCGTGCTCTCTGTCTCTCATTCTCTCTCTCTCAAATAAATAAATAAAAAAAAAATCTTAAAAAAAAAAAAAAAACTTGTATGTAGATAGTGGTATTTGTTTTTACAAAAAAAAAAGTGAAAATATGCTATATTTAACTAACGTATTATTTTTAGAAACTTGCTTTTTTTTAACTTAGCAGTATAATTTGGTCTGGTTTCATGTTAATAAATACAGATTCTCTTCATTCTTTTTTATGGGTTATGTAGTATTCCAGTGTGTTTAGCCACCATCCTGTTCATGAACATTTATTTGGTTGTTTCCAGGTTTTCACAATGCTGGGCAATATTGTAAAACGTGTGTTATCTCAGTAGTTTTTGAACACTCAGAAGAAAAGTGTTCATTAATATTCTCAAAAACGAAATCATAGTTTGAATCATAGTGGGAAAGAAGTGAAATTATTTTCAAGTAAAAACCTTATTTCTACTTCCTTTTTCATTCATCGCTGATGTATCAAGTACATAAGATTTTATGCAAATGACTGGAAAATACCCCCTAAAACCCATTAATGTAGTGCAGACTAAAAAAAGAGAGAGAAATAATTATTAGCTATTTCCACAAAATCTTCTATGCGCCCAGGACTGTTTTAGGCCTTGAAGAAATCTATTTCCTGAACAGTTCAACTTTCCATCAGTGTAGAAAGACATTTCACTAACAGTTCAATTAACGAAACAAGCTGTTTAATTAATATATTTTTTTCAAGAGGAAACTGAAGCAATTTTGTTTGGCATGCATGCTTAATTGTGTGTTTTAATTTCTTGGTTTTGGCTTGTGATCACTTAAAAACAATCATCAAGCAAATCTAAATGGTTAATTGTAATTGCAAGAGTATGCCTTTTGCATTTTATGGCATATAAAATCTAGCATAAGAGAAAATAAACACAAGAGCAACAAAGAGGTTCATTCACTTACCCTCTTCATAACCACAGCCAGGGTAAACTTCACTCAGCCTTCGGCCATTGAATTTTATCCTGAAGTTTCCATCCACCACACAATCAGATAAACTCCAGCTTGTGGGAGCAACTAATGGAAATAGTGCTGTAAAAAGAATTGCTGAACAAATTTCCATGTGCTTAACCTGAAAAGGAGAAATTGCAACGTGAACCTAGTAAAAAGTTTTTAGCCGTTTCTAAACCAGAGGGGACGATTTCACTTTCAGCAGGAACTTGTGACTAAGATTGCCTGGTCGGGGCAATGATTAACACTCCTGTCGTCATCAGCTGCTTGAGCTCCCCAGTTGCAGCAAATCGGCTGAGGGAACCTCGTCAATCCTGGGCATTGGCGCTTGAACACGCTGTCCTGAAGTTCGACTTTGGTATTAAGTTATATAAAATAAAAATGTATTGAGAACCTCTGCCAACTTTGTTAGTGGTTATTTTCACTCAAGTATGAAAGGGCTTATTTTTACTTTTCATTTCGGTGCCTCACCTTGAAAGATGGGTTATCATTTAGATCCTTTTTTTTTTTTTTATAATTCCAAAGTTTAATCGGAAACATTAGCAGGGTCTCTGGGTTCCCTCAGCCTTGTTTTCTTCCCCACCATGCTTGAGTCTAAAAACTTCAGTGCCGGGACGCCTGGGTGGCTCAGATGGTTGGGCATCTGCCTTCGGCTCAGGTCGTGATCCCAGGGGCCTGGAATCGAGCCCCTCATCCGGCTCCCTGCTCGCTGGGACGCCTGCCTCTCCCTCTCCCTCTACTGTTCCCCCTGCTTGTGCTCTCTCGCTCTCTCAGTCAAATAAATAAATAAAATCTTTAAAAATAAATGAATAAATAAAAACTTCAGTGCCCTTTTGAACTGCAATTTCTCGCTTTTCTGGAAACCCCGGGTACGGAAAGATGAGGAAGAACTAATGAATCCGTGTACATGTCATCAACGGAATGTTCTTTTTCTTTAGATGGTTGTTACAAAGAGCAACTACTACGTGATCAGTCCTTCATAAATGCTTCTAGAAGAAGCGGGGGTGGGGGAGAGAAATCTCATCCAGATTTGAGAAAGGAATGGCAGAGATTTATTTAGATAAACGGTGCAGTATCTTGTGAGCAGAAGCCTGATAGAGTATCTGCAAACACATGGTTTCTTTTAGGTGGAATTCCACTCCACCAACAGGGCGAAGTAGATTATGCATTTCCCGTCGAGTGGCTGAGGAAAGCCAAAACTGGATCTTAAATACAGTGCTGAATAGGGAACTTCAGAGCTAGCTGTCGATTGTGTTTATTATGCTATAAACTTCATTTTCCTCGTAGCCCTTAGATTGCTGACTTGGAAGTAAATTGATGACTCAGAGTTCTTATCACCCTTCCTGAGGTATTTTCCACGAATTGCCAAGCTCATTTTAGGAACTCAGTTGCATCACCACGCCACCCTCTTACTCCCCCCCCCCCCCCCCCCCCCGAAAGCAAGTGGGAACTGTTTCAACGCTGTAAAACCATTCCAAATAAATTCAATGAGTTTCTCCCTCTACACCCATATATTGCTTTGTCTCTGAAATTTAGTGAGTGCTCTAAGTGAATCTCACATACTCTTAGCAGGCATAAAATGATGAGCACTTTAAAGTCTTTACTGCTACCCCCTCATTTCCTTTTGTTGGGCTACAACAAATAGTTGGGAAGTTGGAGAAAAACGCTATGCACGCACGTGCGTACACGCACACACACGCATGCACACGCAAGCTTTAAGTCACCTTACTTGTTTATTATTATAACAGTGTCTGGCACAAAGTAAGCACCAAACACTCATTTGCCATTATTATTCTGTTGTCCATATGAAAAAGGAAAAAAAAATTCCAAATCTTCCAGAACTGAGGTTCTTAATGTAGATTTTAAGGGAACCAAAGGTTCTCTGAACCCCGAATTGTATGTAAAATTTATGATTATGTGCATTTTTCTGGGGAAATTTTTCAGATGCTTAACTTAATGGGTCAATGACACACACAGAAAAGGGCAAAACCACCATCCCGGAGAAGTATTAAAAATATGTAGTCTCCAAAAAAAAAAGGGGGAGTGGGGGAGGAAAGAAATGTAGTCTCCAGGGGTGGCTTGTGAAGTAGACTCTAGAGTTGGGGTGAGATTATCAGCAAAGGATTATATTATCTCCATATTATGGCAAAACGCAATATTAACTATTTTGAGCAACATACAATACCACTACCTTTGTTTTTTTATTACAAATATTATAAGGTTACTATCATTATAGCATAATAAACACAAATGAACAGACGATCTAGGTGCAGTTTCAACTGAGTCTGTGTGTGTGGTGTTACAAGGTAATTAGACACAAATGATAAGAACATGCAAGAGCCTGAAACCAACATTACCTTTATATGGTCTAATAAAATTTCTCTCGTTTCATGCTTTGTTAATAGCTGCAATAACCCTAATACCAGCCTTAAGCATCATGTTGGGATGCTACCTGGTCCTGGTTGATTTCATCCTTACCCTCACCCTGGGGGGGGGGGGGGGGGAGCGGGGGTTGGTGCTGAGTCACAGAGAAGTCCCAAAGGAATGGACTCTGCATATCTGGCATTTGGGCAGAGAGAAGGAATCCCATCTAGCTTCAAAAGAAATGGGGAAGGCAGAAGACCCGGACAGGGAATGAAAGCCTAGGGCTGGCAACTGAACTCAAGCAGGGAATGTTTCTGACTGGGGGAACACACACTGTCTCATCCATGCTGCCATTGCTGGACAACCCACAGGTCTCTGTGGTAACCGGGCGTCTGGAGGAGGCGGGGACCATTCCTTCTCCCACAGCTTTGGCTCCCTTTCTAGAAAGATTCCATAGGTTTACCAACTTCCACCCTGTCCCAAATTCCTTCCATAGGAGAGAAAGCAAATACAATTCTTCCCCAACAAATGCCTTGGAGGAGAGGCCATGTGGGAGGAGCATAACCACCATCATTTGTCAAGCACCTATTAAACACTGTGTGTTTGCTTTATATTCATTTTTCTCATTTATTCTTCACAACACTATAGGATAGACACTATAATTATTCCCATTTAATAGACCAAATCTTCTTAAGCTCAAAGTAGTGTGACTTGGAAAGAAGTATACCAGAACTCTCCAATTTTCATTACATTTTATCTTTAACTTCTGTTTATTCTCATTTAGTGTAAGCCTTTATTTCTTCATTTCTGAAGAAATACTACGCTTGCTGCCTACCTGGTCTCTTCTCCTCCAGAGTCCGCAACCAATCCATCTGCACGCACACACACAGCCCCTCAAGTACAAGTGTGAGATGAGCCAGTCCAGAGTCGTCACCCCTGCAAGGAGCTGGAGAGACAACAATAAACACTTTTCTGGCTTCTTTGAAAAAAAAGTGGAATTGTAAACACTTTAATATTCATGCTTTTTTTTCATATTTACAGCCACATTTTCTTTCTTTCTTTCTTTCTTTTTTGGATTATTTATTTATTTATTTGACAGAGAGGGAACACAAGCAGGGGGAGTGGGAGAGGGAGAAGCAGGCTTCCCGCTGAGCAGGGAGCCCGATGCGGGGCTCGATCCCAGGACCCTGGGACCATGATCTGAGCCGAAGGCAGACGCTTAACGACTGAGCCACCCAGGTACCCCAACATTTTCTTTGGTAAAGGAAGATATATTTTGGCATATTTAATCTTTAAGAAGCCATTGAATAGAACGCTGTCAAATATTTACTTAAATAAAATCTATTACGACTATGATTCTGATAGGATGTATCCCATGGGTGATACATGAGTGATTTTTACTGCAAGGGCAGCTCTTAAAGCATTCTTTTGACTTGGCATCACTGAGTGACATTTGGCCCCACAAAGCCCTAGTTCTTGGTCACATGATGGTCATTTACACAGGCCTGATTGTTTCATGCAGCCATTAACGCTCCCTAACAATGGAGTCACTGTTGGAGTAACTCTTGATGAGCAGCAAAGAGGAGCTAAAACAAACAAGTAAACAAACAACAAACAAAAACGGATGTCTTACACTAAGTAACCAGCAATTAAAACAGTAAGAGCCACAGTAAAAATGTGCACTGATCAGATAAAGTGTGACCAAAAAAAATCTCATCAGGTTTTTCAAAAAGGCCAAGAGGAAATATATCTGGTCTGAAGTTTGACTTTCATTTAGAGCTTTGCAAATCCTAGAACCATGCATATATCTGTATAATATGTTGATGGGTTACAAAAATACCTAATATGAATCATACATCTATAAATGTGTAGTTGTCAGTAAGTGCATCTTCTCAGATAATTACCTAATGGGGTTATCTTATCTACCTTTCTGATAATTGGGTCATCTCTGAAGGTGAAGATCATGTTTCCTGACCATCCGCCCTCTCTATAAGCCTCTGGCTTTCATTCCTGTGACATCATTCTTTGAAATACACCAACAGCTTGATTTGACTTTTGCTAAGATCCATCTCTTTTGATTTCTCCTAACCTCCATAGCATGTAGCTAATAGAAACTCTCTCCCTGCCCTTGGTTTTAGAGATGTTACACTCTCTTCCTCCCTCTCTGACTGCCCTTCTTCTGCCTGCTACCTTTTCTAAAAGGGGTGTTGGTCCTAGGTATGTGGCCACAGTCTTCTTTCTGTCTTCTCCCCCAATATCTCAGTCACTGTTGCTTCAGTGGGCACATCCAGGCAAATGACTCCAAAACTAGTACTTCAGCTCCACGTCTTCTCCACCCAGAGATTCCTGACTATCTGCTGAACATTTGCAACCACCACCAAGTTCAGTTCAGGAATTCGAAACTTATTTTGACCTCATCCTCACAATCCCCATTCTTACTTCTCTTTTTCCAGGAATGGTCCAATTACTCTCTTACCAAGGTTTGAAAATTCAGTGTCATGTTTTGTCTAACTCTCTGTCTCATGGTCCCTTCCCACACACCAGTATGTCTAATCATTGCCTAAATTTTATGGGCTTTTTCCTTCATTAAAAAACACTTCCCTCTATTCCTTGTTAAAAATTCCTTTTCATTCCTATTGTCATTATCTTACTTCAGCCATTCAGCCCCACATTTCCGAGTTATAATTTCCTTCTGGTTGGTATCCCTCTCTCTTTATTTGTTTGCTACCAAGTTAGCATTTCCTCAGAACATCACTTCAGTAGTATTCTTCCCTGATCAATGAGTTTCAACAACAGTTATCTCTTAGAGGATTACCAAGGCTTTTCAAACTTTAATGCCATGGGAATCACTTGAGGCTCCTCCTAAAACACAGATTGGGATTCAGCTAGTCTGGGGTGGAGCCTGAGAGTCTGCATTTCTAGGTCCCAGGTGTTGTGGATGGGGCTGCTCTGCTTGTGTTAAGAGTTTATGACCTGAGTCATGTCCAAGTCTCATTCTCCTCACCTGCCAAATGGGGAAACTAATAGCTAATAACAGGCCACCCTGCCCTTACTCTTTTTTTTTTTTAAGATTTTATTTATTTATTTGACAGAGAGAGAGAGCGAGAGAGGGAACACAAGCAGGGGGAGTGGTAGAGGGAGAAGCAGGCTCTCCGCCGAGCAGGGAGCCTGATGCAGGGCTCGATCCCAGGAGCCTGGGATCATGACCTGAGTCAAAGGCAGACGCTTAACGACTGAGCCACCCAGGCAAACCCCTGCCCTTACTCTTGCCCCATTCAATAAAACAGACAGAATGACTTTGTCAGTATCCTGTCCCTCCTCTGATCAAAGACCCCAAAGCCTCCTGTCTCACTTAGGCAAAAAGAAAGTCCTTACAATTAGTTGCCTGCAAGATCGGATCCAGCCTTTGCCTGCGTGACTCTACCTCCTTGCACTCTCCTTCTAGCCACACCACCCTCCTTGTTTTCAGAACACCAAAAAGCTTCTTCTTGTAGACTTTTACTCTTGCCTTTTCTTCTGCCTAGAATGCTCTTCCTCCAAATAGTTGCATGTCTTACTCCCTCACTTCCTTTAAGCTTGGACTCAAAGGTCATTTTTTTCAGTGGTATCTTCCTTCACCCACTATCTAAAATTGTGAATATGCTGGGGCACCCGGGTGGCTCAGTTAAGCATCTGACTCTTGATTTCGGCTCAGGTCATGATCTCAGGGTCATGAGATCAAGCCCTGTGTCGGGCTCTGTGCTGGGTGTGGAGTCTGCTAGGAATTCTCTCTCCTTCTCCCTCTGCGCCCCACTTTACTCCCCACTGGTGTGCACTCTCTCTCTCTCTCTCAAAAAAAATTAAAAAATAAAATAAAATAAAATTACAAACATCTCTCCTTCATCAGCAGCTCCTCACATCTCCTTCCTTGCTCTATTTTTCTCAGCAACATTTATCCATATCTAATATACCAAATATGTTGCTTATAAAATGTAAGCTCCAGGAGGATATAGATTCTTGTCTGTTTTATTCATAGATAAATGTCTTTCTTTTGGCTGATTTCCCAACACCTAGAAAAGTGCCTGGTATATAATAGGTATAAATAAATATTTGTTAATTGAATGAGGAATGAATGAATGAATGAATAAAAGACATAACTCTGGGATTATTATGAAGATAAATAAGATCACATACATAAAGCATTTAACACACTGCTTGACTTATTTCATAAATACAGAGAATAGAACGGTGGTTGCCAGGGATAGGGGGAGGGAAAAGTCAAAGGACACAAATTTTCACTTATAAGAAGAATAAGTTCTGAAGATCTAATTCATAGCATGGTGGTGACTATAGTTAATAATACAATCGTGTATACTTGAAAGTGGCTGAGGGTAGAGCTGAAGCATTCTCACCACAAAAAAAGAGTTATCTACATTAACTGTGTCAGGTGATAAATATGTTAATTATCTTGATATTGGTAATCATTCTACTATAGACATATGTATCAAAACATCATGTTATATAGTTTAAATATATATAACTATGCTTGCCAATTATTCCTCAAAAAGTTAAAATTAAAAAACACAGTGACTGAAATATAGAACCATAATTCTTTGATCCTAACTCAGCTGTCCTTCAATAGTAAAATTCTAAATAGCTACATAGATAAGTGATAAATTCTCAATAGCTACATGTGATAATATGGATAAATCTCAGTAACATAATGTTGAGTAAAAGAAGCCAACACAAAAGGAAATTCCATATATTTGTGTGTGTGTGTGTGTGTGTGTTTAACAACAGGCAAAAACTAATCTAGAATGACAGAAGGCAGAATGTTAATTACCTTTGGTGGTGGAGGGGAATGACTGAGAAGATGCACAAGGTAGTCATCTGAGGTGCTGATTATGTTTTATGTCTTCATCTAGGTGGTGCTCACACAGGTGTGTCCCCTGTGTAAGAATTCACTGAGATATATACTCATGTGTGTGTACTTTCTGTTTGTATATTATATTTCAGTTAAAATACTTCCTTTAAAAAAGAGAAAATGGTTACACTAGGAAACACTAAGCACAATTGAGGGTAGAAAACTTGATTGAAATTTTATGTAATAAATGTCTAGACCACAATTCTTCTCTTTACTTGATGATCAGAATGCATTCAGTCAGGACATTCCCCTCCAGAACAGAGGTTAAAAGATTCTTCTCTAGGAATTCTGACTAGTTGGAAGAAAAGACCTAAAAGGAGGAGTTTCCCCAAATAAGGCCTTGCCAGACCACTCTGTAAAGAAGGTCCCAATTGAGAAAGCTCACACATGCACAGATATTCTCAATAGCTTTTTAGTATGTAAATCTTAAATATAAACAAATTAGCCAAGGGGTTAACACAACAAAGTAGGGCGAACACATTTCCAAAAAACTAAACTCTTTGCCTGCCCTCCCTCTCCAGAAAAAACAAAAATAAAAACAAAAAACAAAAATTAAATCATTCCTATCCTTAGAGAATAAGGAATATTTTATATACATGAACAAGAACTGGATTATTTTGGGGGCGCCTAGGTGGCTCCGTCGGTTAAGCGACTGCCTGTGGCTGGGGTCATGATCCCAGGGTCCTGGGATGGAGTTCCAGTGGGCTTCCTGCTCAGCGGGGAGTCTGCTTCTCCCTCTCCCTCTGCCTGCCACTCCCCCTGCTTGTGCTCTCTATCAAAAGAAAAAAAGAGGAAAAAAAAAAAAAGAATACGATTATTTCTAAAGGGTGACTTCTGAGAACAAACAAAAACTCTTAATAATTAAGTGTGGTACCAGAAATAAAAAAATTAACAGGATGGTTAGAAGATAAAGTTGAAAAAAATCTTGCAAAAAGTAAGATGAAAAGACAATGATGTGAAAAAATGGATGGAACAACTAAGAAAATTAGGAGACCTGGGGCGCCTGTGTGGCTAAGTTGTTAGGTGCCTTTGGCTCAGGTCATGATCCCAGGGTCCTGGGATCAAGCCCGGCGATGGGCTCCCTGCTCTGCGGGAAGCCTGCTTCTCCCTCTCCCACTCCTCCTGCTTGTGTTCCCTCTCTCACTGTGTCTCTCTCTGTCAAATAAATAAATAAAATCTTTAAAAAAAAAAAGAAAATTAGGAGACCAGGCCAAGAAGTCAAGATAGAAGAGAAAAACCAGAGTCAAAGACATTATCAAAGAACAAATTCAAAACCTTTTCCTAGAATACAAGAGTCTAAATTTCCAGAATGAATGAGCCTATTGAGCATCCAAACCAAAGGATGCAAAGAAAGTCAAACTGTTGTGAAATTCTAGAAAAGTGGTAACAAATAAAAGCTCCTACAAGCTTTCAAGAGAAAAACATCATGCAAAAACTGAAGAATCAGATCATTAAATATCTCAACAGCAATATTGGGAGCTAGAAGACAATAGTCCAATGACTTCAAAATTTTGAGGGAAAATTATTTCCAATCTAAAATAAAAAAAATCCTGCTAGACTATAAAATGTAAGATTAAATAAAGACATTTTTAGGTGTCCAAGATCCCAATATTCTTTCCCCATGCTCCCCTTCCTAGGAGGCTACTAGAGGATTGGCTATACAAAAACAAAGGAATAAACCAAGCCTAGGAAAGCTTGGTATTCAGGGAATGAAATCCAGTACACGGAAAAGTGAAGAGAATCCAGAGGATAGCAGTAAAAGGGGAGCCAAGATGAGAACTGTATAGCAGGTCCAATGAGTCCTACTTGAGCAGGCCTGGAAAATGCAGGGAAATTTTCTTCAATAATTTGTAGGTAATAAAATTCCTAGAACATACTGAAAATAAATTACCAATGTGGGGAGAGTTTGGGTTTAAAATACTAATAAATACCTAAAAAAAATTGAGCAAGCAATAAAAAGCTATTATTAATTTCAGGAAAAGAAAAAATCATAGTATACTATATTTTCCTTTTCTATGCAAATGAGGGACAGTAATCATAGCATACTGCATAACTCACCTGTGAATAGCATTTACTTAGTCATGACACCGTAAATCCTGAATACTGAACTAACCAAGCTTATATATAACACACCTATATGGGAAAATGAGTGTCTAAGTGTGCTGGAGGTGGTAAAAGAGAGTTAAATCCTTACCTTCCATGTGAGGCATCAAAACATAATACCTAAAGTTAACCAAGAAATAGTAAGAAAAGCATGTTATTTAGCTTTCATTTGTTACCACTTTTCTAGAATTTCACAACAGTTTGACTTTCTTTTCATCCTTTGGTTTGGATACTTAATAGGCTATAAAACAAAATAATCAGCGGGAAGAGTTGAAACCTCCAGAAAATTTTTGAAATAAAATAGTGATGATGGACATTCTGCACCAGACCCAGAAATTGATTCAGTAGTTCACTATTTTTATTTCATTTTCTTGTATAGTTGACCCTTGAACAACATGGGTTTGAACTGTGTGGGTCCACTTATATGCAGATTTTTTTCTATAAATATAACAGAGCATTGTAAATGTGTTTTATCTTCCTTGTGATTTTCTCAATAACATTTTCTTTTCTCTAGCTTACTTTATTAGAAGCATACAGTATATAATACACACAAAATACAAAATATGTTAATCAACTCTTTCTGTTATCAGTAAGGTTTCTGGTCAACAGTAGGTCATCAGGAGTTAAGTTTTTGTGGAGCTAAAAAGTACACACAGATTTTTGCCTGTATGAAGGTTGGCACTGCTAACCTCTTCATTATTTAAGGATCAACTGTATTTGCAGGAATGCCAAAACAATGTTGAGTAATAATGATACTGTACCTTTTTATATTGTTTTTGATTTTAGGAAAAAATGCTTCAGCCTTTTTGTTTGTTTGTTTAGCATGATATTTATCACTTTTAAGCAGTTTTCTTTTATTTGTGTTTTACTTAGAATAATGCCTAAAAGGTTCTAAGAGGGAAAAAGTTATATCAAGAATATTATTCCCAGTCAAGTTTTGTTCATGTGTAAAGGCAAAAGAGAGACAATGTCCACCAAGCAAGAGCTGAAGAAACACAGGAATTGAGCACTCTTCTTTAAAATATTCCTCAATTATGAATTCTAGACAATTGAAAATGAAAGGAGGAACTTTTGGTAAAGCACTAGAACACCAATAAATGCCATAGTGTAACAATATCTGTAGGGTTTGTGAAGGGGAAAAATCTGTGTCTTAAGATGGCTGACCGAGCCACCAAGGGAGTCCCAGTCCCTGCCCTGGGGCTCTTCCGGGTTCTTCTCTCTGCCCGCTTCCCGCACGCACCAATCCGGGTTCTTCTCCTTGCCCCGCTTCACAAACACGCCAAAAGTGCCAAGTATGCAGAAGTAGAAGTGTATAAATTACCCCCTTTGTTTGTGCTCAGGGCTCAGACCTTCAGAGATCATTCTCCTCTGAGCCCGCCAGCATTAAATAAAGCTCCTATCCTCCAAGATCTCTGGGTGCTGCTTGGTTCTTCTGTCGGGCGATCCAGTCCAGGTTCTGTAACATTTGGTTCCCTGAACAGGAAAACAAACCATGGTGGCCCATTGTTGCCACCGGTTTGGGGGCAATGGCGGGGTGGTGACGGAACGAGAGATCCATAAGGGAGAAGGCACACCCTGCCTAATATTCGGCAGTCTCCTGCCCTGTTGCTTCAGACTGGCCCCGCTCTGCTGTTCCCACCAGACCTGAGGAGACTTGGCAGGTGAGGACCCAGTCCCGTCGTCGGGTCACAGTAAGGCCCAGGGCCCCAGACCCAGACAGACCTCTTAGAGGTCTCACAGGTAGGGATTCCCAGGGAGGGAATGTAATAACCTCTGGAGTGAATGTGTGAGTGAGTGTGCAGTCCGACCTGACTACCACCAGGCAAACTGATTCTGTGGCTCCACGGGCGGGCACCCTCAAGGTCCCCAGAAGCCTACGGAGTCTGAGTGGGCCCGTCTGCAATTCCTTGGTGAACGGCATACAGTGTAGGGCAACATCAGAATAGTTTCTGATTGTAAGTCACAATGCTGAGACCGCTATGGCTAAGCCTCACCTAAGCTCCTTCAGGACACGGCCAGACGGGCATCTGATTGGTCTCCTCACCTCAGGAGGAACCCCCTGCTTTGTCTGTCTCTGTACCATCGCACATGGGAACATCATCATGGGGTCAGGACAGAGTAAACCCACAGTCCTCGAGACCATGATCAAAAATTTCAAGAAGGGGTTCTTGGGAGACTATGGAGTCAGGATGAATCCTGGCAAACTGAAAACCCTATGTGAATTGGAATGGCCCACCTTTAAAGTTGGGTGGCCTTCAGAAGGAATGCTGGATGTCCCAACGATCCGTCGAGTGTGGTGAGTCGTAACAGGAGAACCAGGACACCCCAACCAGTTCCTGTACATTGACTCCCAGCTAGGAATTGCCCCAGACCCTTCCCCCTTGGGTGCGATTCACTTGTATTAGGCAGGGACAGGCCGGGGTCTTAGTCCCCTCATCCAAGCAGCCCAAAGAGGACTGACAGAAGCCCCAGCCTCCACAGATTCCAGCTGGAGATTCTGAAGATGAACTGATCCTGCCTCCACCATATGAACCCCAAAGTTCTGCACCCCCAGTTCCAGACACTCCACTGCCATCAGTCTCCTCACCGCCCCCAGGCCTGGAGGATCCACTCTCTCCAGGACAAGGAGCCAGGCTGCACCCCAGGCCAGGCACAAGCGCCCTCCAAATGCTGGTATGAGAGACGTGGGAACCCGAGAAGCGTGATGAAGAGGGGACAGTCCAACCCAGTTGTTTCATGATGTATTATTAACCTTTCTCCACCACCGACCTCCTCAACTGGAAACACAACACTCCTTCCTACTCTGAGAAACCACAGGCTATGGTAGACCTCATGGAATCCCTCTTCCAGACTCATCGGCCGACCTGGGAAGACTGCCAACAGTTATTCTGCACCCTGTTTAACACAGAAGAGAGGAGGAAAATAATGAGAGGGGCACAGCAGTGCCTAGAAGAGCACGCACCAGCAGGAGTCATCAACCCTACTGCCTGGGCTAACAGAGCCACACACGAGGAGTGCCCAGCATGGGTCTTTACCACGGATGAAGGACAGGCCCACATTTGCCAATACCAGGAGGCCCTCCTCCAGGGAATCCAGGCAGGAGCTAAGAAACCCATGAACATGACTAAGGTATCCTCGGTCACTCAACAGCCAGGGGAATGCCCCAGGGACTACTATGAAAGACTATGTGAAGCCTACAGGATATACACTCCATTTGATCCTGAGGCACAGGAAAGCCAACAGATGGTAAACACCTCCTTCATGGCTCAGGCAGCCCCAGACATCAGAAAAAAACTTCAGAAACTAGAGGGTTTCACCGGGATGAACATCACCCAGCTAACAGAGATTGCCAATAAGGTCTACATGAACAGGGAGGTCACAGCCAAAAGGGAAGATGACAAAAAGATGAAAAAGAAGGTCAGTCTCCTCACCACTGCCCTGAAAGAAAAGGACGACACAAAGGTGGGGAGATCCCGACCACTGAAAGGGGGGAGACCCAGAACCCCCTTGGGAAGGATCAATGTGCCTACTGTAAGGAGAAAGGGCATTGGAAAAATGAATGTCCCAACCGGGGAAGTCTCAGAAGCCCAGCCTCTACAAGGAAGAACCCCAAGAGGAGGACCTCATAGGCCTTGTGGGAATAGACTCAGACTGAGGGGGACTGGGCTCTCTCCTCCTTGGCCCCCATGAGCCCATGGTCAGAATGAAAGTAGGGGGCCAACCAGTGACTTTTATGTTTGATACTGGGGTCAAGCACTCTGTTACCTCCCCAGTGGCCACTTTCAGCAAAAGGACTGCGACCGTCCTTGAGGCCACCAGGACACAGGCGATATAACAGCCATAAAGAATCCAGAGCTCACACTGTTCAGTGATGGCAGCAGTTACCTACAGGAGGGTGCCCAGAAAGCGGGTTATGCAGTAATCACAACCACTAAAGTTCTAGAAGCCAAGGCATTACCAGCTGGATGGTCAGCTCAATGGGCTGAATTGTATGCCTTAGTCCAAGCCCTCACCCTTGGTGAAGGCAAGCGAGTCAACATCTATACTGACTCTTGGTACACCTTCGCTACTGTACATATACATGGAGCCATCTAAAAGGAAAGGGGCCTCCTAACCACTGCAGGAAAAGCTATCAAAAACAAGGAGGAGATACTGAGACCCCTCGAAGCCATCTGGCTTCCAAAGGAAGTAGCAATCCTGCACTGTAAGGGACACCAGAAAGGAGACGACCCCATCACGCAGGGAAATTGTCTGGCAGATGAGGCAGCCAAGACTGCAGCCAGTGAGGACATGGACAGAGCCACTTCCCTCACCATGGCCCTGACACCCCCAGAAGAAATCCCTCTGCCCAGTTATACTAAAAAGGAAAAAGAATGGGCCATGGCTGAGGGGGCAACCCTGACTGAAAAGGGATGGTGGATGGTGCCAGACAGGCACGTCTTCATTCCAACAGCAACTGGAGGGCATCTAGTCAAGGAACACCACCAACTGACTCATCTGGGAAAAACTGCATTAGAGGCCCTTCTCAAGAAGCACTACTACATCAGTCAGCTGCCAGCACTATGCCGAGCAATGAGTGAACGATGCATAACATGTGCTAAAAATAATGCTCGGTCTGCACCACGGCCCCCACCAGGTGTCCAGAGGATGGGAGCAACACCCTTCGAAGATTCAAAGGTAGACTTCACAGATGTGCAGCCAAGAAGCAGGTTCAGATATCTCCTACTAATAGTATGCACATACCCTGGGTGTCGAAGCCTTCCCGACTAGAACAGAGCAAAGCTGAGAAGTAAAGTCCTCTTGTGGAAGATCATGGCCCAGTTTGGCCTGCCATTAACAATCCATAGTGACAATGGACCTGCATTTGTGGCAGACATTGTACAGGTCTTGACCAAATCTCTCAACATCACCTGGAGACTCCGCACCGCTTACTGGCCCCAAAGTTCAGGGAAAGTAGAGTTAATGAATCGCATCCTCAAGGGAACCTTAGCAAAGTTTTGTCAAGAGACTAACCTCCCATGGCCGGATCAGCTACCCCTAGCTCTCCTGTGTGCTTGCTGCACGCCTGGGACATTAGGTTTCTCCCCATTCGAATTAATATATGGATGGACTCCCCCGTGCCTGGGTCACCCTCGAAACTGTAAAGACATTAAACTCAGCAACCTTTCTCCCCACGGAAGAGGGAGAACCAGACCATGACTGCTCTGAGGTAACTGATGAAGTCTACGCAAGCTGTCCAGATCTGTGGGATCAAGCCATAAAGAATCCAGAGCTCACTCTGTTCAACAATGGCAGCAGTTACTTACAAGAGGGTGCCTGGAAAGCAGGTTATGCAGTAACCACAATGACTAAAGTCCTAGAAGCTAAGGCATTACCAGCTGGATGATCAGCTCAACGGGCTGAATTGTATGCATTAGTCCGAGCCCCTTCCCTCACCATAGCCTTGACACCCCTGGAAGAAGTCCCTCCACCCTTAGGTTGGAGATAAAAAAAATAAAGGAGCAGCTTCAGGCCCTGGGGGCCACCCTAAATGAATTACAAAAATACACCACTGAGTGGACCCCTATCTCCTTAGGGTCTCAGGTACACTCCTCCCAAACAGAGGACTCAGTTTGGGTCAAAGATGGGAAGAAAGACCCCCTCAAACCACAGTAGGCAGGGCCCCACACCATTGTACTAACCACCCCTACTGCTCTCAAGGTCTCAGGTGTCACCCCATGGGTCCACCACTCCAGAGTGAAGAAAGCTCATCATTCGGACGAGGAGTCACGCCAGTGGAAAGTCCAGCCAAACCCCACAGACCTGCTCCGGCTTCGCCTTCGATGAGACCCACCGACTAATGGACACCTGCTCGTCGTGGTCCCTAGCTGTCATCAGCATGATATCCCTCATCCTAGGAGTCAGACTCCATACTGTTGCCCCTTCTGACTGGACTTTCCCCCAGAGACTTGCCATTGTTGTTGTTTATTGGGTCACCTTAGGATATATTATTACACTCACTTGCTCACAGGTTTCCTCTCCCTCACTCTCCAGGCCATAGGGATACTAGAGAGCACCAACTACCCGCCATGTACGTGCCAGCATTACCACAAGCCCTCTTGGGCAAATAACCTTGATGCGTGTGCTAAATGCCACTCAACCCTCTGCCAACACGAGGTCTGTTCTACGTGTCCGGTTGCCCAACAGACCGATGTTCCAACTACTATGTGGCCCTACCCCATGGGGACCCCCTGGCCCCTCCACGGCTTCTTCCCACTCCTGTCCAGAAGGCCCCTGCCCGAGCACCCACTCTCACTCTAACTGCAGCCACATCCAACCGAGAACAGACAACACCAACCCCATGGTCTCCCTGTTCTTGTACCTCGGTGTACCCTAGCACGCCAAGACAACGTTATGACTTGAGGGAAGTTACTATTTGTCATGACAGAGAAAGACACTCATGACAGGAAACATTAGGCCCAGACTATACTGGGGATATAGGGATCTAAGATGTCTGAGGAAAAGGACCTAACCTGCTGGAAACCTGACCTTTATCAACCCCTGCTGAGGCTTCCTCCTCACTGGGGACCTCTCACTTTAGACCCTCAAGTAAATGGTATATTAGAAGGGGTCCACCATTTATTCAACACAATCAACCCTCAGTTGGCTGCAGATTGCTGGCTCTGCCTGCAAACCAGGCTCCCTCAGCTTATAGCAAGCCCACTGAGTTTCCTCAACCTGATCAGGCCCACAGGTGACCCTCCCAAACCCACAGAAATAGACCCAAAACTGGCCAATGTATTTTTGTCTTACCCAGCCCCTGACTGTGTCCATAATCCTGGGGAAACACATTCAGTAGGAAGCCTATCTGTCACCCAATGTCTCCAAACCCACAGCAGCCTTTCGCTTGATGGGTGCATGTCTGCCACACTGTGGTGCACTCCAGAACCTGGCACCCTCTTCATGTGTGGAAGCTATATTTATCGATGCTTACCGGCTAACTGGGTGGGGACATGTGCATTGGTGCTTCTTACTCCTCAGGTAGATATAATCCCCAATAATCAATCCCTTCCCATTCCCTTGTTGGCATGTACACGGCCCAAAAGGGCCGTCCCATTCATCCCACTGTTGGTTGGATTAGGCTGTGGGCATTGGAATAGAAGGAATTGCCTCATCCTCCTATTACTACCAGAAACTGTCAGAAAATCTCACAGAAGATAGGGAACAGGTGGCCAAGTCTCTAATGACTATACAAGATCAGATAGACTCCCTCGCAGGAGTGGTACTATCGAATCAGAGGGGCTTGGACCTGCTCACTGATGAAAAGGGGGGACTTTGTCTCTTCCTAAATGAGGAATGTTGTTTTTATATGAACCAATCAGGGTTAGTCAGAGACATGATCCAACAACTACAAGATCAGGTTGCACACAGGAGAGAAGAATTAGCAAATTCTTGGGGCAATTGGTTTAATATCTGGAGCTGGGGGCTACATGGCTCCTTCCCCTAACCGGTCCTCTCCCCATGATCCTATTGGCATTCCTGTTCGGTCCATGTATTATTAATCTCATCACCCGATTCATCAGCTCTCGGATAGAATCAATTAAATTACAACTACTGGTAACCCAATACAGACCTCTAGACTGGCAAGAACCCTAATAATAATCGATGCCCGTTCAAGTAAGAAAAGGCATCAAAAGGAGGGAATGAAGGGGAAAAATCTGTGTCCTAAGATGGCTCAGTTAGCCATCTTAGGATGGCTTGGAGTCCCAGTCCCTGTCCCAGGGCTCTTCCAGGTTCTTCTCCCTGTCCCGCTTTTAGCACGTGCCAAAAGTGCCAAGTATGCAGAAGCAGAAGTGTATAAATTACCCCCTTTGTTTGTGCTCGGGGCTCAGACCTTCGGAGATCATTCTCCTCTGAGCCCGCTGGTGTTAAATAAACCTCCTATCCTCCAAGATCTCCAAGTGCTGCTTGGTTCTTCCATTGGGGTGATCCAGTCCAGGTTCTGTAACATTTGTTCTCCAGGAAAGATCGTGTAACTAAAAATCAAGGTCTAATACAAATATAAGATTAGGGCATATGCACTCTTGAACAAGCAACACATATAAAAATGAAATTGAAAAAAACTATACAGCATAAAACCAGCCAACCAAGAGATGAATTTATTTTTTAATCCTCTAGGATGGATGGGATGTGGTTAAAAAAAAAAAAGTCAAGTATTTAATGCACTTACATGAAGAACTGAAAGTAAATAAATATGGAAATTATGATTACTGAGGGAAGGTAAATGTTTTTTATTTGACAAAGTAAAAATAACATAAGTAACAAAGAAAAAGAACAGAAACAGAAAAAAATAAATAATTTTAAATTGGAAATTAATCAACGGGATCTAAAATTAGAGCATCTAGGTCATGTACATTCTTCATGGTCTTTCCTTTTTAAGTTCTAATAATCTTTTTTTTTTTTTTTTTTTTACAGAGAGAGAGGGAGCACATAAGCAGGCAGAATGGTAGGCAGAGGGAGAGGGAGAAGCAGGCTCCCCACTGAGCAGGGAGCCTGATGCAGGGCTCCATCCCAGGACCCTGGGATCATGACCTGAGCTGAAGGCAGACACTTAACCAACTAAGCCACCCAGGCGCTCCTCTGATAATCTTTATTAGCTAAAAAATTTAATGGTGAAGAAACATTTATCTGAGGTTTAGCTATTTCTTCTCTTTTACTTCAGTGTCTTCTATTAAATTCAAGTAAAACTGCACGTAATTCCTTTTACGATGCAAGTTTATAAAACTACTTCTATCTTTCCTCTGTCCACTCTGCATTTCCATCTAGCTATTCCCCTATCCATCAAGAGGTGTTAGATACGATTCTCAATGTTATCAAACATTACGTCTCTAAGTGATAGGGTTGACATTTTTTACATTGTTCTTTGCATTTAGTTGTATTGCTTAAATATTTATGACTATGTTTCTTTTTAATAAAGTCAAAGCAATTATATTTTTAAATATTTGGGAATTTTGAGTTCACAGAATGGTTACAAAAGAAGAGCATATTAAAACAATTCAAGAGGGCACCTGGGTGGCTCAGATGGTTAAGCGTCTGCCTTCGGCTCAGGTATGATCCTGGGGTCCTGGGATCAAGTCCCGCATTGGGCTCCTGGCTCAGCGGGGCGTCTGCTTCTGCCTCTCCCTCTCCCACTGCCTCTCCCCCTATTCATGCTCCCTCTCTCTGTATCTCTGTGTCTCAAATGAATAAATAAAATCTTTAAAAAAAACAAAAAAAAAACCAATTCAAGACTATTCTAATACAAATGTGAATTTGGAAAAAAAATATATATATATATAACCCTGTCTGTGTATTACTTTGATTAACTAAAGAAATAATGATGAATTCAGATACATATGTATAACTATAGATTAAAAAAACAAACTGAAATATTAAAGGTAGCTGCCTGTGGGAAAAAGGACTTTAATTTTTTCTATATATTCTTTTCCCTTCATGAACTTCCAAAGAGGGAACATATTATTTGTATAATCAGGAAAAGAATATACATTATTTTAAAAAATTAATTGATAACATTCTCGTTCAAAATGGTGACATAGGAAGATCCTTAATTCATTTTCTCTCACACTGAGTCTAAAGCTACATATAGAAAAATTTTCTCTTTAAAGAGCTTAAAGCCTAGCTGAGTGACAACTATACATCAGGTTAATTAGAAGAAAACCACATCAAACCAGGTTGGAGAGGCTGGAACACAATCTTGCAATTAAATCCTATCCCCTTCAAGGATACCCACAACCAGGAAGGAATGCAAAATCCAGAGCTTCTCCCTGAGGAGCAAAGGCTTAAAACCCATATTAGACACACCAACTTTTAAGACCTGTGCCTGAGAGATGAGCCACCAAACTGTCTTACTTTGAAAATCAGTGGGACTCACACCCCGAGACGCAGAAGACTGAAATGATCTGAGAAACACCTCTCAAAGGGCTTGTGTGCTCACATTCATCTGTCCCAGGGCCCAGCCCAGAGGGGGCCCACCACACCCAGACTTTTAAAGTGAAGAAGGGACACCTGCTTCTGTTAAAAGCATTGGTCTGAGAAGCAGGCGTCTGACTGAACACACATATCTAGGAGCTTGCCGAAACACTTTCCAGGGTTGGAGACTGACAGGCACCATCTTCACACTCTTCCATTGCCATGCTCCAAAGCCCCAGTATTTTATTGATGGGAGCTTTTATAAGCATCTGGTGTCCTGACTTTTGCAGCTGCAAAAGGCATGCGTAGGGCATGCCTCTTGATCTCCTGACTCTGGAGCCAGGGGAGTTTATGTTCCTGCTCTCAAGCGACCATAGAGCTCATACCCTTGTCTGGCTCCCTGATTTTTGTCACTGTTGCTGGGGAACACCTCTATATCATCTGGTTCTGGTCGCCAGTGGGGCTTACACTCATGAGTCAGAAAAAAGTTCTTAAATAGCTACCATGTCCAGGGCATAGAAAGAGGCAACAGACCCAGGAGCTCAGTCTTTCCATGAAGGAGGCCTATTAGCTAATTATCATAAGTGTGGCCTGAAGGGCAGGCTTCTAATGAAATGAGCTTCTTGGGGCTGACTGGAATCCAAAAATTCCAGAGACCTCGGAGGGCAGGTTCTGTATTCATGCTCACTTGCTGACATGCTTCGGGGCACCACTGTCTCCTGGAGGGCGGCTTTACACGTTCCTATCTGCAACACTGGTTTTCATGGCTGCCACCCAGGGGACACCTCTTGATCACCTAAGTCTAGTGGCCATGCTTCTCAGACCAATGCTTTTAACAGAAGCAGGTGTCCCTTCTTCACTTTAAAAGTCTGGGTGTGGTGGGCTTCCAGTCCTAGGTCCCACAGGACATTGGCAATCAGAAAGATGGCTCTTGGCAGACTACTGCTCCCAAGGTACCACACAGACACCAGGCTGAGGCACAACCCCTAATTTTTCTATGAAGAAACCTCCTTTACTTGTCCTGGAGCTTTGGTCTGAGGAGCACACTTCTGGTTTGGCACACATTTAGTGGTCCATGGAGCTGCTCTCCAGGAATGTAGGCTGTGAATGCCACTTTGGTGCTCTTCTCCTGCCTTGTTTCAGTTTGTGAGAATCTCCCAGAAAAGGGCTTTTATACTCATCTGGAGCCCTGGGTTTTTGTGACTGCTGCACAGTGGATACCACCAGATCACCCGGCCCTGGTGACAAATGGGGTTTATGTTTGTGGTCCTATAGGACTGTATATAGTTGCACAGTTTTAAAAGCTGATGCTTGAGGATCCAGCTTTCAGTCAGCTGGAATCTAGGTGCTAAGACCTTTCCCTTTGGGACACTGACAGGTCTTGGCACATCCTGAATGAGTGGGAGCTATTAAAAATATAATAGGCTGCTTGAACAAGTACAAAGGTTTGAGAGACAAGCAAGAGCCAAGGGAGGGTTGAACAACAGGGTTCATCTCCTACACGAGGACACTCCTTCAAGACTGGGAGAGGTGGCTGTTTCATCTGCTGTAGAAACCAACACAGAGGGTAAGACAAAATGAAGAAACAGAGAAATATGTCCCAAATGAAAAATCAAGATAAAAACCTCAGGGGAAAAAAAAAAAAGGTTAATGAAATGGAGATAAGTAATTTACCTGATAAAGAATTCAAAGGAATGGTCATAAAGATGCTCATTGAATTTGGGAGAAGAATGGAACACAGTGAGAACTTCAACAAAGAGATTAAAAAAAAAAAAAAAAAGCAAGTACCAAACAGAAGTCACAAAACAGAAGAATACAATAACCGAAATGAAAAATACAACAGAGGGGTTCAACAACAAACAAAGTGAAGAAGAAGAAAGGATCGATTAACTAGAAGGCAATCAGAGCAGTGAGGTGAAAAAAGAATTTTAAAAATAAAGTTTGCTTAAGAGACTTATAGTACAACACCAAGCAGACTAACATGCACATTATCAGAGTCCAAGAAGGAACAGAGAGAGAGAAAGGGACAGAAATCCTATTTGAAGAAGTAGGAGCAGAAAACTTTCCTACCCTGGATAAGGAAACAGAAATCCAGGTCCAGGAAGACCAGAAAATTCCAAATAAGAGGAACACAAAGAAATCCACACAAAGATACATTATAATTAAAATGTCAAAAGTTAAAGACAAGAAGAGAATATCAAAAGCAGCAAAAAGAAAAAAAAAAAAACTTCTTACATACAAGGGAACCCCCATAAGACTATCAGCAGATCTTTCAGCAACAACTTTGTAGGCCCGAAGGGAGTGGTATGACACATTCAGAGTGCTGAAGGAAAAAAACTTCAACCAAAAATACTCTACTCAGCAAAGTTATCATTCAGAAATGAAGGAGAGATAAAGAATTTTCCAGACAAGCAAAAGTTAAAGGAGTTCATCACCAGTAAACTGGCCTTATAAGAACTGTTAAAGAGACTTTTTTAAGCTAAAAAGAAAGGGCACTAATTTTTAACAATAACACATATGAAAGAATGAAATTCACTTGTTAAGATAAATATATAGTAAAAGCACAGTTGCTTAGTCACTTACAAAGCTACACTGAAAGTTACCAAATAAAAGTACTAAAAGCTAAGATTACAATAATTAAGGTATACACAAGATAAAAAGATGTAAAATGTGATATAAAAAACATAATATGTGGTGGGGGAATAATCATGTTGAGCTTTCCAGTGGGATAAAACTTAAGTTGTTAGCAGCTTAAAATAGACTGTTAGAGATGTAAGTTGTTATATTAAGTCTCATGGTAACCACAAAACAAAAACCTAAAGTAAATACACAAAAGATAAAGAAAAAGGAATATAAGCATACCACTAAAGTAAGTAGTCAAACCACAAAGGAAGAAAGAAGAGAAGAAAAGACTAGAGAGGAAATATAAAAACAGCCAGAAAGTAATTAACCAAAGGGTGAGTTAGTCCATTTACATTTAAAGTCATTATTGATATATATATAGGTGCATGCCTATCAATAATGACTTTAAATGTAGGGAGACCTGGGTGGCTCAGTCGGTTAAGCAGCTGCCTTCGGACCGAGTCATGATCCCAGGGCCCTGGGATCTAGTCCCACATCGGGCTCCTTGCTCAGCAGGGAGCCTGCTTCTCCCTTTCTCTCCCTCTGATTGTGCTCTCTCTGTCAAATAAATAAAATCTTTAAAAAAAAAATGACTTTAAATGTAAATGGACTAAATTCGATAATCAAAAGATATAAAGTGGCTGAATAGATGTAAAAACAGGACCCATCTCTCTGCTGCCTAGAAGACACTCACTTTAGATATAAAGACACACACTGACTAAAAGTGAAGGGATGTAAAATGATATTGCATGCAAATGGAAACCAAAAGAAAGCTGGAGTAGCTATACTTATATCAGAAAAAAATAGACTTTAAAACAAAGATTATAATAAGAGACAAAGAAAGACATTACATAATGATAAAGAGTCAATCCAACAAGAAAATATAACATTTGTAAATATTTATGTACCCAACATTGGAACACCTAAATATGTAAAACAAATATTAACAGACCCAACAAGAGAAATAGAGAGCAATACAATAATAGCAGGGAACTTCAATATCCCACTTATGTCAGTGGACAGATCATTCAAACAGAAAACCGGTAAGGAAACATTGGCCTGAAATGACACATTAGACAAGATGGGCTTAACAGATATTTATAGAACATTGCACCCAAAAAACAACAGAATACACATTTTTCTCAAGTACACACGGAACACTTTCCAAGACAGATCATATGTTAGGCCACAAAACAAATCTTAATAAATTTTAGAGGACTGAAATCATATCAAGCATTTTTTTCTGACCACAATGGTATGAAACTAGAAATTAATTACATGAAGAAAACTGGAAAACACACAAATACATGGTGATTAAACAACAAGATACTAAATAACCAATGGGTCATTGAAGAAATCAAAGGAGATATCAAAAAATAACTTCAGATAAATGAAAATAGAAATGTAACATACTGGAATGCCTGGGTGGCTCAGTCGATTAAGTGTCTGCCTTCAGTTCAGGTCATGATCCTAGGGTCCTGGGATCAAGTCCCGCATTGGGCTCCTTGCTCAGCGGGGAGTCTGCTTCTCCTTCTCCCTCTGCCTGCTGCTCCCCCTGCTAGTGCTCTCTTTCTCTCTCCCTGATAAATAAATAAAAGCTTAAAAAAAAAAAAGAAAGAAATGTAACGTAGTGAAATTTATGGGATGCAGCAAAAGCAGTTCTAAGAGGAGAGTTCATAGTAATAAATGCCCACTCAAGAAACAAAAATAAAGGTCTTAAATAAGCAATCTAACTTTATGCCTCAAGAAACTAGATAAAAAAGAACAAATGAAGTTCAACGTTAGTGGAAGGAAGGAAATAAAAATTAGAGCAGAAATAAATTGAGATTTAAAAGACAACAGAAAAAGATCAATGAAACTAAGAGCTAGTTCTTTGAAAAGATAAACCTTTGACAAACCATTAGCTAGACTCACCAAGAAAAAGAGAGAGGGGGCTCAAATAAACTCAGAAATGAAAGATGTTACAACTGATACCACAGAAATACAAAGTATCATAAGAGACTAGTAGGAACAATTATATGCCAACAAATTAAATAACCTAGAAGAAATAGAAAAATTTCTGCAAACATACAGCCTACCAAGACTGAATAATGATGAAATAGAAAATCTGAACAAATTGATTATTAGCAAGGGGCTTGAATCAGTAATTAAAAACTTCCCAACAAACAAAAGTTCAGGACCAAACTACTTCACAGGTGAGTTCTACCAAACTTTCAAAGAATTAAGACCAATCCTTCTCAAATTCTTCTAAAAAGCACAATAGGATGGAACTCTTCCAAACTCATTTTACAAGGCCAGCATTATCCTAATATCAAAACCAGACAAGGATGCCACAAGAAAAGAAAATTACAGTCCAATATCCCTGATGAACATAGATGGGAAAATCCTCAACAAAATATTAGCAAATGAAATTTTAAAAATACATTAAAAGAATCATACACCATGATGAAGTGGGATTTATTCCAGGGTTGCAAGGATTGTTCAACATCCACAAATCAGTCAATGTCATACATCACCACCAAACATACAATCATCTGAATACGTGCAGAAAAAAAGCATTTGGCAAAATTCAACAACCATTTATGATAAAAACTCTAAAAGTGGGTATAAGAGGGAATGTACCTCAGCATAATAAAGCTAACATCATACTCAATGGTGAAAAGCTGAAAGCTTGTCCTTAGAGATCAGGAACAATACAAGACATCCCATTGCTCACAGATGGAAAGATACTCCATGCTCAAGATTGAAAGAATTAATATTGTTAAAATGTCTGGTTAAATGTCTGCCTTTGGCTCAGGTCATGATGTCAGGATCCTGGGATGGAGCCCCACATTGGGCTGGCTCCCTGTTTGCCAGGGAGTCTGCTTTTCCCTCTCCCCCTTCCCCTCTACCCCTGCTTGTGCTCTCTCTCACTCTGTCTCTCTCTCTCATGAATAAATAAAATCTTTTTAAAAATAAAATAAAATAAAAATGTCAAAACTCTGCAAAGCAATCTACAGATTCAATGCAATCCCTATCAAATTCTTTTTTTTTTTTTTAGAAAGGAAGGGGGGGAAGGGGGAGGGGCAGAGAGAGAGGGAGAGAGAGAATCTTTTTTTTTTTTTAAAGATTTTATTTATTTATTTGAGAGAGAGAGAGAGCATGAGAGCGAGCATGAGAGAGAAAGAGCACACAAGCAGGGGGAGCGACAGGCAAAGGCAGAGGGAGAAGCAGACTCCCCGCCGAGCAGGGAGCCCAATATGGGACTTGATCCCAGGACCCTGGGAAAATGACCTGAGCCAAAGGCAGACGCTTCACTGACTGAGCCACGCAGGTGCCCCGAGAGAGAGAATCTTAAGCAGACTCCATGCCCAGTGTGGGGCCTGACACAGGACTCATCTCACAACACTGAGATCATGACCTGAGCCAAAAACAAGAGCCAGATGTTTAACTGAGTGAGCTAGCCAGGTCCCTATGAAAATTCTAATGGCATTTTTCTCAGAAATAGAACTAACAATCCTAAAATTTGTATGAAACCATATAAGACCCTGAATAGCCAAATCTTGAGAAAGAACAAAGCTGGGGGCATCATGCATCTTGATCTCAAATTATATTACAAAGCTATGATAATTAAAACACTATGGTAATGGCATAGACACATAGAGAGCCCCAAAATAAACCCACGCATATATGGTCAATTAACTTAACAAAGAAGTCACAAATATACAATGGGGAAAGGGAGTCTCTTCAATAAATGGTATTGGGAAAACTGAACAGCCAAAAGCAAAAGGATGAAATTGAACCAATATCTTACACCACACATGAAAATTAATTCAAAATGGATTAAAGACTAGGGGCACCTGGCTGTCTCAGTCAGTAGGACATGCAACTCTTGATCTTGGAGTCATTGATTCAAGCCCCACATTTGGGAGTACAGTTCACTTTAAAAAAAGATTAAAAGCATCGATTAAAGACTTGAATATTGGAACGCCTGGGTGGCTCAATTGGTTAAGGGGCTGCCTTTGGCTCAGGTCATGATTCCACAGTCCTCGGATCAAGTCCTGCATCAGGCTCCTTGCTCAGTGGGAGCCTGCTTCTCCATCTGCCTGCTCTGCCTGCCACTCTCCTTGCTTGTGCTCTCTTCTCTGACAAATAAATAAATAAAATCTTTAAAAATTAAAAAAAAAAAAGACTGGAACATAGACCTGAAATAATAATCCTAGAAAAAACATAGGTGGTAAGCTCCTTAACAGAGGTCTTGGCAATAATTTTTTGACTCTGACACCAAAAGCACCAAAAAACAAAAATAAACAAATAGGACTACATCAAATTAAAAAGTTTCTGCACAGGAAAGAAAACCATCTACAAAATGAAAAGGCAACCTATTGATCGGAAGAAAACATTTAAAAATCATATATCTGATAAGGGGCTATTAGCCAAAATATATAAATAACTCAAACAACTTAATGACAAAAAACAGTCCAATTAAAAATTGGGCAGTTCTGCTCTTACACTATTGATGAGAATGCAAACTGGTGCAGCCACTCTGGAAAACAGTATGGCAACTCCTTAAAAAGTTGAAAATAGAGTTACCCCAGACCCAGCAATTGCACTACTAGGTATTTACCCAAAGGATACAAAAATACTGATTCAAAGGGGCACATGCACCCCGATGTTTATAGCAGCATTATTAATGATAGCCAAATTACAGAAAGAGCCCAAATGTCCATCAACTGATGAACAGATAAAGAAGATGTGGTATAATATTACTCAGCCATCAAAAAGAATGAAATCTTGCCATTTGCAATGATATGGATGGAGCTAGAGTATATTATGCTAAGCATAACCATATGATTTCATTCATATGTGGAATTTAAGAAATAAAACAGATGAACATAGAGGAAGGGGAAAAAAGAGAGGTAGGCAAACCATAAGAGACTCTTAACTATAGAGAACAAACTGAGGGTTGATGGAGGGGAAGTGGATGGGGGATGGGCTAAACGGGCATTGGGTATTAAGGAGGGCACTTGCAATAAGCCCTGGGAGTGATATGTAAGTGATGAATCACTAAATTCTACTCCTGAAACCAATACTTCACTATATGTTAACTAACTAAAATTTAAATAAAAACTTGAAACAAGGGACGGATGGGGTAGCTGGGTGATGGACATTGGGGAGGGTATGTGCTATGATGAGCACTGTGAATTGTGTGAGACTGATGAATCACAGACCTGTACCCCTGAAACAAATAATACATTATATGTTAATTTTTAAAAAACCCTTAAAACTAACTAACTAACTAACTAACTAACTAACTAACTAACTAACTAAGGCAGATCTGAATAGACGTTTTTCCAAAGAAGACATATCTTGGCCAACAGGTGCATGAAAGAGGCTCTGCAACATTAATTATCAAGAAATAACAAGTGTTGGCAAAGGTGTGAAGAGAGGGAAACACCTGTGCACTGTTGGTGGCAATGTAAATTGGTACAACCACAAAGGAAAACAGTGTGGAGGTTCCTCTAAATATTAAAAATAGAACTACATATGATCCAGTTATTCCACTTATGTGTATTTATCCAAACAAAACAAAAACACTAACTTGAAAAGATATATGACCTCGATGTTCATTTCAGGATTACTTATCAGTAGCCAAGATATAGAAATAATCTAAATCTCCATCCATGGTTGAATGAATAAAGAAGCTGAGGTATATATATACAACAGAGTATTATTCGACCACAAAAAAGAGTGAAATCTTGCCATTTGCAACAACATGGATAGACTTAGTAAGAATTATGCTGAGTGAAATAAGTCAAAGTCAGAAAGATAATTACATTTTGAATCTATAAATTAAATAAATAATAAATTAATAAACCAAGCTTGGTGATTGCCAGATGTGGTGAGTGAGGGGTGGGAGAAACAGGGAAAAAATAAACTAATAGGGGTGCATGGCTGGTTCAGTTGTTACGCATCTGCCTTTGGCTCAGGTCATGATCCCAGGTCCTGGGATCGAGCCCCACATTGGGCTCCCTGCTCCGCGGGAGGCCTGCTTCTCTCTCTCCCACTCCCCCTGCTTGTGTTCCCTCTCACTCTCTCTGTCAAATGAATAAATAAAATCTTTTAAAAAAATAAACTAATAGTTATGTACAGATAGAGAGCCATGTATTACACTAATACCTTTGCCTGCAAGACTACAGGTGCTTGTTTAACAATGGAACACAGTAATCAAATGATGCCTGCAAAGCTTAGGGTTAGAATGACATCAGACATTATTGGATACACCTACATTTTTGCACCTGTAGTTTTACAAGTTCAAGTTAGAAAACCTATCATGTTAATAAAAACATTGTTTTCAAATTTTAATAAGCATTACAGAAGTATGTAATAATGCCCTTTGTAATTCTAATAATTACCACCTTTCTTCTAAAGGGCAAGCCAACATATTTTAAAGAGGTGATTAAAAATATGGGGCCATTTTTATGGAAAGCAATACTATTTAAAAAATGCCAAGTGTGCAAAAGACTCATTAAACCTTAGAAATACTCAAATAAAATATTCAACATCATTCTAACTTAGACTAAAAACCAAAACAAAACAAAAATCTGAATTAGCTTAATATGGGAGAAAAGAATAATGTTTATATCTATTCAATTTATTCTAGTAGATCAGAGAGGAGTATCTATTTTTTTTATATATTATCTTTTTATTTTTTTCAAGTTTTTATTTGAATTCCATTTGGTCAACATACAGGTGTAATGAATTCCAGTTAGTCAACATACAGTGTAATATTAGTTTTAGGTGTACCAGATAGTGTTTCAACACTTCCATACAATAGCCGGTGCTCTTCACAAGTGCACTCCTTAATCCCCATCACCTATTTCCCCCATCGCCCACCCACGTCCCCTCTGGTAACCATCCATTTGTTCACTGTAGTTATCTTAACTACTCTACTGTTTCTTGGTTTGCTGCTCTCTCTCTCTTTTTCCCCCTTGCTCATTTGTTTCTTAAATTCCACATATGAGTGAAATCATATGGTATTTGTTATTCTCTGTCTTATTTTGCTTAGCATAATACTCTAGCACCATCCATGTTGTTGCATATGGCAAGATTTCATTCTTTTTTATGTTTGAGTAATATCCCATTGCATATATATATCTATGCATATAGACATGTATGTCTTTGCATATATGGTCCAGTTTCATTCTTCTGCATGTCACTGTCTAGTGTTCCCAACACCATTTGTTGCAGAGACTGTCTTTTTTCCCATTGGATATCTTTTCCTGCTTTGTCAAAGATTATTTGACTATATAGTTGTGGGTTCCTTTCTGGGTTTTGTATTCTGTTCTATTGATCTATGTGTATATTTTTGTGCCAATACCATACTATTTTGATCACTACAACTTTGTAATTCAACATGAAGTCAGGAATTTTGATGCCTCCAGGTTTGCTTTTTTCTTTTTCAAGGTTGCTTTGACTATTTGGGGTCTTCTGTCATTTCATAAATTCTAGGATTGTTTGTTCTAGCTCTGTGAAAAATGCTGTTGATATTGTGATAGGGATTGCATTAAATGTGTAGATTGCTTTGGGTAGTATAGACATTTTAAGACTATTTCTTCTTCAAATCCATATGCATGGAATGTCTTTCCATTTCTTTGTGTCATCTTCAATTTCTTTCATCAATATTTTAGAGTTTTCAGAGTACAGGTCTTTCACCTCTTTGGTTAGGTTTATTCCTAGGCATCTTACTGGGTTTGGTGCAATTGTAAATGGGATTGATTCCTTAATTTCTCTTTCCACTGCTTCATTATAGATTTCTAGAAATTCAACAGATTTCTGTGCATTGATTTGTATCCTGTAAATTTACTGAATTCATTTATCAGTTCTAGCAATATTTTTGGTGGAGTCTTTCAGGTTTTCTATATAGAGTATCATGTCATCTGTAAATAGTGAAAGTTTTACATCTTCCTTGCTGATTTGGATGCCTTTTATTTTGTTGTTGTTGTTGTCTGATTGCTGTGGCTAAGACTACCAGTACTATGTTAAATAACTGGTGAGAGCGGACATCCCTGTCTTGTTCCTGACGGTAGAGGAAAAGCTCTCAGTGTTTTTCTATTGAGGATGCTATCAGCTATGGGGTTTTCATATATGACCTTTATTATGTTGAGGTATGTTTACTCTCAACCTACTTGGTTGAGGGTTTTTATTATGAATGGATGTTGTACTTTGTCAAATGCTTTTTTTTTTTTTTGCATCTATTGAAATGATTATATGGTTCTTATCCTTTCTTTTATTAATGTGGTGTATAACATAGCTTGATTTGTGAATACTGAGCCACCCTTGCAACCCAGGAATAAATCCCACTTGATCATGGTGAATGATTTTTTAAATGTATTGTTGGATTTGGTTTGCTATTATTTCTTGAGAATTTTTGCATCTGTGTTCATCAGGGATATTAGCCTGTAGTTCTCTTTTTTAATGGAGTCTTTATCTGGTTTTGCTGTCAGGGTAATGCTGGCCACATAGAATGAATTCAGAAGTTTACCTTTCTTTTCTATTTTTTGGAATAGTTTGAGAAGAGTAGGTATTAATTCTTTAAAAGTTTGGTAGAATTTGCCTGTGAAGGAATCTGGCCATGAACTTTTGTTTGTTGGGAGTCTTTTGATTACTGATTCAATTTCTTTGCTGGTTATTGGTCTGTTAAAATTTTCTATTTCTGGGCGCCTGGGTGGCTCAGTTGGTTAAGCGACTGCCTTCGGCTCAGGTCATGGTCCTGGAGTCCCGGGATCGAGTCCCGCATCGGGCTCCCTGCTCGGCGGGGAGCCTGCTTCTCCCTCTGACCCTTCCCCCTCTCATGTGCTCTCTGTCTCTCTCATTCTCTCTGTCTCAAATAAATAAATAAAAAATCTTTAAAAAAAAAAAAAAAAAAAAAAAAAAAAAAAAAAAATTTTCTATTTCTCCCTGTTTCAGTTTTGTTAATTTATATGTTTCTAGGAATTTGTCCATTTCTTCCAAGTTGTCCAATAAATAGGCATATAGTTTTTCATAATATTCTCTTATAATTATTTGTATTTCTGTGGAGTACTTTTGTTTCATAACTTTCATTTTAGCTTTGTAAGAGACTAAGCAACTCTACCTTTACTGTATATCTTAACAAGTGAATTTCATTCTTTCATATGTGTTATTGTTAAAAATTAGTGCCCTTTCTTTTTAGCTTAAAAAAAGTCTCTTTAACAGTTCTTATAAGGCCAGTTTACTGGTGATGAACTCCTTTAACTTTTGTTTGTCTGGAAAATTCTTTATCTCTCCTTCACTTCTGAACGATAACTTTGCTGGGTAGAATATTTTTGGTTGAAGTTTTTTTTCCTTCAGCACTTTGAATATGTCATACCACTCCCTTTGGGCCTACAAAGTTGTGGCTGAAAGATCTGCTGATAGTCTTATGGGGGTTCCCTTGTATGTAAGAAGTTTTTTTTTTTTTCTTTTTGCTGCTTTTGATATTCTCTTCTTGTCCTTAATTTTTGACATTTTAATTATAATGTGTCTTTGTGTGGATTTCTTTGTGTTCTTCTTATTTACAATTTTATTTACTTGGGTCCTTTCTCTTTCCTTTTTGGAAGTCTGGCTAGAGGTTTACCAATTTTATTAATTTTTTCAAAGAACCAGCTCCTGGCTTCATTGGTCTGTTCTAGTGGTTTTTTTAGTTTCTATATTATTTATTTCTGCTCGAATCTTAATTATTTCCTTCCTTCTGCTGGCTGTTGGCTTCATTTGTTGTTCTTTTTCTAGCTCCTGTAGGTGTAAGGTTAGGTTTTTTTGAGATTTTTCTTATTTCTTGAGGTAGGCCCATATTGCTATATATTTCCCTTTTAAAAGTGCTTCAGCTGCATCCCAAAGTTTTGGACCTCTGTTTTCCTTTTCATTTGTTTCCATGTACTTTTAAAAATTTCTTGATTTCTTGTTTTCCTGGTAGACCCGTTCATTGTTTAGTAGCATGTTGTGTGACCTCTAAGTATGTTTGGCCTTTCCAGATTTTTTCTTGTGGTTAATTTCTAGTTCTAGTTTTATAGCATTGTGGTCAGAAAAGGTGCATTGTGGTCAGAAAAATATTTCAATCTTTTTGTATTTGTTGAGGCCTGTTTTGTGACCTAATATGTAATCTATTCTGCAGAATGTTCCATGTGCACTTGAAAAGAATGTGTATTCTGTTTTAGGATGGAATGCTCTGAATATATCTGCTAAGTTATATATGAACCATCTGGTTCAGTGTATCATTCAAAGCCATTGTTTACTTGTTTATTTTCTGTTTATATAATCTGTCAATTGAGGTAAGTGGGATGTTAAAGTCCTATATTATTATTGTATTATCATCAATTAGTTCTTTTATGTTTGTTATTAATTGTTTTATATATTTGGGTGCTCCCATGTTGGGGGTATAAATATTTATAATTTGTATATCTTTTTGTTCGATTGTCCCCTTTATGACTACATAGTGCCCTTCTTTGTTGTTTTAAAGTCTACTCTGACTTTCTTTTGATGTCCATTTGCATGATAAGTGTTTCTTCATCCCATCACTTTCTTTTTTTTTTTTTTTAAAGATTTTATTTATTTATTTGAGAGAGAGAATGAGATAGAGAGAGCATGAGAGCGGGGAGGGTCAGGGGGAGAAGCAGACTCCCTGCTGAGCAGGGAGCCCGATGTGGGACTCGATCCCAGGACTCCAGGATCATGACCTGAGCAGAAGGCAGTCGCTTAACCAACTGAGCCACCCAGGCGCCCCATCCCATCACTTTCAATCTGCAGGTGTCTTTAGGCAGCATATAAATGAGTCTTCTTTTTCTTATTGGTTCTGGCATCCTATGTCTTTTGATTGAAGTGTTCAGTCCATTTACATTCAGAGTAATTATTGACAGATATGTATTTATTGCCATTTTATTACTTGTTTTGTTGTTGTTTCTGGAGATTTTCTCTGATCCTTCTTTGTCTTTGGCTTTGTCCATTTTCGTCTCTTCTTTCCATCCAAAGAGCCCCGTTTAATATTTCTTGCAGGACTGGTTTAATGGTTGTGAACAGTTTTAGTTTTTGCTTGTCTTGAAAACTATCTCTCATTCTATTCTGAATGATAACCTTTCTGGATAAGAGTATTCTTGGTTGCAGATTTTTCCCATTCAGGACTTTGAATATTTCATGCCACTTACTCTGGCTTGCAAAGTTTCTGTTGAGAAATTTCCAGCTAGCCTTATGGGTTTTCCCTTGTAAGTTAAGGACTTCTTTTGTCTTGATACCTTTTTTAAAAAGATTTTATTTATTTGAGAGCGAGAGAGAGAAAGAGAGAGAGGGAGGGGGAGAAAGAGAGAGAGAGAAAGGGAGAACACAAAGAGAGAGGGAGAAGCAGATTCCTTGCTGAGCAGAGAGCCTGATGTGGGGTTTGATCCCAGGCCCCTGGGATCATGACCTGAGCTGAAGGCAGACTCTTTACTGACTGAGCCACCCAGGTGCTCTGTCTTGCTGCTTTTAAGATTTTTGTCACTATATATTTTTTTAATTACAATATGTCTTGGTGTTGGCTTGTTTTTGTTGATTTTGATGGGAGTTGTCTGTGCCTAATGGATCAGCATGTCTGTTCCCTTCCCCACATTAGGGAAGTCTTCAGCTATTATTTCTTCAAATAAATTTTCTGCCCCCTTTTCTCTCTCTTCTTCTGGGACTTCTATAACATGAATGTTAATTACATTTGATGGAGTCACTGAGCTCCCTAAGTCCATTCTTGTGTTGCATAATTCTTCTTTCTCTCTTTTGTTCAGCTTCATTACTTTCCATTACTTTGTACTCTAGGCCACTAATTTGTTCTCTGCTTCTTCCAGCCTTCTGTTCTTTGCATCAAGCCTGTTTCTAATCTCATTTATTGCACTCTTCATCTCTGATTGATTCTTTTTTAACTCTTTTATCTCTGTGGTAAGGGTCTCATTGATGTCTTCTATTCTTTTCTCAAGCCCAGTGAGTATTCTTATGATTGTTGTTTTAAATTCTCCATCAGGCATGTTACTTATATCTGTTTCACTTAAATCTCTAGCCATAGACTTATTATTCATTTGGGATAAATTCCTCCATCTTGGCATTTTTTCTAAGTTTCTGCCTTCTTCTGTGTGTTAGAAAAGCCAGTTATGGCTTTTGCTCCTGAAATTAATGGCCTTGTGAGGACTTCCTGTAGTGCCCAGGGCCTGGAGCTTCAGGGAGTGTATGTGGTGTGTGCTGTGTGCACTCTGCTATTGTGTTTTGGTTGTTCTATTCTTCAGGCCAGTCATCTGCAGAGGTTCTCCTTGCCTGCTGTGGGAAGTTTGTTCTTTAGTCTTCAGGTCAATTTCTGGGATTGTGTCAGTCTTCAGGTCGATTTCTGGGGTGTTTTGAATGACTTGATAGTTATGTAGTTGTGTTCATGGGACAAAGAGAGCCTAGGGTCCTCCTAGTCTGTCACCATCTTCCTCTATGTTATCCTTTTAATGTATTAGGTATGTCAATATTTTCTTGAGAATTTTTTATGTACATAAAAGTATTGATCTGGAGATTTTTCTTGCAATATATTTGTCTGTGGTATCAGGGTAATGCTAACCTCATAAAATGAATTGAAAAGTGTTCTCTTTTATTTTTCTGAAAGAGATTATATTATTTTTCCTTAAATATCTGGTGGAATTCTCTGGTAAAAACATGTAAGTCTGGAGGTTTACTTTTGGAAGGTTTTTAACTAGGAGTTCAATTTCTTTAATAGATAAAGAACTATTCTGATGATCTGTTTCTTTTTGAATGATCTTGGTAGTTTATGCTTTTGAAAAATTTGCTTCATCTAAGCTGTCAAATTTATAGGAATAAAGTTGTTCATAATATCTGGGACTCCAGTGACACAAATATATACACATTCATAGGTTGCAGAGACTGTTCATTTTTAATTTTTTCTTCTTTTTTAGATTGGAGAATCTCTACTGATCTTTCTTCACATTCACTGATTCTTTCCTCTGTCATCTCTATTCTGCTACTTAGCACATTTACTAAATCTTTTATTTCAGGTACTGTATTTTTCTCTTCTAAAATTTTCATTTGTTTCTTTTCCTATTGTTTATATTTCTCTTTTGAGAAATTTTATGGTTTCATTCAGTTCATTTTCTTTATGGAGCACAGTTTTGATAGCTGCTTTAAAAGTTGGGATTAATTTTGGGACACCTGGGTGGCTTAGTCAGTTAAGTATCTGCCTTTGGCTCAGGTCATGATCCCAGGGTCCTGGGATCAAGTCCCACATTGGGCTCCTTGCTCAGCAGGGAGCCTGCTTCTCCCTCTACCTGCTGCTCCCCCTGCTTGTGCTTTCTCTCTCTGACAAATAAATAAATAAAATCTTTAAAAATAAAATAAAATAAAATTTGGAGTAATTCTAACATTTGGGTCATCTTAGAATTGACATCTGTTAACTGTCTTTGAAAACTGGTCACATTTTCCTGATGGCTTGCATGTTGACTATTCTTTCCCTTTAAAACTGGCCACGTTTTTTTTGGTTGTTGTTATTCTTTCAATGTCAAGTATTTTGGATTATGTCCTGAATATTACTTTGTGAGACTATGGGTCTTGTTAAAATCTTCTAGAGGATATTGATTTTTTTTTTTTCCCTACTCAACCCAGTTAGTTTTGTACCATAAGTACTATCTCTTTTTCCATGGGCATAGTTCTAAGGCCTTAAGTTTTCAAACCCTTGGCTATATTGCTTTAGGCCTGTCTGATGCATGCATCACTCAGACATTAGTGAGGGATTTGAGCATGGGTTTATATTGTGTTTTAGTTCTCAAAGTCTTTGCTATATGGATCTCAATCTGTCCCATGCATGTGTCCCTCAAAAATGAGCCCGGGATTGGGGAGCAGCTGGCTAGCTCAGTTGGAGCCTACTTAAAAAAAAAGGGGAAGGGGGACTGAGCCTAGGACTAGTATGTTTATATATAGAATTATGGGATCACTTACCCAGATCTCTCATCCCCGGAATTCCTCAACTCTTGCTCAAAGTAGCTCCCTTTCCTGGTCTTCTGGCCAAAAAGATAGGTTTCTCTCAGAGTTTGAGCTGCTCATGCTGGCCACTGCAGTTCTACTAGGTGGTCACTCTTGGTTCAAAGCTGGGAGAGTAAAAAATAAAACCATAAAACTTTACTCCGTATGAGTTGCTTTGCTAATTTGACTTCCATTCTCTATCCAGTAATGCCTTCATTTAGTTTTCAGTGACCACGAGTATATTTTAGTTGGGCTTTTAGTTGTAATTAGTGGGAGAGAGAGTTTGATCAGCTCTGAAAGTCCTAATATTTTTATTTTTGAGCATTTTTCTATATCATTAAAACTCTTAATAATACCAACTTGTGATCTCATTATAGTCTAGCATGTGTATTTTAATTATCCATCAATTCTCATAAGCTACTTTTTTATTTCTAATATCTTATTATTAGAGTGATGTGTAAATTTGCATCTAGTTTTCTGATTTCTTTAAGAAATATTTTTAGACACAGAATGAAGACTAGTTCAAAGATTATGATAAGGCTCTTAAAGTATATTACCAAGCTGCTTTTCAGAAAGGCTTTACTAAAAATAAAGTGTTGGGGCACCTGGGTGGCTCAGATGGTTAAGCATCTGCCTTCGGCTCAGGTCATGATCCCAGGGTCCTGGGATCAAGTCCCGCATCGGGCTCCCTGCTAGGCAGGGAGCCTGCTTCTCTCCCTCTGCCTCTGCCTCTCTCTCTCTCTGACTTTCATGAATAAATAAATTTAAAAAATTAAAAAAAAATAAATAAAAATAAAGTGTTATGTGCAACTTTTGCCAATTTATATAGAAAAAAAGATTCTTAAAATTTGGGATCACAATTAAGCAGAAATGTTTATTTTTTATCCTCATGTATACTTTTTCTTTTGTAAACTATTTTTCTGTCTATTACCCAGTTATTAGAATTATAGTTTTATAATAAAATTGTATGAGTTATAAATATATAAAGAAGAAATTATATGTGTATCTGCCCATTAGCACAAAAGAAAAGCAGTAGAACAAACCAGAAACTAATGGAATTGTTTATTTACGGGGGGGGGGAGGAGTAAGGGGAACAAAGTAGGAAAAACGGGGGAACGAAAATGGGGGAGAAGAGTTAGTGTGAGTGACACATCTCTGAATATAAATTTTTGTATAGTTCTGACTCATAGAACCATGTGAATGTTTTAGAAACTTAAAAAAAAAATAGATGGGGAATAAAAACTGATATAGAAACAGAAACAAATGAATCCAACTGTATTACTGTAACATAACCACTCCAAAGGGAAGGATGGAAAGGAAAGAACCAACCTAAGTTACTTTAGAAAACAATGTTAATTGAATATCCAAAGGCTAAACACAAAAGTACATACAGATATTCTACTCCAATTAGCAGGCCTGTTTAGAATAGTACTATAGGTTAGCAGTTTCTAAACAGTGTTAGGTGTATTTGAAAATTGAGGAAATAAATAAATACATAAATAAATAAATAGTGGATATGAGGTCTAGTTTTCAAAGGAATTAAAAATAAGAACAGAATTTATAATCAACACTGTGGTGTTGGATTGAAATTGGAAGTATCAGTATGAACTCTTTTTTTTTTTAAGTATATATACAGATATAGACACAAGTATATTGATAGATGAAGAAATACATACAGTTGTATACACATATATTTTGTAGTTCTGTCAGCTGAGAGGATCTAGAAGCAGTGATACTCAGTTGCACCCAGAGCTTCATTTCTAAGTACCGTTCTCCAGTAAAAGAACCAGGGCTATTTGGAGAAATGATTCCAAGACTAGAGTGGAGATATTACAAGAGAAATGTTTGTGCCAAAACATCTGTGTGAAAAGGTATGGAAGTGCTAAAAATGATAGAGTCTATATAACTTTTCTATTGCTGCATAACAAATTACCACAAACTTAGCAGCTTAACACACACACACACACACACACACACAATCAATTAGTTTAGTCCAGGAGGTCAGAAGTCCCACTTGACAGGCAAGGTTCTCTGTTTAAGAGTGCCACAAAGCTGAAATCAAGGTGCCAGCCAGGCTGTGTTCCTCTCTGAAGGCTCCAGGGAAGAACCCACTTCCATGTTCATTCAAGTTGTTGGCTAAATTCAGATCCTTGAGGTTGTAGGACTGAGGTCCCTGTTTCCTTGCTGGCTGGCTGCCAGGACTCACTCTCAGCCTCTGGAGGCTGTTCTCAGGTTCTTGTCACATGGCTCCCTTTATCTTTGAAGCCAGAATTGCTCTTATATTGAATCCCTCTCACATTTTGCACCGACTTCTTCTGTCTCTGAGCTCTCCACCATATTTAAAGGGCTCATGTGATTAAGTCATACCCACACGGGTCATTTCATCTTATGATCAACTGGTTTGGGACTTTAATTACATCTGCAAAATTTTTCACAGTAGTACCTAAGTCAGTGATTGATCAAATGACTGGATGATACACCGTGGTCTGGCAATCTTGGGGCCATATGAGAATTCTCTCCACCACAGGGTTGTATCAAAAAGACACAAGATACAGCTACCAATAAATAGAAATTGCTAGAACACTATCATTTAGGTCTGTGGACTCCAGGTAAGTGTTGAAATTCTTTAAAAGTAATCTTACTGTTTGCCTCAGTTTCAGGTATTGTCAGAGATCACTAGTAGTCCATCTATCTACCTATCAGGAAGATGGCAAAAATGTGCATTTTCATGTACTATAAGGAAAAGATACATATATTTAGTGCCCACTATAGGTTCGGCACAACCATTGTGTCATTTCATCCCCATTCTGCTCCTCTGAGGTGGTTATTAGTGTCCCCGTTCTCTGAAGATGATGCCAAGGCTCAAATTGTTCAGTGAGAAATCACAGCACTGCACAAGTGGCACAATTTCCATCCATTAACCTTGCAAATGCAAAAGTGCACGGCCAATGTTAACCAGTATTCACACAGTAAATAACACGTTAAAAAAAGAGGAAGAGCACAAGGGCCAACTCAGAGGGCCTCCCAATGGCTAAATCTGTTGTGGTTATTTGTACAACAAAATGACAGCAACACATTATAATTCATAGAATAAAATATATGCCCATTAATCTATACTGTTATAAATCACTGAATAAAAAATGGGGATGAAAGGAAAGCTCTTGCTTTACAGAATTCCAATTAATAGATGTAGGAGGGATAATGGAAATAGAAAGTTACCATTTGACATATACCAGAGCAATAAATATTTCATGTAAAAATCATCAACATATCCTACTAAAATTCATGGGCAGAATATGATAAGTGGGGTATTTACATAGTCTCAAAGTATCTTCCAGAAGATAATTATTATGTAAGAGAAGATATTAACTTTATAATAGAGAAACCTGGCCAACATCACATTAACCAAGTAATCAAAGTTAGAATCACCAATGACAAGTTGACATCCAGTGCCTTCTGGTGTAATGCACTAAGGATCCATCACTTCTATGGCGTTCTTACCAAAAACGTGTTAAGTATGAGAAACATCAGACAAACCAAAATTGAGAGCTACCCTATGAAATAACTGATCAGGACTCTACAAAAAGTACTAAGGTGATGAAAGGCAAATAAATTCCAAGGAATTGATTTAAAGGAGATTGAGGAGATACTACAACTAAATATAAAATGTGACCCTGGATTGAATCCTGGGCCAAAAAAAGATGTTAGTAGGACGACGACAAAATATTTTATACATTTTTCGACATATCCTTTAAGAGTTGCCTGAAGTCACTCTTTCCATGGGAGTGGAATGAGTCACTTCACTCTTCATAATAGTATTATAGAATTATATTAACATTAATTTCCTCATTTTCATAATTGTACTGTGCTAATGTAAGATGCTACATTAGGGAACCTGGGTGAAGTGTATACAACTTAAAAAAAATTCTTTTAAATTTCCATCTTAATTTATCCACCACACAATTTCGCCAAATCATCTTGAGGTTTACTAACAATTTTTTCTAAAAGAATGGGATTATTTCAAATCTCTCTCCACACACACACACACACACACACACACACACACGTATGTATACATCTTTACATATTCATATTCTATATATTAAACATAAATATTTATATCAAATTATATATACACCTATATAAAAATGTTCAGCCTTCAACGTATTGATAGCAAGTATTTTTCCTGAATCTTTACCTTATAGTTTTGTATGCTATTTGACACATAATGCTCAAAAACTCAAAAAAATTGTCTGAGGTGTTGTTTTTTTTTTTTCAAGTAAGCTTTAACACTGATGGTGGGGCTTGAACTTATAACCCTGAGATCAAGAGTTGCATAGCTCTACCAACTGATCAGCCAGAAACCCGTCTGAGCACTCTTGAATCTCCTATTCACTCACCTGCAATGTAGTATCTATGAAATTTCTCATTAAAGTAGATGACCACCTCCTACAGTTCATTAGGTGGACATGTCTTAGTTTTTACATTCTTGTTTCCAGTGTTTTACTATTTCCAATGTTTTACTATTTGCTCTCTGTGACACATCTTTTGTATGCACATCTTTGGTAAAATGCCTAGCTTTGTGATATGTTCCTAGAAAATGGTTGCCATTACTTTCCCATTAATAGAACACGTATTAATTTGCTCATGCAATTTTTATTGACTATCTACTATGTAACAGGCACTGTTCTGGGCAGTAGGAAGAGCAGTGAACAAAAACAGACCCCTTCCTACCCTCAAGTCAAACAGGAGAGGGAAGAAAGTTTGCCATTTTCTTTTTTTTTTTTTCCACAGCAATTTAACTGCTTCCCCCACTTGCTTGCCATCCTTGTTATTTCAATTCCAATTCTTATCCTGAAATTTCTAGTGGCAACTTAAAGTGGAATTAAGTATAACTACAAAAAGCATATTTATTCTATTTTTTTTAACCTACAATAAGGTTATTATGAGAATTAAACAAGATGCAGTTAAAGTACTTAGTATATTGCTTGACAATAAACATAGCCTCTCTGAGGTAGATACTATTTATTGTTTCTCATTTTACAATTAAGGAACCTGGGGCTTGAAGATGAAAAATAACTTGCTTAATGTTACATAGGTAGAAAGTGGCAGTACAAGCCTTTGAATCATGTCTGACACCAACGCCTTAATTCTTAACCATAGTACATGTCTTTTGTTCTAGAATATTCTCATTAATGTCAACCCATACTTAAATCCTACAGATATATAAGAAACATTGGGCTTTTTTTCTCACTCATTGGCATTTATCACCCTTTCTGAATTTTGGATCTACTGTCATTAACAAAAAATATACAAGGACAAGTTACTCGATTACAAAGCCAACATTCTAGATGTAGTACAAAAGTTAATTAACTTAATCACTGATACTCAACTCAAACACAAACTGCTTACTTTATTTTTTAACAATGAAATAGTAATAACACAATAATTTAAGTTGTAACAAAGCCACCGGAAGAGCGAAATAAAAACAAAGCTAATTAAGAGGAGTTGCTTCATCTCAAATTAGTTATCTCCTTTAAATAGGAAAAACTACCATTAGTCTGGTGGTTCTCAAAGTTGTCTGCACATTAGGATTGGGGAAAAGGAGGACTGGTGCTTAAAAAAATAGCTATAACCAAGGCCCATCTCAATTAAATGGGAATCTCTCCAGTGGGGCTCAGGCAAGGATTTCTGAAGTGTTGTCTGTGTTGAGAACAAGTCTTAAGTAAAAAGCAATAAAAACCATGCCGTCAAAACAATTCAAAACCAAGAAATTAAGAAATACAACTAAATTTCTTTCTTTTCATCCTAGGAAAACGGGGAGGGAAGCACCTATTTGCTCCTCATTGTTCTTTACCCATTTAGGATTCCCCAAAAAATATCAAACATTGGAAACTATGCAAACATGCTACCCAAATGAAATTCTCACTACTTTACATTTAGAAAGTTCTTTTAAAACTATACCACCTTTAACCCCCTACATTTTAAGTTTGCATAGATGTTTAAGTTAGCTATCTATTCAACTAAGAAGAGTCAATACAATGTACTAGAAAGCATTTTATTAATAAGAGTTATTATAAAACAATACTCATTTCATGTACCACAAATTAACTTTTTGGTACAGAGAAGAGGAATATTTGAGTGTTCCCCACCTATTTCTAAAACTGCCAGAATTCCTTTTTATAAGATCAGTATTTTCAAACTGAGTCTAAACATAAATTTTTCTTTAAGAGTACATATATAAAACACTTCCCCTGTAACTGCACTACATCCTTGACAAATCCCTTTTAAAAGTTTCAGTATTGACTGTAGGCATTTATCTTTAAAACAACTTTTCCTCATTTTTCAGGTTTGGGAATGGTATCACATCAAGTATGGAAAATAACTTTTTTCCTTAAGAATATGTGAATTCACTTAATAGGTGCCTCCTCAAATTCAGAGAAACCTATTCTTCAGTTCCTTCTGTCAGGACTCCATGTCAATCTCAACCACTTCATCCTTGCCCTGAAGCGTTGCTTCTGGCGGGTTGTCTTCAACTACATCTTCGATGTCTGCCAGATCAATAGGTGGTAAAGGATTCCTCCAGTACTGGAAGGTGTTATACTGCCAAAATTCTTCATTGAGCTTTAGGGAGAAAAGAAAGATGAAAGTACATCAACGCTTTATAGAAAGTTACTTTTTTTTTTCAGGAAACAAATTTTGTTTTAAAAGCAAACTCACATTAAGATTTTGTGGTCTTTTACTTTGCATCTTCAACAAATACACCTTTAAATTCTCCCTAATCAAAGTGCTTCATGGACTCAGTCAAATCTGTGCATTTTCATATTCATGGATTTGTGAAAATATTTTGTTAGTAGTTTAAATTTAGGAGAATTTCTTCCAAGAGCATCTCTTCTTTTTTTTTTTTTAAAGATTTTATTTATTTACTTGACAGAGAGAGACACAGCAAGAGAGGGAACACAAACAGGGGGAGGGGGAGAGGGAGAAGCAGGCTCCCCGCAGAGCAGGGAGCCCGATGCGGGGCTCGATCCCAGGACCCTGGGATCATGACCTGAGCCGAAGGCAGACGTTTAACGACTGAGCCACCCAGGTGCCCCCAAGAGCATCTCTTCTTGATAATTTTCTTCTATTTTTCAACCAAAGAAAACATTGGAAAATGGTCTTAAATTTTTTTTTTTTTAACCTTTCAGTGAGGAAACAATTGGACACACATACCTAAAACTTATTTTTGGTCTTTCCCCTGAGGTTTGGTATTTTAAGGGACTGACTTTACATACGCTAAAATATTCTGACACCTTGCCAAAAAATTTTAGGCTATAAACATGCTAAATAGCAAGAAAATCTTAAACTATTTTATTAAAGATACAAGATTTGGTACATGGCAGGACTTTTAAATCAGTATACTAACACTGATAAATCCAAGTTGAGTACTGTCCCGTTTAAAATTCAACAGATTCCTTTGAATGGCTATAATACTGTTTCAAGTTATTATGAAGTGAAGCCAATGTTCCAATGAAGTTCAAAATTGGCACAGAATTTCAAAAGCAACCCAAAAATACTCTGTGCAAGGAAGCAGCACTGGAATTATATACAGGATTCCAAGGTGACCAGTTTGAAGGTTAACACCCTACCCAGATGAGTATTTATATATCTATTCTACTTGGTTGTGTTTTCACTTTAGGCTCATACTTGCTGTAATACCACTATCCAACAGAAATATAATGAAAGCCACGTATGTAATTTTAAAAAGTAAAAAAGAAACAGATGAAATTACTCTTAACAATATTTTATTTGACCTGATATATCAAAAATATTATCATTTCAACATGCAGTCAATATTTTTAAAAAATTAATGAAATCTTTTACATTCTTTTTGTCATACTAAGTTTTCACAATCTGGCAAGTATTTTACACTTGCAGCACTATTCAGACTGGCCACATTTCAATGCTCAATAGCAACATGTTGCTAGTTACTTTACTGGACCACACAAGCCTATTAGGAAATTTCAGGAGGAAGTACACTGAATGCCTTAGACACTAAGGCTTAGAGAATTAACAGTGTCTTTGGAATTTCTTTACGCTGGGATAAAAAAAATGCAGTAATTCAAATGATGTCCCCCCAAAAAATTCATTTTGATAAGCAAGAAGGGTTAAAAACAAGGGTCTGTATCTCTGCCTTTTGGAAAAAATCTACTGTTCAAAATACCTACTTATAAACATGGGCCCAAAAAAGATTCTTTAATGACATCAGTGTAACCTAGTAGCTAAGAGCACAAACTTTGCCACCAGATAGACCTGGGTTTGCATGATAACTCCCCCACCCACTAACTCTGACCTTGATCTAAGTCTGTTTCCTCATCGGTAAAATGCAGGGCTCTTTTTCTTTTTTTAAAATATATTTCTACCTATCTACTTATTTATTTATTTTAGGGGGGAGGGGTAGAGGGAGAGGAAGAATCTTAAGCAGGCTTCATGCCCAGCACAGAGCCCAACTAGATCCATGATCTCACAACCCTGAGATCATGACCTGAGCCAAAATCAAGAATCCAACGCTAAACCAACTGAGCCACCCAGGCGCCCCCAGGACTCTCTTTCAAATTAAGGATTAGTACTGTAATTGCTCAATACTGCTAACCCAAGAAACCCATGAATCATTCATTACTTTCTTCTTAGGAATAGGGAAAAAAAAAAAAACCATTTCTTCTTACTTTCCATTAAAAATAGCTAATAGGGTCAGCACAGAGCAATGAATCTGCATATAGTAACACTATCATGAGAAAACACACAAATATTTAATTAATACCTGGTTTTATTTTAGTTCTCTGGCTAAAAACACCAAAACAAAACAACAAAAAAACCCATCTGAGACAACTCAAAAAATATTCTGAGGCTGTAGGACAGAAAAAAGGTATCATTATTCTGCCTAAATTGAATTCTCAATGTAGAAAGGACATTTTTGAGAAACTTTTTCCTAAATGAGATCCCAAGGGTGAGGGTAGGGACTATTCTGAGTGCCAGGAACCAGGGAGACATATACTGCATGAATTGAGAAGACTTTTTAACGTCTCCATATTTTCATTATACCCTGTATCTTGATAATTCACTGGAAATCTCTTAAAACAAAAAACCTCCATCTTTGGAGGCAGGAAAGAGAGGAGCTGGAGAAAACATGTTCCTCTTAAATTTGCAGAAGACAAGAAGCTAATGAACAAAACTAACAAAAGGAAGAAACATGAGGATTCCTAGGCTTTTGCCAAAAGAAAAGAACAGGGATTGTCTTGGTGAAGAAGGTACCCCTACGGCCAAGCTTAGTCCTTGCCATGGACCTATAGTGACTAGGAAGCAGAGCGGCCAGATGTAGTCAATGCTGTGAAAGATACTGGTGTATGGGACCCCTGGGTGGCTCAGTTGTTAAGCGTCTGACTTTGGTTCAGGTCATGATCCCAGAGTCCTGGGATCGAGTCCCGTATCGGGCTCCCTGCTCTGCAGGAAGCCTGCTTCTCCCTCTCCCACTCCCCCTGTGTGTGTTCCCTCTCTGGCTGTCAAATAAATAAATAAAATCTAAAAAAAAAAAAAAAAAAAAATACTGGTGTATCTAAGAGATTCTAAGAAGGTGTTTGTGTCAGTCCACTAAAAAATTCTCCATATTTCCTTCTTATCAATCTGTGGCATACTGCAGTCAATATGTTCTGGTAGAAAAGACAAGTCCATATATGGGTGGGGTACCAAAATGGTCTCAAGAGGAAAAGTTTTCAAAGTGCACAGTAGTTATCTCCATATCAAATAGGTCTGGATGACTATCATTCTGGGGTTATTTTAGGGTTTGCCATTGGCAACACACGCTATAACTGTAAATTCTAACTATTCTGTTTTCAAAACGTAAGTGCTATCATTCGGTTTTAAGTAAGCAGATTTTGAACATCTAAAAGCAACCTGAAAAAAAAAAGTCTAAACAAACCCGTTTTCTAAATTCCAAGACAACTGGGGGTGGAAATATTTACAATTTAGAATTTCATCCAGAAATCCTCATCGTTACTGTCCAAAGATAATTTCTTACAACCACAGAAAAAGCTCCTTCCCAACTACCAAGTTCTCATTTTATTGGGTTTTTCACCAAGACGTCCTGCCAAAGGAACCTCAATTCACTTTTTGTCTAGCAAGGCATTTGGTAAATTCTACATAAGATACTTAAAACAATGGCAAAATGTGAGACGGATGCTATGATGTGGTGCTTGAAGAGTTTGGTGAATTGAGCCCTACATTTGGTCTTCGTATTCCCAAAGCTTCTGGTAAGTCAACCCAGAACTGCCAAAAAGCAGCCTTGAATTCCTAAGTCTAGACCAAAGCTGTCCAATAAATATATAATGCCAGCCACGAACATAAATTTTTCTAGTGGCCATACTAAAAAAAGTACAACAGGTAAATTTTCATACATTTTATTCAACCAAGTATCTCCAAGTTCTTTCAATGGGTAATCAATATAAAAATTTTTGAGATCTTCGAAATCTAGAGTGTATTTTACACTTATAGCTACAACTCCATTTGGACTAGTCACATTTCAAGTTTTCAGTCGTTCCACACAGTTAGTGGCTGCCATATTGAACAGCACAGATCTAGACAAGTCAGCTCTTAGGTGCAGAGATGGGGCAGGCTCGTTTCCCAAAGAGTAAGAACTCTTATATATGATCCTAGTAGACGGTTTACTTTAGGGTCCAAATTAATTTTCAACAATGGTCCTTCTTCACTGGATCCGATCTAACCCTCTGAGTTTTTTAATGCCTTTTCCCAAGATAGGGAGGAGGGGCCTTCCTCTACCAGAAGTGCTGCCCTATGCCTACAGGCCATCCAACTGATGGCCACCACACTGGTCACACTCTTTAGAAAGAAATCTATCACGAATTCTAGAAGAAATCATTGTTAAGCCAAGGAAGGCGCGCTGCACCTTTCTCCATTTGAGCAGACCTATCGCGGTTCACAAAGTCTCCAGAAAGCTCAGGTCTGTCGTGACCCACCCTCTTGCTTCCCTCTCACACAGGACAGGCACTGAAGGTGCAAGCCCATGTATACCTCACCGGACCGACTGTTTCCCCCTCGTTTAGCCAGGTGCTTTCAGCCCAAAGGACTCTCCCCAAACGCTGCCAAGAGGCCAAGGGCTCTGGGGCCCTTCCTGTGTAGCCTGGGAGTCCGAGTCCTTCCTGCAGCAGGGACCCCGGCTTTTCGCCTTTTGGGGCTTCTTGATGAACCCGAGTCAAGACGGTGACAATCTGTTCCCTCCCGGGGCGCGCAGTAGCTGCGTAAAGGGTGACCCCCTATCCCCTCACCCCGCCCGCCCTCTGGAGAGCTCAGCCAGCCCCCAGCCCCTACCTGGCGCGGTGCTGCCCCCCAGTCTCCCCGCCGGGGCTCTGTGCGCCCCGCCCCGTCGTCGCCACCGCCCCTCGGGGGCCGGGCGCCCCGGGGCTCCTCCCCTGGCCCGCGGGGCCGCACGGGAGGCAGCTGCTGCGGCGGCTCGCCCGTCTCCAGGCCTCGGCCCTCACGCTGCACGCCGCCCGGAACGCTGCTGTCCCGGCCGTCGCGGCGCTTGCTGGGCGAAGCTGAAGGCTCAGTCATAGCCCCCGCGTCGATTTTGCGCTTTCGGGGCAGCTCCGGGGCGCCGACTGGCTGCCCGGGATGGGAGGCCCCCGGCGGCGGGATCCAGAGCGGCGGCGGCTCCTCGGGGAAGTCGCAGAGCAGGAGCCGCTTCCAAGGCACGTGGAACGTTAGCGGCTTGGCCGCACGCCGCTTGGCCATGGGCCCCGGAGCCTCGGGCGGAGCCCGCCCGGCGCGGGAGGCCGAGCGCGGATAACTCCGGGGGCGGAGGGCGAGGGCGGAGCGCGCGAGGGCGGGCGAAGACCTGCTCAGGGCGAGCGGGCGGCGGGCAGGTGGGGCGGGCGGAGGGGGCGGGGCGGCCGGGCCCGGCGCAGCCCGCGCGCGCTGCCCTCACTGCGGCCGAGGTACTGCCGGACGTTGGGGAGCTACCGCGAAGCGGCGGAGATTCGAACCTGCGCACAAATGTGCGCGCGCGTCCTCGCGCCGGCCAGGCGGAGCCGCTGGTTGGTGGAGACTCGCGAGGCGCGCTCCCGAACGCCCCCGCGGCCGGAAGTGCGCGCTCGGGGTTGGGTGGGGGAGGCGGGAAGGCGGCCGAGGCTTTATTAAAGGTCCAGGGGCTTGGTCCCCCGGGAGGGCGTGACCTTGTTTGCCCAGGGGTGGGGAGCCGCTATGCAAATCTCGAGCTCGGTAAAGCGGTGTAGGTTTAAGACCTTTAGAATGTATTTGTTAATATTCCCTTAACTCGAGTCAGTGGCCTCAGGGTCGCTTTCAGGAGGTTAAAATCACCTCCAGGAGGTACAGACTTCAGCAAACTAGTGTTGAGAGGCTCCAGCGCCACGTTAAATGATCATTTCAGGCGGACTGTTGTACGGGGGTGGGGCTGAGGGAAGTCGCTAAAGCCAACACGCAAAAACCAAGCGGAACAAAACAAAACCCAACGAAGTGTATGTTTTGCAGTGGCTGTCGTGGAAAGTGAATTGGCACCACATTCTTCGAAGATCTTTTGATTAAAAATTCACTGATGAAGTTGCAGAGGACATGTGCAGCTCATCCAAAATAGCTCATCCCAGAGCCAAGCCTGGAACACAGCTCTCCTTTTCCAAATGAAACCTAAACTTGTTTGGCTCTTAAATTATGTGGGAAGCACACAGAGTTCCCTTCTTACTCGGTGCGATGATCTAAAGTGAGATTCCAAGACCTTCCTTCCAGCAGAATTTGTTATCAAGCAAAGGGAGGGGGATGAGAGCAGTGAATTTACTATAGCTTGTATTTTGATGGTTGATAAGGATAGTAACCGAGTAAACAAAAATGAGGAAGAGAGCTGCATGATCTAGAGAAAGTGCAAGGAGGATAACTGTACTCTTAACTGGTAAGTACTTACCTATATACTATTTACCCCATGCCAAGGTTGTGAGAAGATAGGCAACGACTTACTTAATAGGCACAGAAATATAATAAGTTAGGGTGTTAAACAATAGCTTTTCTGTTTGATCTTTCCATTCCTTCTTCTTTGAAATTGATAACCTGTCAGTCTCAAAGAGCAGATCACACAGATCAGATATGGAAGACCTTACTTTTATTTGAAAAGATTTGAGGGTATCCTTCCCAAAAATGATAAAATGCGGGAGAGATACATTCCTTTGGGGTCCTCACCACAGACTCTTGTTTTTCTAAATTGTGAAATACATCATATATACAAAAAGTTGTATAAAACACAAAGGAATGATAGTAAGATGCCCAGCACCCAGTTTTATATATAGAAAATTACTTGGGCCAGAACATGACAAGGTCCCTACCTGCTTCTTCCACTGGTGCCCTTTTCTCTTACCTCCACTCCAGGTAATTGCTGTTTTGAATTTTGAATTAACCATCCCTTTGCTTTACTTTGTAATTTTCTCATTTGTGTTTGTGTTCTTAAATAACATTTTTGGTTTTGCTGTTTTTTTTTAACACTATATGGAGCCTTAATTGACATAAAATAAAATGCATATATTTAAAGTGTTTACTTTGCTGAATTTTGACATATGTATATTCCTGTGAAATCATAGCCACAATTAAGATAATACACATCTCCATCACCCCCAAAAGTTTCCATTTTCCCTTTTGTGATTCCAATCTCTTCCCCTGGTTCCTTCCAGGGGAAGTTAACCAGTGCTTTACTCTCTGTCATTATAGATTAATTTGCATTTTCTGGAGTTTTATATAAATGGAATCACAGTATATACTGTTGTTGTTTGGCTTCCTTCAGCACAATTATTTTGAGATTCATTCAAAATTTTATTACTCAGTACTTCTCCATTGTGTGGCTGTATCGTAATTTGTTTCTCCATTTACTGTTGATGGACATGTAGGTTGCTTCCAGTTTGGGGCTATACAGATAAAGCTGCTGAGAACATTTGTGTGTAAGGCTTCGTATGGACATAAGATTTCTTTTCTCTTGGGTACATACCTAGGAGTAGAATGGCTGGACCATGTGGTAGGTGTCTTCAGTTTTCTAGCAAATTGCCAAAAGTGGTTATACCATTTTACTTTCCCATCAGCAGTGTATGAGAACTCCAGTTCCTACACATGCTCTCCAACAATTGGTATGGTCAGACTTTATTTTTAGTCTTATTATAATTTTAATTTACATTTACATTTCCCTAATGACTAATGATGTTGACTAATGATAGTTTGCTATCTGTATCTCTTCTTTTTTTTTTTTAAATAATTTATTTGTGAGGGAAAGTGAGAGAGATCACGAGAAGAGGGGAGGAGTAGAGGGAGAAGCAGACTCCCCGCCGAGCAGGGAGCCCGATGCGGGGCTCGATCCCAGGACCCTGGGGTCATGACCTGAGCTGAAGGCAGGCGCTTTAACCGACTGAGCCACCCAGGCGCCCTGTCTGTATCTCTTCTTTGTAAAATGTTCAAATCTTTTGCCTACTTAAAATATGAGTTCTTTGCTTTCCTATTTTCCTTATTTAATATTTTTGTGCATGTAATCATATTTCATTCATTTATATTGAGCATGGTATTTCATCATATGAATCTATTGATAAACGTTTGATTTTTTTTCAGATTTTTGCAGTTAGAAATAGTGTGCAGGGGCACCTGGGTGGCTCAGTCGTTAAGCGTCTGCCTTCGGCTCAGGTCATGATCCCAGGGTCCTGGGATCGAGTCCCACATCGGGCTCCCTGCTCCGCGGGAAGCCTGCTTCTCCCTCTCCCACTCCCCCTGCTTGTGTTCCCTCTCTCGCTGTCTCTCTCTCTCTGTCAAATAAATAAATAAAATCTTAAAAAAAAAAAAAGAAATAGTATGCAATGAGCATACTTGTTCATGGTTTTTTTTTTTTTTTTTTAAAGATTTTATTTATTTATTTGAAAGAGAGAGAGCACATGAGAGGGGGGAGGGTCAGAGGGAGAAGCAGACTCCCTGACGAGCAGGGAGCCCGACGCGGGACTCGATCCCGGGACTCCAGGATCATGACCTGAGCCGAAGGCAGTCGCTTAACCAACTGAGCCACCCAGGCGCCCAGTTCATGGTTTTTTTTAAATTGAAGTCTAATTGACATGCTGTATCCTGTTTTCAGGTGTACATCACAGTGATTTGATATTTTTATACATTATGAAATGATCCCCATGATAAGTCTAGTTACCATCTGTCACCTTACAGTTATTAGAAAATTATTGACTGTATTCCCTATACTGTACATTGCATTCCTTGATTTCTTTTTTGACCTATAAATTATTTGTGTTAACTTTTCAAGTATTGGAGGTTTTCCTAGATATCTTTTCCTTACTGATTTCTAGTTTAATTCCTTTCTCATTTAATTCATTATCTGTGTGGTTTTAATCGTTTTAAATTTGTTGAGATTTATTTTATGACCCAGCATATGAATTATCATGGTACATGTAACATGTGTTCTTGGAAAGAACATAATATCCTGCAGGTATTCGGCATAGTGCTCTATCAGTGTTACTTAGGTCAAGATGGTTGGAAGTGTTTCTCAGATATGATATGTCTTTACAGATTTGGGGTTTTTTGTTTTTTGGGGGGATTTTTTGGTCTAAACGTTCTATGAATTGCTAAGAAATAGGTGTTAAATACCCAACTAGGACAGTAGATTTTTCTGTTTCTCCTTTTAGTTGTCAGTTGTTGTCTATGTGTTTTGAAGCTCCGTTATTAGGCACACATATATTATGATTGTTCTGTCTCTGATGTATTAACCCTTTGTTCTTATGAAATATCCCTCTTTATAGCTGGTAATGCTCTTCATTTTCAAGTCGTCTTTCTTTGATATTATAGTAGTTCCAGCCCTCTTATACTTACCATTTGCACAGCACATCTTTTTTTCCATCCATTTACTTTCAGTTTATCTGTAGAGACAACATACATAGTTGGATCTTGCTTTTCTGACATTCTGGAAGTTTCTATATTTTAATTGTTTAGTTCTTTAACACTTGATAGAAATTATTGAGATGACTGGATTTAAGTCTAGTCTTTTACTATTTATTTGCTGTCTGTTCCCTTTCTTTGACTCTGTACGTCCTTTTCAGACCTCTTTTGGATTAATTCGGTATTGTTTTGAATTTAAATTTAATTTAATCTATTAAATTAAATACCTCTTTGCATGAATTTTCAGTGGTTGCTCTAAGGATTGCAATATACATCTTTAACTTTCCACAGTTTACTTCAAGTTAACACTGTATCACTTCATATAAAGTGGAAATCTTGCAACCCTTCACTCCCACCCTCACCCTGTCCAGGTGCACTTTTATATTGACCCAATAGGATCTTCTTCCTATCCTATAATTTTGTATAAGTAACTCTGATTTCTTTCCCCAGCACTTCTTATGGATAATGACTCAGAACTCATCATTAGTAACAGCAAAGCAACAAAGACGGATACTTTTCTCTTCCTGTCTTCTTGGTAAAGAAGGGATGCACACTCACATTCTGCTTATCTTAAAATTTGCCTGTTTCAGACTGATTAAAGCCCTACAGCAGTTTAGGGTGGGGAAGTGGTTTAAAATTTTTTTAGCAACTATGTATTCACCAGACCTTTTACATATCTCATTTAATCCTCAGAACTCCATGACAGGTATTATTGCCAATTTAACAGATAAACCTCACCCCAAAGCGTCAGACCCTTGTCAACTTCTCAATAAGCCCAGTCCTGACCACCCTATTTAAAATTTCAACTCACTCGGCGCTGCCCAGGACTCTAGAGATTCCCTTTGCCTGATTTTTTTTTTCTATAGCACATATCACCTTCCAATTTATTACATGATTCACTTATTTATTATTCTTATTGTGTCCTTCTCTAAAAAGTAAGCTCCTTGAGGGTAGGGTTCTTTGTTTTTTGTTTATTTTTTTCACTTATGATATACTCAAGCACCTAGAACAGTGCCTGGCATGTATCAGGTGCTCGGTACATAATTGTTGAATGAATGACTACTCATCACTTTGCTTGAATGCTTCACAGGCATCTCATAGTCCATTCTTGTGTCCCCTGTATCCCATCATTCATCCAACCAGGTACTCATATCAGAAGTATAACTGCCCCTTCACAACCTTATGCTCACTTATTATTCCTTGAAAAATAGCATTTCCTATGGACCAGGGGAAATTCTAGAGTTACCACAGTAAGCAAAACAAAAATCCCTGTCTTGTGACTCCCCAAGTGAAGCTTATATTGAGGGAGATAGACAGTAAACAAGTACATCTGTCAGGTGCGAGGAAGAACAAAGCAGAATAAGGATGGGGGAGGTTATATTAGGTGGTCAAGAAGGGTTTCTCAGATAAGGAGACTTTTGAGCAGGGACCTGAGGAAAATCAGGGGTGAGTTGAGTATTTATGGTGCGTAATTGTAGGCAGAGGTAATAACAAGTGCAAATGTGCTAAAGCAAGAGCATGTCTGGCATGAGCTTGGGACAGCAAAAAAGCCAGTGTGGCCTTTTTTCCCTTAGTGTTTTGGCTAGTTTCTATTGCTATGATTTGAAGCTCATTAACCTTTTCTTTTCTCATGCCTTTTCTGCTGTTAATCTCATACACTGTATTTGTCATCCCAGACAATGTACTTACCATCTCCAGAAGTTCAGTGTGGGTCTTCCTTACATCTCTGTATAACTTTCTGAACACATGGAACAGTTACGCTCACTGTTTTAATGTCCTTCTCTGGTAATTCTAACATCTGTGTCGGTTCTGGGTTGGTTTCCATTGGTTAGTCTTTCTCCTCTCTAGGGATGTTGTTTTGTTCTGTGTCTGCATACATGGTAATTTTTTATTGGATACCGGGTATTATGAGTTTACTTTGTTGTTGCTTCTTGCTCTGGCCTTGGGAAGTTACCTCACGCACATGCACTCATCAGTACTCTGTAGATCAGTGTTCTGGGGGTAGGGGAGGGGGACGACTCTGCTCTGATCTCCAGAGTGCTCTCTGTGTGGTTTCCTCCTCTCAGGTACTCTGTCCTGCAAACTCTAGCTGCCTTGGTTTCCCTGGACTGTCAACATCATGTCCTCAGTTCAGGCACACCTCCAGGCTTGGCCCGAGTTTCCCCTCCTAAGGCCATATCCTGGAGACTCAAAGCAGTGAGTAGGGCTCACCTTGTTTCCTGTCTCTCATTGATCACTGGCCTTTGTTGGCAGTTGTTTTATATATTGTGTCCTGGTTTTTGGTTGTTTTAGGTGAGAGGGTGAATGTGGTCCATTATTCCATCTTGACTCGAAGCAGAAAATGCCTTCCTGTAAGATTTTACTTTGACTTCAAGGTTATATTCTTGTATAACTTTTAACTTTTAGATATGCCTGCTTCCTTGTTGTAGGAAAGTGTATTTATTCATTATATATGAGTATAGTATGTGTTAGCATATACTAATATATAGCATATATTAATATATATAATATACAAAAGGAAATTCATCAACCTTGTAATATTCAAACCACTGACTATGACATATCTGATTTTATTCTATAAGAACTCAACCAGTATAAAGAAAATTGTATAAATTTTCTTACAGCCTGGAAAAATACCAGTTTTCCTCTTTGTACTAACTAAGGTACAAGTAAATGGTGATTATAGCAGGAACACTTGAAAAATGAAATACAGATCCTTGACTGTATCTGTGTGTTTGATAAGTTCTGTTCTTCCTTCAGGTCTCAGCTCAAATATTTCTTTAGGGACATCTCAGTACCTCCCTACTGCTCAGAGTACCCTGTACCTGTCCTTTATAATGGTGACCTCAGTTCTTACAATTAGGTAATTACTTGTTGCCATTGTTGTTTTGTAATTACTTGTTTGACACCTTTCCTCTGCTATGTAAGCTCTGGTGGGAAAAACATTAACTTCTGACCTTTGAATCCCCAAGATCAAGCCTTATACCTGACACAATGCGGTTCTCAATAAATGTTTGTAGGGTGAAGGAAAAAGTGAACACCACGCAGTAAATAGGCTGGGACACTGACCTGGTCTGTGTTCCTACAGTCTGTTTCTTGCTTCCCAGGCGTCTGTGATAGTGAAGAGCAAAACAAACAGACAAGAAAACAAAGACATTGCATGTTGCACAAGATTTTAATGCAGTTTTCAACATAAGCTTGGCCATCGTTAAAATGTTTAATAGTAGGTTGTGTTGGTGAAAATACTGAGAGACAGATACCTTGTTTTAAAGTGTAACCTTTTAAGAGAGCTGTCTGACAACATCTATGAAAATTTTAAAATACACTACTCACCTTTAGGAATTTACACCAGATGTATGAATGTGTCCACTGAGAATGGACACAAAGCAGTACCTACTGGACTATTCATTGTAGTATAATGCTGAATAGCAAAAGGTTGAAAAGAACCTAAATGTTACTTGTTAGCATTATGTGTGTGTGTGTGTGTGTATTATACATACAGACATAGATTTTTTTTTATTTTTTTTTAAAGATTTTATTTATTTATTTGACAGAGAGAGAGACACAGCGAGAGAGGGAACACAAGCAGGGGGAGTGGGAGAGGGAGAAGCAGGCTTCCCGCGGAGCAGGGAGCCCGACGCGGGGCTCGATCCCAGGACCTGGAATCATGACCTGAGCCGAAGGCAGACGCTTAATGACTGAGCCACCCAGGCGCCCGACATACAGATTTTTTTTTTTTTTTTTTTTTTAAATTTTATTTATTTATTCATGAGAGACAGAAACAGAGGGAGAAGCAGGCTCCCAAGGAGCGGGAAGCCCGATGCGGGACTCGATCCCAGGACCCTGGGACCATGACCTGAGCCGAAGGCAGACGCTTAATGACTGAGCCACCCAGGCGCCCGACATACAGATTTTATTAAAGGAATTTATGTGTATGGATATAGAACAATTGGGAAAATGTATTAAGTCAAAAAAGTAAGGTTCACACGTATATACACACATTTATATGTGCGTTTTTTTGGTATTGCATAAAAGGTTCTGGGACAAGACTGTTACCAGTAGTCATTGGGGTGGGGTATTAGGACACATGGGTAGAAGGCATATGGGACCCATCTTTGGGCCACCTCAGGTTATCTCCGTGACACTGGTATTTTGTCTGGGTTACAAGTTTCCTTACTATAGGGCAACACAGTGTCTGGCTTCTGTTACCTTCTGTTGGGAGCCAATTTCCCATGGTTCTTTGCATTTCAGCGTATTTTGCAAGCAGAGGTACTGGCTAGCTTTAGTCTAGATTATCTTTTCAAGGATGTGTGTAAAGTGAACGGGCTCAGAAGATAGAGACTGTCTCCTTCTGGAACAGAGGGTAGGTTTATTTACTGTCTAGCACAGTGTCTTCTCCTAGGGCAGAGTCAATCACACTTACTGCTTGCCCATCATAGAAGAGTAAGCTTTCCTAAGCTCAAGGTTCTCCTGTAATGCAACCCAATGTTTGTGCACATGTCACCTAGTGCTGCTCGGGTCACTCTGTGAGGTTTGGGTCTCAGGGTAAGACCCAAAATTAATACTCTGGCTAATGCTATTGCTGTGAGTTGTAAATTCTCCTTTGACTTTGATGTAGGAGTTTTGTGTCAAAAGTGGCTGTTTCATAAGCTAAGAAATCTGCAAAAATTTTTCCTTTTTTGGCAATTGTGCATTAGCATCTCAGTTTGGAATAGTTGGGAATCGCTTACACAAAGGATGTTTGTACTCATAAGAGTTTTTTTTCATGGCCTTCCATTGCTCAAGACAAAGACTTGGGGTAAAGCAGGAGACTGGAAGGGACAGACATTGTTTCTTTGTGGGGAGCAGTGGAAGAAAACCCCCTCTGCCTCAGGGGAGGGGTAGGAAAACCTCTTATCCCCAGGACAAGGGCAAAGATCCTTAGAGGAAAAGTAAAAGCAAAAATCAGGAAATTCCTGCTTAAGACCAATCGTAAATACATGGGGAAGAGGATGGGAATGCTGAGAAAAACCCACTTATGAGGCCTAGGTGACAGAGCCTGCCTAAGACTGAGGCTACACCAAGACAACAAGAATTCCCATTTTCCCTACCATGAACCTAGCACAGACTCACAAGGAACAATAAGTGGCCTACCCCTGGGGTAGAGGTAGGAGCATGGAGCAAAAATACCTCTGTGACACAGGCATGCAGACACAGCTGAATGCTGGAGAGAGTACAACAACACTGGGAAAGACCCTCTGGCATCCTGTCCTCAGCACAAGGTAGGAACAAGTTACTGCTAGCAGAGGCTGAAGGCCATGCTGATAAAATGCAAAGCCCAACTCACCTTCTTGCAAGATTGACTCAGCCTCCCATATCAGCCTACCGGGCATATATTTATACCTAGACATAAATACTGTTTATCTCTGTTTGTTGTTGTTTTTCTACACAACGGATAGCATTCAATAACATAAGACTCGGGAAAAAAGCAATAGGAGAAAACAAACAAATGTCAAGAGATGAAGCAATTAACAGAACTAGACTCAGCAAGTTATTGGGGTTATCAGTCTTTATCAATCAAACTCCTGTAATATATTAAAGGATATGGTGGAAATGGTGAAAAACATGCATTGACGCACAGGGAATTTCAGCAGAGAGTTGGAAATTACAAAGAGAAATGGAAATGCTTGAAATAAAAAGCATAACAGATGAAAATTCTTAACAAGCTCATTATTAGAATGGACACAGATGAGGAAAGATTCAAGGAACTTGAACATAAGGAAACAAAGAAGAAGATAAAAATAGTAAAAACTAAATAAAAACAAAAAACAAACACCCGAACAGAGCATCCAGGAATTGTGGGACAAGAACAAGCCATCTAATGTACATGCAATAGAAGTCCCAGAAAGAATAGGGCAGAAGGAATAATTGAAGAGATAAGATTTTTCAGAAATAGTAACATCAAACACACAGATAGGACAAACAGAATAAATTCCAAAAGCAAACCAAAACACACATGCATAGACACGTCATAGTCAAACTACTGAAAACTGAATGCAGCCAGATTAAAAAGAAACACAGAGACAAAAATAAGAATTACAGTACAGTACTCATCTAAACAATGGTGGTCTTTAAAGAATGAAAGTCAACCCAGAATTCTGTATTGAGCAAATCTCTTACAAAATAAAACTTGAGATAAAGGATTTTTCAGACAAAAATCTGAGAATGCATTGCCAGCAGACCTGATATGAGAAATGTTAAGGAAAGTTTTTCAGGTGCAAGTATGTTTACCAGATGGAAACTTGGATGCACACAAAGAAATGGAATGTTTTGTCACAAATTACCCCAAAACTCAGTGGTTTACACCAACAAACCTGACCCAATTTCTCAGTCTGTGGGTCAGGAATTCAACATCAGCTCAGCTGGGTAGTTTAGGGTTGCTGACCAGGGTTGCTCATGTGATTGCTGTCAAGATGTTGGCTGGAGCTTCATTGGAAGGCTTCACTAGAGCTGGGGGACCCACTTCCAAGCTCATTCTACACATGTAACTGGAGAAGGCTTTATTTCTTCACCATGTGGAATTCTCCATAGGGTTATTTGAATGTCCGCCTGGCATGTCTTCTTGTCTCCCCTAACCCAAGTGATCTGAGAGAAGAATGGAAGCTACAGTATCTTTTATGACTTGCAGAAATTTTTACATTCTTGGCAATTGTGGGTTACCATTCTGTTTGGAATAGCTGGAGTCTCAGATATAAGGGATGTGTGTACTCACAGATTTGGTTTTTCTCATGGCCTTGCACTGGGTGCTCAAGAGAAAGACCTGGAGCAGGTCAGGAGGCTGGAAGGCCTCCTGGCTTACAATATGATACACAGAAGAGCTGCTGCTGATGGGGGCTCGTGGAAATCACACGTTTCTACCTCTATTCATTAGAAGTGAGTCCCTACAGGCCACACTTTGAGAGGGAGAGGAGTGAGGCTATACCAAAGGGAGGAGTATCACAGAATCTGTGGAGATATTTTTAAAGCACCAACACCAGAAACTATAAAAATGAAGATAAATAAAAAATGTATTTGTTATTTTTATTGCTTCAAAAGAATTCAGTTAAAGCAAAAATAGTAACCATGTATTCTGCGGTTTATGATGCACATTAAAGTAAAATGTGTGACAATAGCATGAATGCGGGAAGAGAGGAATTGGAAATATATTGTAAGAGTGGTAATTCTTACAACTAATACATTCAGTGGTATACTACTTTGAAGGTGGACTGTGACAAGCTAACAATGTATATTGGAAGCCCTAGGGAAACCACTGAAACTTCTTTTTGTAAAGAGTTGTAACTAATAAACCAGTAGTGGAGATGAAATCAAGAAAATAGTCCCAAAATAAGTGAGAAAAGAGGAAAAAAGAAAGAAATGGAGTAAGTAGAAACTAGCAAAATGGTAGGTTTAAATTCACCCATGTCAATAATTAAGATGTAAATGGTTTAAATAGCCAATTACAAGTTATCAAAAAAAGATAATCAGAATGAATAAAAAGGCAAGACCTAGGTACATACTATCAATAAGTAACCCATTTTAGAGAGAAATTGGAAAGTTTAAAAGTAGGATCTTTTAATAAGCACTTGAAAAAACTGGCACGCTTCAAACAAGGTCTACAGTTCAGTAACAAGAGTCGTGCCAATGTCCATTTCATGGTTTTGATTACTGTCTTACAGTCACATGAAATGTTATTTTGGGGTGAAAGCTGGGTGACAGGCACAAAGGAACCCTCTACTTTTGTGTAACTTCTCCTGTCTTCTGGCAATGTGCACGAAACTAATAGGCTAACTTATTCACTCGTCAGCAGGGTTAAGACCAAACCCCAGACTCAGCAGTTTTGTTGACAAGTCTGGGATGCTGACAGACTTGGCATTCCAGATTTGGAAGGACAAGATCGCACAGGCCAGTTCAGGAATCTGAGACTTCCTAGGATACAGCAGCAAATGCTCTTGCCTACATGGTTAATATGGCAGGGAAGTAATGAGACCCCTTCCGTCTTGTTAATGATGTTGAACAGCTTGAGGTGGGTTTGAGATGAGTCACCCAAATTTGCTCACTCTTCCTGGCAGGAAGAGACAGGGATGTTACCGCTATGGAGCAGCAAGCCCTGCGGTCCCAGCCAGAAGGCCAGAAGGCTGTGGCTGCTAAGGAAAGAGTCCTCAACTGAGATTAATGTCAGCAATGAGGAATCTGCTATTCAATATAGAGCTTTGGGTGACCTGAAAGCAGAAGGCCACTTGGCTGAAGTGAGCATAGGTGGCCCCTCGAAAGTGTGGAAGAAGCTTTGCCTGTTAGTGTAAAGTCTTGCCACGGCCACACGTGGCTGGCAGTGAAGTTGGGGCTCTGGGTGCCAGGGTGGCCAAAGCTAGAAGCCTGGGGCCGGACAGCACAGTGGCATGTGCAGGAGCACAAAGTAAAGGGCCCCAGGGGCTGGGCACTCACTGGATGCTGGGAGCTCACAGGAGAGGCAGCAGCAGTGCTCCGGCATTAACTCTGGGCTCAGAGGTCAATGGAGAAAATCGGGTTTCCCTCCCACCCCTTCCTCCCACTGTCTCTGTGGACTGGCCTCCCCCTGCCTCCCAGCTCGGGGTAACTTGGGTCTCCTGGCAGCTGTGCTGTAGCCCCTGATGCACGTGTTAAACTTCCTGGTCTGTGATCGTGTAGGGGAAAAAGACACTTGAATTCAACCGATAGTTTGGACAGGGCTTGTAGTGGGAAGGAAGGTGTGAAATTGTTAGCACCTCATCTGAGCCAGGGGGAGCTGAGTTGCGAAGTGCCGGAATAGCAGGTGAATACGAGAAGCCAAAACGAAAGTAACAGTCAAACCTCTGATCCCTTCAATAATATAAGCAAGAGGCTAAACCAGACAAACCATCGGTAGCTCCCGGCTCCCATTTTCTCCCATGGAACAGCACACCAGTCAGGCATCAGCTGGGTCTGCACAGACATGGCAGTGGTCTCATTGCTAATGGAAGTCCAGACAGGCTCCTGCAAGCTTGCAGACCTGGGGAGTGGGGTGAAAGAGGAGGAGGGCCTAAGAGTGGTAAGAGTACTGAGTCAGAGTGTAGAAATGTCTTCAAGTTTACCCCTTTCCCTCCTAGAAGCAGGTCTCAGCAGAGACACCTGAGGAAGGCCTCTCCCAGAGCCCCTGACAAAGAGGCACTGGGCTAGGACCGAAGCTGTGAATAAGAGCCTGAGTTCTGGACTGCAAGTCCCACTAGACTGCAGTGCAGCAAGTCTGGTCCAGGGAGGCCAGCTTTGTTCCATGGACCTGCCAGGTAAAGCCTTTGTAATTACCTATGTTCAGGCCTGGAAAAAAAAAAAAAAAAAAAATCACACAGTTTTGGGTTTTGTTTTTTTTTACCAAGGAGTCACACACCTCAAAAATAACCTCTCACTGAGGCCCTTTGGGCCAATTCAATACATGTATCATGGATCTATTATTTACCTGAACTTTTCCTTCCAATTAAGTGTCATATTCAAGGACTGTCCCTTCCTGGGTGGCCCAGCAGAAATAATACTGAACTCCAGGAGAGAGAGTCCACAGCTTCAAAGACTCAATGGCTGCCTAAATTCTCACAGGCCATAGCCAGGTACTGTAATAGAATCAACTGCCTGACAATCACCAAAGACACCTTTGTACAAAAGGAGGAGGTTATTAGTTTGCTACTAAGCTTTGAGACTGAATGCCTCTTTGGTTTGACGTTCTTATTTGGAGGTGGGTCAATTTGGACTTGATGACTAACAAGGTGAAAAGGACAACAAGCCTCCCAAGTCAAAACAAATAGCATATTCAAGGGTGTAGCTGGCCTGGCCCTAGCAGCTTTTGGTACTATGATAAAATGGCAGCCATTCCTTTGGGGGTGAACTTTATGCCCCGCTCTGCCACCTAAAGCAAAGCCGCTGGTTCGGTGGGGCTCTTGACTCACAGACGTTACCTGAACTCCCAGGTCTAGATCCCTGGCTGGCTAAGTTGAAACCCAGTGGGGTGCAATGGGCTGTGGGCGTTCAGCCTCAGCGCCAGCCAGGTAAAACCAGAAGCAGATACGGTCCTTCCTGTCAGTGGCTAGAACTCAAAGCAGTGCTCAAGACTGGCCAGTCCTCCCCTTGACGAAGTTCAATACATTTTTACTGACTTCTGGATGGCTGCCAATGGCTTGTCTGGTATGCCAGCTGAACACCTATAGGCTGGCGGATTAAAGATACCTCTCTCCGGGCATTAGACTTAATAAACTGCTCAACTTCCGTAACAGTTAAAGAAATGAGTATTACAGTTAGATACTTTTTCCTATCATATGGACAAAAATGACAAGTTTAGCAAAATCCAGTATGGGCCAGAGAATGGATGCAAAGCTATTCCAAAACACTGTCAGTGATGTGTAAAATGTTCATCATTCTCAAAGGCAACTTGACTGAAAATGCACATACACCCTGGCTGAATGATTCTATGTATCTATACTGAACAGAAATAATCCAACATGTAAGAGGCAGGTACTAGCATGTTTCTAAAAGTGAGAGTAACCCTCCACGAAGTTTTGCTTGTGCCTCTCTCCCATTACCTACCATTTTATTTCTTTACCATTCCCACCAAACTTTAACATTCAAGAATCTATACATACATACCTGTCATCTTTGAATCTCCCCAGGATTCCACTGAAACGTTTTTTTCACCATAACATTAAAACTAATGTCCTGTGCTACTCTATGCAGTATTATATGTGAAAGCACCTGGTAGACAATGTAATTTCAGTCTCTGTTGACCGCTGTATAGTGATAGAAAAAGATGAAGATTAGTCACAGGACCTCATACAACCCTTTGAAGTAAGTGGTATCAATCCTCTTACAGGTGAGGAAACACACTCAGAGCACCTTGCCTGAGATCACAAACAGTAGTTCAGGGAAACACACGCAGAATATCTAAGAGCCAAGTCCAGGGCTTGTGCTACTAATGGCTGGTCCTGGAACTCTTGTACTCGTGTCCTTTACAGGTATTTCTCTATTATTTAACAAAAGCAAAGAGCAAGATTAATTAGTATCAGGCCTAACATACCCAAAGACCAAGTATTCTTGTTACCAACTTTCTAGAAGCATGTAAGAATAAGCTCATCTAAGGATTAAAAAGCATGTGTTCCATTAATTCAAATTCCCACATCTATAGTTACTACTTAGATGGAAACAACCAAGCAAATACTGTTTCGTAGCAATTGGCAGACTTTAATATTCAAGAAAAATTAAGTCCATCATACACATTAAAAATATAGGAAATTTCATGCAGACATGAAGCTTCCAATTCAGCCTTTGTGGCAACTTTTAGAATGAGAATTACATATAAATACAGTACATTTTACAGTTCCCAAACTTCATAATTTTATACTGTGATTTATACAGCTTCTCTATATTTTACATTTCCCATCTTGCTCACTTGATTAAAATACCCTAACCTGCACCGCTTCAGAATATGGGGGGGGTGGGGGGGAGGGAAGCAAGCACAATGACCTATCTCCTCCTGCTTTATGAAAATGAATGAAAACATTTGTATATAGAGCTAATATAAGGAAAAAGAACAAAAATTTTTAAGGCTTACATACTTTAGTAGCTAGGACTACACATAAGAAATAAAAAATTAAATCCTCCAGTGACACTTCTATTACTGATTGATACCACAATTTTCAAGTTTAGAATACATTAACTACAAAAGCAAGGAGAAAAAAAGTGATGCAAATTTGTGTAGAATATTTGAAAAACAGTAGTCATGATATGAGAAATTAAAAACAAATGAAATAACTGCAGAATTAACTAAAACGTAAGCTATAATTTAGAAATATAAGTAACATTATTAAAGAATAAAACCTGATAGCCAAAAGTTTAAGTAATAAAGCCAACTCCCTGCTGTCAACATATTTTTGCCTCTATGAGAAAAACAAGATCATCTGTTCTGATACAAGTAAAAAAGTGAATACCAGTCAGTGAATAAAAGGCCTTTCTACAGTACTCAAAAATAGCATGCATTCCTTTCCTTTCAATGGATTTTTTAAATACTTAGGATCCTTTTAAGCTTTTTTTTCTTAAACAAACAAAACCAAATTTGGATATTTTCCCCCTACCAATTAATTTAAAATTCATTCATGTGGTAGTTAATGAGAATTCTAATAACTGAACATCTGTCAAGTATGGGAGGGGGGGAGACAAAAAAGAGAAATCGTTTTTGGGTTGTTTTTGTTTTTTTTTTTAACTCAAGAGGCTACAGGCTTCCACAATTTAGCAAGTCAAATAACCTTCACAGGGCCCTTTACTGCATAACAGGACCAAAGGCCACAAGAGCTCCTTACTGTCCACGGAAAAGCTCCTACTAGTAAGATGCCAAACTGCGCAGACTCCCCCAACCTAACTAACAAAAACGGCCTGAAGATTCACAAGTAAGTTTTCCTATTAGAACATGACATTAATCCTACAGCACGTTATTGAAATTAAGTCTATCTAATTCAAATTGCCACAGAGGTCATTTAATGCCATCATAATCACCTGTGAAAATATCCAACAAGCGTACTTCCTTTTCCCAAGAAAGGTTAAAACATGAAATTAGTCATCTCTGCTTTCCAAGCTACTGGAAACAAAATAAACATAAAAAAAATACAAAGGAAAACACCCTCCAATAGGAAAGATCTGCTAGAGGTAGAAATTTAAAGCAGCAGATACTGTTTTAACTCTAGCTATCAGGGAACAAAATTGGTGTTAATCTGAAATCACATGAACGGCTGCTTCTTACAATATTGAAGACACAATATTAAATTACTACCATGGGCAGTAATTTATCCCTGAATTTCACATTCAGAATTTCCCCACGGTAATACCATCATGACCGTTTAACTGAAAAAAAAAAAAAAAAAAAAAAGTGCTTGCTTTTGTGATCCAGGTAATTTAAAGAAAAGACATTATTGTAAACATTCACTGACAGACTGTATTCACTTCTAGTTTAAAATCATACATTTCAAATGGGAGATTTTATTCTCATTTCCCCATTTTCCGAGCAGTACCTTGAATAAAGGCTTTTGTGCCTCATTTAAGAGTGTTGAGATCTCATACATTTCAGAGTGATTCATGATGAGTATGCTTTCAAATAGTGTTCAGTTTAGTGTGCCCAAAAGACAAATTTCTCAGTTACTTGAATGCCTGAATGCATTTTACTGGCCTGTGATCTTATTAAATTCAGCATTTCATAAAAATGAATGGTTGATGCTTCTCTAAGTTCAGCTGAGCTAGAAAAAAAAAATAATTTGAATGATAAAAGGACAGACACACATTCTATGTATGGATTGCTTAGGTCCAACACAAACAAAAGTCCCAATTCCAGATGCTGAATGTGACAGAGGATCCTCAGACTCTTTTAAAAATAACCTGTGCAATGCACACAAAACAGAGATTTGGGGGACTTCAATACTAGTAGTCATTAGTATGGCAGACTGGCAACAGACAGCTTCATGAAGACCACTGGAGATAAAGTTTTTTCTACTGAAAGACAATTCTGGGCTTCAAGGAAAAAGTATACTTGAAGACATTTCCTCCATTTTTACTTCTGTAGTACAAATATGCATGGCATAGTATATTTCTGAAAAAGCAATAGACGTATTAAGAAAATAGACGCTATTTCTAAATTTTGTTAGGAATAAGAAGGCACCACTGATTTGAGGTTGTGTCCTGTCATTGGGATAGTTGATTTTGAGTTGTTTATTTCAGCATTTGCTCTTATCAAACTTTTTTCTGCTGATACCACTTGAGAACGTTACTGTGGTTTACGGACCACAAACAAGACACATTCATAGTAGTATTTCATCATGGAGAGATCATTCACAGTATATGTTGACAAGACAGATTCTTTTTCCACCTGGAATGCAAACAATAATCATAATGATGATGATGACCATGATGATAACACAAACAAAGTATTTGTGACAGGTGCTATTTTAAACATACTCTGTTTATTAATTCATTTATTACATACAAACACCCCCTTAAGATTGGCATTATTAGTAATCGCACTTTACAAAGAACAGATTGCTCATGGTCACACCACTAATAAGAGCTGGAGCTCTACGTGACTGTGATATATTGCTTCTCTTCATTTTTTTTTTTTTTGCTTCATTTTTAAGAACAAATCTGTTGTTTATTTTTTTTTAATGAATGAAATGGTTTTAAATAAACACACAACTAAAACACAAGTCAAAGTATCATAAAACCTTATAATCACATGATAAAAAAGACTGAACACTACAGAAGTACACACAGTGAACAATATCACTGCCCTCCCCCCTTCATCTGCTCTTCCAGACGCTAGTCAGCTTGGTATCTCCCCGTCTACCAGGACCGATATTGTGATAACGGTAAACTGCCATGTACTGAAAGCAGACTGATGACACCAGGGATTATAGTTTTCCATTTACTTACACATTATGCCGAATCCTAATAATTCTAAAAGCTAAGTATTATTTTCACTTTATGGATGAGAAAACAAAGAGATTAAGAGGTAAAGCCAGGAACTCGTAACAGTCCCATTCCTGTCTAAGAGCATTGGAAGTGAAACTTGATTCCATCCTTACCTCCACCTGGAATCCATACTGCAGAACAACATTTTTTATATCTTCATAGCTCAATTCTATGGAAAGTTCATTTGCCAAATTTTCAAAGTGGTACAGCAGAGGACCTATGGTTTAAAGATATTATGAATGTATTACTTAAATATAAACATGCACTAGTTGCTGTGTTAGAACTGCAAGTTGAATTATAAGATAGGTAGTATAAGAAACAAACATAAAAGGGAGAAGAGAACCTTTACATTTGCCAAAGGCATGTGTCCGGACCCCTGAAACTTTGGCCCATTCAAGTGCTGGGCCCACACTCGTGGGGAGGGAGTCCCTCTGGTGCACCAGGGTTGCACTGTGATTCTCCACATATGAGCCTTACACCTGGAACTCTTAAATCACTGAAGGAGCAACTGGATCAGAGAATGTGAAGTCCCTAAATTCCAAAGGTATACTGTAATTATAATTAAGTAAATGCACAGCTGCAGCTACAAACTGGTATCATGTGAAAACAGAAGGGTCCTCAAGCTAGCCTAGGTCTAAGAGAGGGTCTGGGGATGGTGGGAATTTATAGGCAAGGCTTCCTGGAAGGAAGACATGACACCAGAGCTGGCTTTTTGAGGGCACAACTCACATCCCAGCTCTAACAGTTACTAATGGGCCCGTGGGCAAGTCACTAGCTCTGCTCCATCTAATATGACTTCAGTGTGAGGTAACATGCAATACACCTGGCAGAGAGAAGGCATTCAGTACATGATAGCAATCACAGCTTTTTAAAATGACATTCCCCCTCTGCTATTCTCTCATTCCACGTATCCAGGGAACTATCGTCTGACTCAAACCAGAGTCTCCAATCTTTCAATCGCTCACATTCTGCCCAATTCATCATCAGCCTCATCCAGGCAACACTATCATTTAATAGTTACTTCAGGACTAATCTAAACAATCTTCTCTTTACCTTTCATTGGGTTAACTACAGATCCAGTGCCCATCTCACCACTCCTACCCCTCATACAATGTGCTAATCACAGGAAGTAAGCGTAACAACAGGACAGTTTCTCCTCCCAAAAGGCTCATCACTCTGTGGAACATACGAACAGTTAAAACATTCTTCTTCCTCTCTTTTTTACCCTACATAAACCACTAGGAAAAATGACTATGAATATATACGTCAGTACTCTTTTTAGAAGAAAACAATGGTTCACCATCAAACTATTCTGCCAAGCTTAATTTCCTGTTAGTTTTATTAGTACTACTAAAAATGACAGTAGCTACCATTTATTGAGCACTGCTGTGTCCTAGACCATCCCGAGGCCTTTGAAGCCTTGTTATAAACATGAAGAGCCTCATAGCAATCTGCCCAGCTCTAAAGTGTATGATGTTCCTGCTCCATTATTTTAAGAACCTCCAGCATTATTGCCTTCTTATGTCTAAATAAACACTCCAATGACTCTTACACACTATGGTCATATTGTACCTCTATACTCATGTTGTGTTCCACCTAGAAGGCTCCAACTCCCCAACTCAAGCTTTAGCCATGCTCCAAAACCTTGCTGAAATCAAGTTTAAAAAAAAAAATTTTTTTAAAGACTTTATTTAACAGAGAGACAGACAGGGAACACAAGCAGGGGCAGAGGGACAGGGAGAAGCAGGCTCCCCGCAGAGCAAGGAGCCTGATGCGGGGCTTGATCCCAAGACCCTGAGATCATGACCTGAGCCGAAGGCAGACGCCCAACGACTGAGCCACCCAGGCACCCCTGAAATGAAGTTTTAACATAATTCACCCAAGTTTCCAGCCCTATTGCTCACTCTCTTAATATAGCCTACTTTAAAATTCATGTAATGTAGTATGGCATTGCTCACTGATTATTTTTCATGTAATCTGCACTTTTAACCAGATTACAAGCTACATGAGTAAAGGAACACATCTTCAGTTTCTTGTGAGTCCACCACAATGCTCAGCATAGCAGTGTACAGTTATGCATCTGTAATTTTACCACCCAAATATAACCATTACAGTTGTATATTTTTTACAGTCTATTACAGATGGTACTTCGACAAATATCTTTGTGCATATTTTAGCCTTCTACAAGTATAATCAATCTAACATTTCTACATACCATTCTCTATTAAAAAGAACCAGGGGGGGGCGCCTGGGTGGCTCAGTCGTTAAGTTAAGCCTCTGCCTTCGGCTCAGGTCATGATCCCAGGGTCCTGGGATCGAGCCCCGCATCGGGCTCCCTGCTCCGCGGGAAGCCTGCTTCTCCCTCTCCCACTCCCCCTGCTTGTGTTCCCTCTCTTGCTGTGTCTCTGTCAAATAAATAAGTAAAATCTTTAAAAAAAAAAAAAAAGGAACCAGGGATCCTTGGGGGGTGGGGGAGAATGGCTGCTCTCGGGGCCTGGCAGAGAGAGTACAAGAGCTTGGAGCACTGGTGGTGCCAGAAAGGAGGCGCTCAAACAGGGACAGGGACATGTCAAATGGACAAAGGAGAAGGGCGCCCCACGTGCCAAATCTGGGACAAGTTAATTTAAACCATTTATCTCCTTAAGGTTCTAAAAATTCCAGTTAAGAGACAGATTGTTATATTGGATAACAAAAGGTAACTACGCTGTTTATAAAACACATCTAAAACAAAGATATAGAAAGGATTTAAGATACAGAAAAAGATACACATTAACTAGAAGAAAGCTTGTGGTAGCTATCTTGAAATGCCCACTTAAAGAAACACGGCTTGTGAGTGCTCCGCGTGCTTGCTGCAGCCGTCGCCTCCGCTGCGACCAAGATGGCAGGGAGACTCGCCACCTTCCTCAAGGATGCCTGGGCCAAGGAGCCGGTGCTGGTCCTGTCCTTCACCATCGGGGGCCTTGCTCTAATTCTGCCCACCCTCAGCCCCTTCACCAAATATGCCACCATGATCAACCAGGCCACGCCCTACAACTATCCAGTGCCCCTCCGAGATGATGGGAACATGCCCGACGTGCCCAGCCACCCCCAGGACCCCCAGGGCCCAAGCTTGGAGTGGCTGAAGAACTTGTGAGCACCCCGGGTGACATGGAGGAGGCCCCTCCCCTGAGCCAATAAAATGTGAAAAGCGACCCCAGAAAAAAAAAAAAAGAAACATGGCTTGCAATTGTTCAAAACAAAAAAGCTGGCACTCAAACCTCAGCAAAAAGTTTTACGGCTGGGTAGGGAGCTCTCGTGGGTGCAGGTCGCGGGGGTGGGGGGGTGGTGGTCACCGTCCGCTCATTTTCCAATCTCCTTCTTTTCTGTCCTACATCTCACCCTCACTCTCTACTAGGTCATGTCTTCATAAATTGTATTCTTTCCCATTCACTTTTTCCAGTAAATTAAACTTCTGGTCTTTGCCTGAGCATGGAGTAGGCATCTTGGTTACTTGGTTACATAGGGGTCAAGATCTTCAACTTCTGTTTTTCCCCATATAGTCACTCATATTCCAGAATTATTCCAGGTCCTCCATACAGCCAGTCATTTTCCAGGGTTACTGCAGGTCAACCGGCTCTGTTCACACTGGGTTTTTTGCAAAACTTACCCAGCTACCCCATCTGAAAAAATGTTACATTTTGTTGTCTCCTGATGACCTCCCTGCCATTTTCTGACATTATTTTAGACCCTTTTTATATTTTTACAACCAACGTAACAAGGTCTCAGTGTGTAAAGGAGGCAATGTGTCCGTTATCTACCTTTTACAGGAAACCTCTCATGTTTCAAAAAATATCCAGCTTTGGAATGCTTGAAAACTTGTTAGGACTCATTACACTTTATAAAGCTCTCCTTTGCTACTCGTGAGATGACAGAAAATACACACACTGGTCTCTGGCACCGGGCTCCTGAAACCCTTGTAATTTCCTAAGTGATAAGAACACTAGGCGCATCTTTTGTTCAAATATTAGGTCCCTGCCACGGGGCTCCTGGACGGCTACTGGATGAGGCCTAGTCACCAAAAAGACCAAGCCATGATTAGAAGCTTGGATTTTCAGCCCTGCCCCACTATTCTCTTAAGAAAGGGAGAGGGCTTAAAAATGGAATGACTGATCATGCCTACATGATGAAGCCTCCATAAAATCCCCAAAGCACGGAGTTCAGAGAGCTACTGGCATGAACATGTGGAGGTGCTGGGAGACTGGCAACACCCGGACAGAGCATGGAAGCTCCACAGCCCTTCCCAGATCCTCTGCCATACGCATCTCTTCCATCTGCATGTTCACCTGGATCCTTCACATCCTTTAATAAAATGGTCAACCTATGTGTTTCCCTAAGGTCCATGAGCCACTGTAGCAATCAAACCCAAAGAGGGGGTTGTTGGAACCTCCAATCTGCAGCCTATAGATCTACAGCTGGTCAGAAGCACAAGTGACAGTTTGTGACGAGCGTGTGAAGTTGTGGGAGTGAAGGGAGAGGGTCCTGTGAGACGGAACCCTTCACCTGTGGTATCTCACAGTATCTCCAGGTAGACAGTATCAGGAGTTAAAGTGTAGGGCACCCAGCTGGTATCACAGAGAATTGCTTGTTGTAGAGGGAAAAACCCCCATTTGGTGACTAGACGACGTGTCAGACGTCTGAGTGTTTTATTGTATGAGGAATAAAGGAGACACACAGGGAAGAACTGGGTTTTTCCCCACATAGGAAGGAAAGAACTGCGGGTCTTTCTTTTTAGTACTTTAACCTGTTTATTCTTCCAGATGAAGTTAGGTTCCGTCTGCTAATTGCCTGCCCTCCACTACTGGACTATAAACGCATCAGTGCATGCACATGCACCCACACACAGGTTGTACAATAAATTACACATACATGGGTTTAAGGGTCACCACGAAAAACTGAAGAACAGGATGCACAGGCACTTTTCTACATTTTGCTAAATCATAGCCTTTCCCAAAGGACACAGGGAAACGGTTCTCTTAAAAAGCTCACTCTCACTAGCTTTCCCTAACCTGAGGAATATTAGAATACTTCAGATCCCCCTTAAAGAGGTTTTTAAATTAACAATATTCCCACTTGTGATTTCATAGAATGTAGACAGTATCTTCACTGTAATTTAACTTCCAATGTAGCTTTTCAGTATTCCATTATGGCTAGCAGGGACTGTTCTCATCCTCTATGAATATAGTGACGTTACGGTCTTGTGTCAGCATGGTTAGGGTGAAATCAACCCCCAGGGGCTGATGCACTCTCAGTTTACAGATAAAATTATTTTTCCAGGTCCATCTGACTGACGCCAAAACCATGGGAATGTTACGAATTTACTAAAAGAAATGCCACTTTGTCCTGTCTCCTGGCAGCCAGTCTTCTGTGTCATCTTAACATTACTCTGCTTCCACCTTCAAATTTTGAAACAATACACTCATACACAGAAGTTAATGAAGAGCCACTGGTTGTCAGGCTCTGCAGGAGATAAAGAGCGAGCATTAGCTTCCAGCCCTCACTGAGCTCAGAGACTACTAGAGAAAACAAAAACATATGGGTGGCAACACCATGTTGTGTTAAATGCTCACGGATTCTGCGAGAATATAAAAGAGGAATACAGCAAACATTTATTCCAGCCTGAAAGGATCACCTCAGCTGAGTGTTAAGAGCACCCAGGAAAAAGCCAACATGAGAACAGAGGGAAGAGAGAAAGGGCATCTGCAGTCAGGGCTGGGGCAGTGACAAAACAGAAATAATGAAGCTAAGACACAAAGATCACAAAGGGCACTATGCCCAACCCTGAAGAGTTTCGGGTATCTAGAAAGCTAGAATTTTATGTAGGGAGTGTGACAGGAATAGATTCACGTGTTAGGAGGATCTTTCTAGTGGTAACATACGGAGGACTAAAAGAGGCACAGAGGGTTGGAGACAACTTGAAGGTGGGGCTACCCCAATGGAACGGTTGCAGTAATCCGGGCAAGCAGTGATGAGGGCCTGAACTAAGGAATTAGCATGAGGTTGGAACAATGGTTCTCAACTGGGTTGATTTTGCATTTCCATCATCACAACTGGGTGGTCCTGCTGCAATCGAATAAGCAGAAGCCAGGAATGCTGCTCACCATTCCACAGTGAGCAGGACAACCCTCCTTCTCCACACCCTCCACATGAAGAACAATCCAGCCCCATATGTCAACAGTGCCACTGCTGAGACACCCTGGGACAGAAGGAAATTCAAGACCTACGGAGAAGCTTTAGGAGACACGCCTTGTGGACTGACTGCGTGCAGATGGTGAGGAAGAAGAGGGGTAAAGGAGGACGCACAGGTTTCTGGTTGGGGGAATCTGCGTCAACGATGGATCAGAAAAGACAAGGGGTTTTTCCTGGATTTTGAAGTATCCAAGTTGGTACACAGTGGCTTGGACCATAACAGATAGTTGGACCAGAGATACAGAATGGGAAATGAAAGAATAGGAGGAGCCGCGATAGGAATTACATGGAGTAAAGGATGTGCACATGGCATGAAGAGTAAGAACACTCTTCTGAACAGATACCCAGAGCGCACCAGTCTAAGAGAATCGTCATTTTTAAAATTCTTCAGCTTATACATGTAAAGAATTTTCTTTGGAAAGTACTAACCTTCCAAATAACTATTTTTAAGGACTATGCTTCTCCATTATTCCAATGCTCAGAATTGTTTTGGAACTCTGTCGTATGAAGAGTAGAAGCTCTCCTAAATTGACCTTCCCCCCCTAACCCAAGTGCCCTATTACCTCATGCCTGGGACAGATCACAGCGCGGCCCAGCATGTCTGCTCTTATCAAACAGTAGGCTTATGAAGAGCCAATTTTATTTGTTCCGGGCAGTTATAATTACTGTTATTACATAACTGAATAAAATATTAATAAACCAAATGAAATAAAAGTTCAAACAGAAAAGTTGTTTCTGTGAAAGTTAACGCTTTGGAAATACATGAAACCTTACCATGACTCAGTAATTGGAGTCAGAAATATTAATCACATAATTAACATGAACTGTTAGGCTCAGGATGAGCCTGCAGAATTATCTGGTTAGGCATTAAAGGGGTTGGATCTGAGCTGTGAGCCTGTCTCTGCCATATATATAAGCTCCGGGACGCCCCTGCTAGTTACTTACAGCGAGATTCAGACTCACCAACTATAAAAATACCATCTCAACATAGGGTTGTTTTGAGATTCAGTAAGGTATTTGCTCACCCACAGCGGGAATGCAGTTGACCCTTGAACATCACAGGTTCGAACTACACAGGTCTGCTTCTACACGTTTTGTTTTGTTGATAAAAATACAGCACAGTACTGTCAATGTATTTTCTCTTCCTTATGATTTTCTTAGTAACATTCCTTTCTCTAGCTTACTTTACTGCAAGAATACAGTATATAATACATGTAGTAAATAAAATACACACTAATTGTTTATGTTATCAGTAGGCTTCTGGTCAACAGCAGGTTAATAGTTAGTTTTTGGTGAGTCAAAAGTTATACAGATTTTTGATTGTGCAAGGGGTCAGCATCCCTAAGGCCCACACTGTTAAAGGGTCAACTGTATCACATTTCAATCATTCCTTGGGAAATTTTTAAAGAAACTTACTTTAAAGAAGTGACTCCTTTGAAAGAGGACCTAAGGTTTGGGATAACTTTCATATTACGGTTGCATTTTACAGCCACTCTCATCTGTCCCATGAAATTCTAGAGAGAAGTTTGAAAAGATCTATTTCTATCTCTAGTCTTTTTTTTTTAAATTTTTTTTTATTCTTATGTTAATCCCCATACATTACATCATTAGTTTTAGATGATCTATCTCTAGTCTTAGTCCTAATGGCAAAATCTGCGGTGAAGTCCAATCATTAAAAAAAGAGCACGTGACAGAACCCAACAACAAGACTAGACCAATCCTGAAGGCCACGGACTCCAACAATGTGTTATCTCTTGGGGCTTCCACTGCTTTGAGAGGAACTCCACACTAACTGGGATACAGTCTAATGGAAATGATACAACATAACTATCACCTTTGTGAACCTTTGGTACCCTAAAGTTACCAAAGAGAGGATAGCTATAAGTACTCAGATTCATGTGTAAGATTCTAATAAACACTGAGGAACTTACCTAGATTTATCCAAATTCCACCTGGCTTGAGTATTTTCCATATTGTGTCAATATAATCAATGACATTGTGAGCTGTGTCTATGAAGAAACAGGTAGCAATACAGTCCCAGGTATCTATTCAAGGAAAACCACATTACTACATTCATTACGTTATATTTCCTTTCCTTTTAATTACTTCTACAAATGTTACCTCTTACAGATTATGAATATTTCATTTAACTGGAGGAATACAGAAGCTAAACTTCTAATCAACAAGGTAATTAGGGTAACTAAGCAATCATTTATGACATGCTTCACAGTTCATGAAAGTTTTTACTAATAATTTGATAATCACTTTAGAAACCATTTTTTTTTTTTTTTAAGATTTTATTTATTTATTTGAGAGAGAGAGAATGAGAGACAGAGAGCATGAGAGGGAGGAGGGTCAGAGGGAGAAGCAGACTCCCTGCCGAGCAGGGAGCCCGATGCGGGACTCGATCCCGGGACTCCAGGATCATGACCTGAGCCGAAGGCAGTCGCTTAACCAACTGAGCCACCCAGGCGCCCGGAAACCATTTTTGATAGCCTATATAACTAGGTATCTTTACCAAATGGTACTTGTAAGAGTTTTGTTTATGATCTACTCAATGTCTAGCCTTCATTTCAAATTGGTTAAGATGATGTAATTGTCATTTGAATTTTAAACTGTGTTTTAAGCCACTGTTAACCACCAATTCTGGCAAGTTTCAGAAAGGCTGTATGCACTTGTTGCCAAGTGAGAAACAAACGGCATAAAAATACTTAAACCGTTCACCAGTACTTCAGATAATCAGCAGTGGAAAAGGGGAACGAGGCTGTCAGTGTCCCGTGGAGGCCGTCGCAGGGCACAATCCAGGGACAGAGGCTGGATTCTACAAATCTCGGTGCCATAAAGGCACCGATCCCACCGAGGATGACCTTCACCATCTGCTCTCTCAAGCCCTGCTACAGAACAAGGTCACCTGTACTCGCCTAAGTGACTGTTTTCCATTATGTCACCTCTCTTTTGAGAACTTTCTCTCTATCCTATCCCCAGCACTTAACATTTTCCATCTCTTTCTACCTTCGGAATACAGGTTTTCCCAGTGTCAGAGTTCAGGGGAAAATAAACAAAAACTTGACTAAATCTTGTTACTCCCTGCTCGAGTCCCTCCAATGGCTTCCCACCTCTCTGAGTACAATCAAAGTCAGCCTCACCAAACCCTCCCCAACCTGATCTCACACCACTGCACCCACTGCTCACTACACCCCAGCCAAAGTGGCTTCTTGCTCTTCCTTGAGCAGAACAAGCATCCTCCCCATACTGAATCGTTCTTCCCTCGCCATTGCTTCTGTCTGCAACATTTCCCCCCCAAATATCTAATGGTTTGCCTCTTCACTTTTTCAAGGTTCTCTGCTCAACTTTTTTTTTAAAGTTCTGCTTAGAGAGCCTTCCCTGATAACTCTATAAATAGCAGCCTCTCCCCAGTCACTCTGTATCCCTGTTACCCTGCCTTAGTATTCTTCCTCAGAATTTTAAATTTGTTATTGCTCCTCTCTCCCTATTGGAACACAGATTCCCTGTGGACCAGGAACTTTGCTTTGCTCACTGCTCTTTCCCATGCCTAGAACATACCTGGGACTTAGGAGGTGCTCAATTAAATTTGTTGAATGAATGATCTTGCTGACCTCTTAGGATACTATTTTTCTTCTTCCTTTTACTAAAGCTAATCTACTCCCCCGCCCCCCACCACCACCCCTCTCTCCATTACCATCTCCCTTTCTCTAATGCTAGCTCAAACTTCAACAGTTTGCCAAGATGAAGTCCCAACTTCATAGTCTGATTTTAAAGGTCTTCTATAATCTGGAACCAACCTACTTTTCTGGCCATATCTCCCATTAAACTACCAAACCAACCTCTCTTTTCCTTCCAGTCAGGCTATCCCACCATCCCTGATTACCTTATTCATTTATATCTTCCTTCCTCTGCCTCCCTCTTCCTTTTTTTGGATTTTTATTTATTTGACAGAGAGAGAGAGTGAGCGAGTGTGCACAAGCAGGGGGACCAGCAGAGGGAGAGGGAGAAGCAGGCTCTCAGCTGAGCAGGGAGCCTGATGCAGGACTCGACCCCAGGACCCTGGGATAATGACCTGATTTGAAGGCAGACACTTAACTGACTGAGCCACCCAGGTGCTCCTGCCTCCCTATTCTTGAAGTCACAGCCTTCTCTCTACAAAGATCTCCTTTCCCACACTATAATCTTTTACCTTTATTATATTCATTATTCATGAACTTTTTTCACATGTGTCTTATATTAATAGACCCAACAGATTCTATATTTCTTAATGGTGGGATCTTATACTTCTTTATATTTCCCATCATTCCCTTATAGAGGACTTTGAAAATATCCTAACTTGCCACTGAAGTATATCTTATATTCTGCTATCAAAACGAATGACCAATACTTTGGCTTAGTATAAAATTAGCTCATTAAATTTAGAATAGAGAACAAGAACTTTTAAATGCTTGTTTTGGACTTACTGCATTCTGAGTAGATCTCCTGAAAATCTCCTGCTGTCATAGAAAAATTAGAACCAGGAGGAAGACTGTGGGGATCAACATCAGGGAAAAAGATGGGTCGAATCTGATCAGCTGACCTCCGGTTATTGCTAAACTGATGGATCCAGGGATAAAGCTTATATTTATTAATTTCAGAACATCTGCAAAATATGAGCACAAAATTCAGTGTTAACTAAAAATTTTACCAAGAAAATCTACTTTAAATACTAAAATATAATCTGAAGATTTACTTATGTAATTCATTAATACTTAAGGTGTTACCACTACATCCCAACCAATTATCTGAAAATGCACATATACACATATGTAGATGAGTAACCAATCATGAATTAAAAGACAGGAAAAAATTAAAGTAAATTCAGAGATATAAATGTGTTGTTCATTCACATTTTAAAAAATGTATTTCCAAACTTCCAAACTTCAAACTGAAAAACAGACCACCTCTTTTCTCAAAAAAGTGGTATGGGTTTTGTTTGCTACCCAACTATTCTCATTCTCTCCGTTTTACCTTCTCACCATTCCCTAACCCATACTGGACAACATATTATTTAAACAAGGCAGCTAGTTATTTTTTCCAATACACCTCTTCTGGCTTTAAAAATAACAACTCTTTTCCACTATTTTCTAAAAGAGGCCACAGAAATTCTGAGAGATGTTTCCAACTCAATCATATGAGCATACTTGGCCATTTTATAAGAATTTGATTAAGGGGAAAAGTTATGATTGCTACACTGCACTTATTCCACTGAAGAAACAAAGGGGTGAAGAAGTTCAAGGAACAATGAGAAAATACTCCTTCCTGGATCATCCAAAGTCTTGAAATTCTGCACAGGGAGCATTTCAGTTTCATGGGATGTCCCATCATTTTCTAAAAAGTCACTTATCCATCCTGTTTCAACATTCTGTTAACTAAGGACTAATTACAAGTGGTAATTTGTATAAGCAACTTGATTTTAATATAAGAAACACTTATGATTACATATTATAATTAAACACTCTGTATTTATCTTCAAATTCAGAATTGTTCAAAATAGGTAAGTCAATCTGATTCTGAGAAATTACTATTTCCAGCAAAAAGTAAATTAAATACCTGTTGAGTACAAAGTTGGAAGAAAAGAGCATAAAAAAACTCCATTCATTTCCTTGACAAGCATAACCTAGCATAGCTATTTCCCAGGCCAGTCTTCCTAGTCCAGCACCAGGTACCAGAATATTTACTTTAGAAGGATCCCTGAAATGAAATAAGGCAATTATGTCCAACCCCTCAAAGAAAAAAAAGAAAAGGCAAAATCCACATTAACAACTAAAAACTTAGATATTCAGTAAGAATAAGGTCACTCAAAATTGACTTTTTAAAATTGAGAAATACTTCTAAATATAAATGAAAAATAAGGGCATGAGGAATTATCATATGTTCAAATATCAGATGAGGGTTTTTTGCCCTAAATACTTTTCAGGAAAAAAAGGAGTCGCCTTATATCTAAAGACTTAGAAGACACTCATACCCCCATAGTAGCTGTCACTTGAACAACTATCTCAAGAAGACAAATTATCCCAAAGGGATCCCAACACACACAAAGATTGAACAAAATCATTTTATCATCAGACACTGAAACAAAACATTATCTCTAAATTCTGTAACTAATACAATAGTTTGTGTGACTAAATAGATGAAATATATGTAGATTTTTAATGTGTTAGTTATATCTTTAAGATCCTATATATTTTAGCTGGCAAAAGAATTTGGAGGGAGGGTATTCTCATGCGGAAAATGAGGAATTGCCTTCTAACTGAGCATAATTAATTGCAAGTACATCACACCAAATCACAGACTCACAACCCAACTGCTCTTCACTTATTGGCATCACATTACAGAAACAAATTCTCTTCACTCTAAAATCCACCACCCACTTTCAAATGGCTAAAAAGCCTTAGCAAAGCAAGGGACCTTCTCAGGAATTCCAGCCAATCAATATAACCCTAAGGAAACCAAAATGGTATTCTTATAGAAAACCAAAGGCAAATGTGTATAATCAGCTGTCATCATATCAATTACAAAGAATTTCACTATTATCTGCATTCTCCAAATTTAGTTCCTAAATCATAACCAACTTCCAAATCTACCCCGTGGATAATTCTCTTTTTTTTTAATCTTTATACTACGTGGTCTTTAAGTTTGGTGTGCTCCAAACAGCAACTAGGGGCCCATATGGTAACCGCTGCCCCTTCCCACTCTGAAATCAAGAAGAAACAAACAGAACTACAGGGCTTTTGGAAATTCAGTCTACAAATATAGTAACATGGCAATTTTGGCCCAGGTCATCCAGTCTTAAATGTATTTGTATAAAAACCTTAACAAAGTCTACTTAATTTCACTGTTGAGTTTTATATATACAATAAGACATAAACCAAAATTTGTTAAAAATGACTTCTGACAGGGCGCCTGGGTGGCTCAGTCGTTTAAGGGTCTGCCTTCAGCTCGGGTCATGATCCCAGGGTCCTGGGATCGAGCCCCACGTTGGGCTTCCTGCTCGGCGGGAAGCCTGCTTCTCCCTCTCCCACTCCTCCCCCTGCTTGTGTTCCTGCTCTTGCTCTCTCTCTGCCAAATAAATAAATAAAATCTTTAAAAAAAAAAAAAAACCGACTTCTGACAAACAGGCTTATTAGGATTAGGAAACATCCTTTAATACTTGGTATGAGCAAACTGATGCCAAGCTGCCATATAAAATGCTTTCTTCTCATTTCAGGTCACACACATGTTTGTGTGCGAACACTTTAATTTTTAATTGATTTAATTTAAATTTCTAATGAAAAGAATGGGTAACATCCTCCCATGTCGTTTAGACCTACCTGTATCAGTTATCTAACAAGCATATAAAGTATATACATATTTTTAGTATGAGAATTTGAAAAGCTACTGGCCACACTCTATGCTACCCTTTGTATGACGGACCTACCAATGTGGCACCCGGCCCGGGGCCTCTCTCTCATCTTCAAAGCACTCCCTATCAGACCCACCCAAACCCGTACTCGCCCAGAATTACCTCTTTTCTTTTCTCAGTTCCCATTTGCCCAATCAAAACACCCATTTTTACCAAGTGGCTGTTCTCACCTTAGATTTAAAAAAAAAAAAAAAAAGAAAAAGTAATGCAACAAAAGTAAATGGATTTAGAAGTAAATTCAGAGTATTTAAATCATTACAAAAATAATCACTAATAACATCTGGATGGCTGATAAGCTGAGTAAAAAACTACCAAGAAGAAATTAGAAATCATGCTAATCCTAAGGCAAAGTTGTGTTAATAATGGTACTGACAATTTTTTTTTGTCAACTTATGCAAAGTTAACTTTATGACTGGTACTATCAAATTCTCCGTACCCAAACAGGCCGACAGAACTCTCTACCCCCACCTTGTGGCAGAAAGTGCTGTATAAAACTGCTTTTAAAAGGCTGTCATCAAGCCGAGGAATGCAGACTGTTTATCAAGGCCCTTGACTAGGAGTTAGCAAAGATTATGATAGATCTATCAATTATCTATATTATGACAAAAGGATTTCTGTGGGCATACAAAAGGAGACACATTAAAACAAATGCCCAGAATTGAAAAAAAAAAAAAAAAAAGAAAAAAAAAAAATAAATGGGGGAGTTGGAAAAAATTTTTTTTTAAATTTTTTTTTTTAAATTTTTTTTTCATTGGGTCATTATATGAGGGACATTAACAGCATAATGGAAAGTCCCTCTAATTACGTGTATAAAAATAAAGCATTTTAATAGGCAGTTCCTGCTATGACTGCATGTTAGCTCTAGGGCATTTCTATGAAGGTATTTCTGTGGAAAATAAGGGAAATAAAGTCTACATATAGACCTTTAGTGTGATGTGACTTTAAGCTTGGCTAAAACTTAGAAAACCAGGAACAGAGGCACATAATATCTGGCTCAGTACTCAAATGGTGCCGCTGGAGATTCTTAGCAAAAATAAGTAAGCAGACAAGTTTACCTAGTTATTAAGGTCCAACTACAGACAAGCAGTATATTTACTACAAATATGACACCCCTGATAACAGCAGGGAAAGTTTCAACAGTTCATTCCAGACAAGCAAGAAGAAAGAGAGTATACCTATATGGATAGAACGTGGAGCTCCCATGTATCTAAACAGGCCGTGGCCCTCGCTGGTACCACGTTCTGTGCTCCAACAATTACCAGCAGTAAATGTGGTTCCTGAGAGAGGTTTCCTTCATTGGACACAGAATGGTTTTTGCGTTGCAGCTGCAGATTAGCAAGTCCCAACACACAAAAATACCTTCTCTTGAGTCAACATGCTGACACTTAGCTGACCCCTGGCGGTTAGGGGTGTGCACACTTCCAAGCACTCAAAGTGTTCGATTCTGTCTGAATCCCAGCAGTTCTCTGCTCAGTACAATAAAAGCCACTCACCACTTGTGGCTACTGAACACTTAAAATGTGGCTAGTCCGATGTGATGCGAGTGCAAAACAGATGCTGGATTTCAGTATAAAAAAGGAATGTAAAATAGCTCATTAATAATCTCACATACTGATTGTATGCTGAAATAAACTGAATTATTAAAGTATATTATTAATTTCACCTGTGGCTTTTTATGTGGCTACGAGAAAATTTAAAATAACATATATGGCTTGCATTATATTTCCGTTGACCAGTGCTTGATCCACACAGAGAAATAGTAAAAACACAATTTTGAGCAAAAGCCAATTGTGAAATGACACCACAAACCATTCTATGAGCTTTTACAATATAAACAATAAAATGTTTTGTTTAAAGGTATATAAATATGTAGTTATTGTAGGAAGGTAAGATCAGAGTAACAACTTCATATTAGTTGTTACCTCTGGAAAGAGAATATACTGAGCTTTTCAGGGCATGGTTTCAACTGTATCTGTAATGTTTCTTTTAAAAAATACATTAAAAAAACCACACAAACAAAACAAAACCCTGAATGAAGTAAGTATGGCAAAATTTCAAGGTTTAACAGAGCTAGGTGTTGAAATATTTTGTATTCAAAGTAGAAAATGGGGGGCGGCTGGGTGGCTCAGTCTGTTAAACGTCTGCCTTCGGCTCAGGTCGTGATCCTAGGATCCTGGGATCGAACCCCATGTTGGGCTCCCTGCTCAGCGGAGTCTGCTTCTCTCTCTCCCTCTGCCCCTTTCCCTGCTTGTGCACTCTTTCTCTCAAATAAATAAATAAAATCTTAAAAAAACCCAACTACAACTGGGTTAGAAATCCCTTTAGTGTCTAGCCCCTTCAAAAATATCCCAGTTCACCTCTTCATCCACTCTCAACAAAGAACTCCCAGGGATCAAATAACTTCTCACCAATTCTAGAAAACACTTTCTCACCTTAATCTTTAGAGCTCCTATTCACCCACAGAAACTCAGTTTAAATTATCACATTATCTATGAAGTCTTTCCCAAACATCCCAGGCATGGGGATTGAATTCACCTCTCAATAATTTCAGCACTTCATACCTCTGTTACAGTTTATATACCAAGTTTTTCTATGACCCACAGGCCAGTCACCTGTTTTTGTAAATAAGGTTTTACTGGAACATAGTCATGCACATAGACAAACTGTCTATGGCTGCGTCCCACAACAACAGAGTCGTACCCAATGACTACACTGCCTGAATAGCCTAAAATATTTACTGGCTGGCCCTTTAAGGAAAAGTTGGCCATCTCTGATCAAATGCATCTTGAACGTCTTTCCTATTTGTACACAGAGCTTCCTTAATCTGTTATGACTAAATAAATATTCCACTGCATGACTGTACCATAATGTATCAAAATCCACTAATTAAGGACATTTAGATTTTTTCCCAAGCTTTTGTTATTATAATGTTAAAACTAATATCCTTGGCATAAATGATCTTCCACATGCAGGAATCTGCAGAAAACTTCCCCAAAATTGAATTCCAAGAGTCAAAAGATATGAATTTAAATTCTGTTAGATATTACCAATCTTTTGCCCTCCAAAAGATTTTACTGATTTATTCTTCCTTCAGCAAGCTATGTTTCCTCATACCTTTAATAAGTTATTTAACTTTTTAAACTGTGCAATGTAACAGGTGAAAAAATGGCATCTTAGCTTGGTTTTCACATTTGCATATTCTTATGAGATTGAGGATCTTGTATTTCTTTTTCTGTAAACTATTTACACTATTTTTCTACTGGGTTATTAGTCTTGAATTGTTTTTCCACTGAATTATTACTCTAGATTTATAAGCTCTTGAAATCCTGAACTTTAAGAGCTTAAGATCTTCTTTGAAAGATGTGAAATAAATATTTGTCTTTGGTTTAAGAGGGCTTTCAGGATGAGGGATAAATCTAAATTTTCAACCTCTACTCTTGCATTATTTGGCAGTCTACATTTCCTCCATTTTGTCTTTTTAAATGGTTTCTTTCAGCTAAAAGAATCATTTTACAAATTACAATTTATATTCTTTAATGTAAGTAGAAAAAAACGCTTCTTTAAAGCTTACCATGCATTTTTCTAATGTCCAACTATATGAAAGAAAAACTATATTCAACTGGTCAATAATATATATCTTCTGGGAGTGAAATGCAAAGACATGATCGATTTTTCTCCCACATGCAAAGTATCACTTCATTTTCTTCTAAAGTGGGTTGGGTTAATGAAATTAAGATATAAAAATATAGTCCAACAGTTTTCCGGACTCACAAGAGAATATGGTTCCTCGTGGTTGTGATTCTTCATTTCAGGTAGGACTCAAACTTAAGAATTTCTTTCCTTAGAAACTATAAACTTTATAGCACAAACATGATTAGTCACTTGAAAAACTGAAACTCTCAATACATACTGCTCAGACCATCAAATGAAAAGTTACTGTGCTTATGTTCATATTTGAGAAAAAAGTTTAAATTTTGAGCTCATACTTCAAGAAAAATTGTATTGCTAATTTCAATGAGCAACTGCTCATTAAAGTACAGTTCAAATCTATTTAAAACCAAAACAGACTAGAGGCTAATAACTCCTGAAATGGTTGGCATTCAGCACAATTAAAATAGCATTTCCTTAATTAACAAATAGACCCCAATATAGATGTCACTCTGTGGCTTCAAAGCTGCTTGTGCTTGCAAACTCAGGCATTTAAAAACTCTAAATAGGGGCACATGGGTGTGGCTGGCTCAGGGAGTAGAGCATCCAATTCTCTGTCTCAGTGTCATGAGTTCAAGCCTCATGTGTGGAGCCTACTTAAGAAAAATAAAAAGTAAAATAAATAAAAACTCTAAACAGAGACAAATTGGACAAATAAGACAAGTGTGTTTTCATAGGAAAAAATATTTTAATGCACACAGGTATGGTTAATTCTACGCATATTTAAGTATACTATCTTTTATAGACAGCTCAGTTAGAAAGGGCCTTTACTGAAATTTCAAAAAGAACAAACACAAGCTGACATAAATCTGAGTCAAATCCAGCCAAGTGTAAGGACATCAAATTCCCATGTGCTTACTGTGGCATAAGAGGATCCTGGAAATTCATCTGAGACCCAAAGTTGACCAGGATTTACCTAAGAATCAACCTGGATACTGAAGGGTTGTAATCAATGTTCCTGTTTCAGGTCTAGAGGTTTACTTCTTTATGGCAAAATTATGCCTTTAACATGGATATGGACTTTACTGTTTTATTAGCTTTATTTTTTTAAGGTTTTTTGATAGCTCATCTTATTAACTATAAGGAAACCAATCTAAATTAAACAAGCAAAACAAATGACATAGGAAGAGATAACGAAAATTTTCCACTGGGGCCAAGAATGGCACCAAAAAGAAGTTTGACAGAGATCTTGGTCTTCATTTCAAGTTTATCTGCCTATCTGCTCTTATAATATTGATTATTTTCAGGGAAGGGAAATGGACGGCTGGGTAACAGTTATAGGAAAGAGACTTTACTGTGAAGTTTTAAAAATTTTTAACACTGTGTATGTTTTACCTAATCAAAAAAAATTATTCTTTTAAAATAACCTATTAGATTCATTAAGAGTTAATTCATTCTTTCCTCACCAGTCCACATTCTATTTGTTGGTAGCAACAGGATAATAAAATAGTAGATAGATAACAGTAAAGTAATACTCTGTGTCAGTCCACTAAGTACCTTTAACAATAGCATGCATGCCCTTTGGTAAAGCTGACACTGTTACGCTGTTTGGACACCATGGTAATACACATGATTCAATGATCATGATTCAATGACTATGAACAAAGTCATGCTAAAAGTGCTAGGGGGCGCCTGGGTGGCTCAGTAGTTAAGCGTCTGCCTTCGGCTCAGGTCATGATCCCAGAGTCCTGGGATCGAGCCCAGCATCAGGCTCCCTGCTCTGCGGGAAGCCTGCTTCTCCCTCTCCCACTCCCCTTGTGTTCCCTCTCTCACTGTGTCTCTCTCTGTCAAATAAATAAAATCTTAAAAAAAGGAAGTGTTAGAAAGATGATAACATAAGCATCTGGCATTCAGCCTTCCAAATATATGCAAACTCTGGTACAGTCCAATTGTAATGTCTTACTTCATAACCCACTTTTCAAAAACAAATTATTTTGAATTTTGAGAAAGACCTGGACTTTATGTTCACAGAAGCTATTCAACTATTATATATTATTTTTAGAGCAGAGCACTGAATATATACATTGACAGAGAGTACCAACTAAAAACTTTAAGGAATATAACATCCTACAATATAACAATACATCCTACAATATATCGATGTTTATAAAAGTCCATAATAATTGTATCATAAGTCTAACAGTCATAGAATATTTAATGTAGGACTACTGATCAGAATTTTTTTAAAAAAAGAATGACCATGGGTGCCTGGGTGGCTCAGATGGTTAAGTGTCTGCCTTCGGCTCAGGTTATGATCCCAGGGTCCTGGGATCGAGTCCCGCATCGGGCTCCCCGCTCAGCGGGGAGCCTGCTTCTCCCTCTGCCTCTCTCTCTGTCTCTTATGAATAAATAAATAAAATCTTTAATAAAAAAAAAGAAAAAAGAAAAAAAGAAAAAAAAGAATGACCTGTAGCATTTATTAAAGAAAGGTAGCCTTTAAAAACTGTGTGATTTTTAACTATTTATTCCAACAAAAGCCTACAGTTTTCAAAACAAGCATTATTGAGAAAGACTTCATATCCTAAAGAAAACTTAAAAGCATATTTCAACATTGCCACCTTAATATTCCATCGTTAAAGAGGCCGAGATGTCTCCCAACAAAGAAAAGTCTGACCAGATGGTTTTAGAGGTAAATTCTATTAAATATTTAATGATGAATGAACACCAATTCTTCTCAAACTCCCAAAAAATTAAAGAACTTCCTATAACTCATTCTACGAGGCCAACATTATCCTGATACCAAAATTAGATAACATGACAGGAATAGAAAATTCACAAGAATTTTCACAAAAGAGAAAGAGAACAGATTAATAATACCCTTTTTACAGATGTAAAAATCCTCGACGAAATATTAGCAAATTGAACCTAACAACATATTAAAAGGATTATTCACCATAATCAAAAGCAATTTATGTAAGGAATACAAGAGTGGTTCAACATAAGAAAATCAATCAATGTAATATATCACATTAATAGAACAAAGGACTGTTTCACTTGACACAGAAAAGACATTTCATAAAATGCAATACTCTTTCTTGATAAAAATGCTCAGGACACTAGGAATAGAGGGAAAATTCCTTAATATGTTAAGGGGTATTTATGAAAAACCTACAGCTAAAATCATATTCAATGGTAAAAGGAGGAAAGTTTCCCCTCTAAGACCCAGAACATGGTAAGGATGCCCCCTTTCACTACTGCTGTTCAACACTGTACTACAAGTTTTGGCCAGACCTTTTCAAGGGGAAAGGAAGAGGTAAAAACCATCTCTTATCTGCAGATGCTCTGAATCTGTATGTAGAAAATTGCAAAGAATCCACAAGAAAGCTCCTCCAGGTAATAAACAAATTAAGCAAAGTTGCAAGGTTACACAATCAACACATAAAAATCAGCTGTGTTTCTATACATCAGCAATGACTAATCCAAAAGGAAATTAAGAAAGCAATTCCATTTACAATTACATCTAAAAGAACTAAATACTCAAGGAATAAATCTAACCAAGGTCAAGAAAGACTTGTACACTGGGCGCCTGGGTGGCTCAGTTGTTAAGTGTCTGCCTTCGGCTCAGGTCATGATCCCAGAGTCCTGCGATCGAGTCCCACATCGGGCTCCCTGCTCGGCGGGAGGCCTGCTTCTCCCTCTCCCACTCCCCCTGCTTGTGCTCCTGCTCTCACTGTCTCTGTCAAATAAAAAATAAAATCTTAAAAAAAAAAAAGAAAGACTTGTACACTGAAAACTGCACAACAGTGTTGAAAGAAATTACAGAAGATCTAAATAGACATTCTGTGTTCATGGACAGGAAGATTTAACATTGTTAAGATGTCAATACTATCCAAACCAATCTACGTATTTAACACAATTCCTAACAAAATTGCAATAGCCTTTTTCACAAAAATGAAAAAGCTGTCTGAAATTCATAGGGAATTGCAAGGGGCCCCAAATAGCCAAAACTATCTTGAAAAAGAATAAATTGAAGGACTTATGCTTCTTGACTTCAAAACTTAAAAGCTACAGAAATTAAAATACTATGGAACTGCCATAAGGGCCAATGTACAGACCAACAGAATAGAACAGAAAGCCCAGAAATAAACACTCACATGTACAGTCAGTTGATTTTCAACAATAGTACAAAAACAATTCAATGGGAGAAAGGACAGTCTTTTAAGAAATGGTGCTAGGAAAACCAGATATCTATATGTAAAAAAATGAAGTTAGACCCTTACCTGATACCACATACAAAGTGAACTCAAAATGGATCAAAGATCTAAACTTAAAAATTAAAACCATAAAACTCTTAGAAGAAAGTATTGGGGAAAATCTTCATGACACTGGATTTGGCAATGATTTCATAAACATGACATGAAAAGCACTAGCACCAAAAGAAAAAACAGATAAATTGGACTTCACCAAAATTATACAATTTGTACATCAATGGACATCAAGAAAGTGAAAAGACAACCTACAGAATTGGGAGAAAATATGTGTAAATCATATATCCAAAAAAGAATCCATACAAGCAAAAAAAAGGGGGGGGGGCAAAGATCAGAAAAACCACACAATTTCATCTCTGACAAATCATCTTCAACCCAACCATAATAAAGACTACAAAAAGCATGAAGAAAAGAGTCAGTGTTATAAAAAATTAGCAAACCCAAGCATACTGTATCCTCACTGATAAAACTGGGAATACAAAATTCATTAACAAGTCTATGGACAGTAAAAATGTAAATTAAAAGCTTCTCAAATGAGTATTATACATGTCAAGCATTTCTAGTAGTTGAAGTATTTGAAGATTTAAAGCATATAAATAAACTTCTTTCCAGAAAAACATGTCATTAGAAAACTTCCTAAATTATACCTTTAAAAAAAAGTCAGTGAATTATTACCTATATTACTTCTGAATCTTGTGTATCAGATATTTGGACATGTAGAAACAAGCACTAGAAGCACTGCTCTTTTTTTTTTTTTTTTTGAGTGATAACATGGCTGGAATATTAATTTCACCTGTGCTTCCAATGTTACTCACTTACTGAGTTATTTCTGGGCCTCAGACCCAGAACACTACAAATCAGATTGAAGAAATATTTTTAGAATTGAAAATCAGTGAGGTGGCTCACTAAGGGTCTGCCTTCAGCTCAGGTCATGATCCCAGGGTCCTAGGATCGAGCCCCAAGTGGGGCTCCCTGCTCAGCAGGGAGCCTGCTTCTCCCTCTCCCACTTCCTCTGCTTGTGCTCTCTCTCTCTGTCAAATAAATAAAATCGTGTAAAAAAAAAAAAATCAGTGAAATGTCACAACTGTCATCAACAATGGAATGAAAATAGTGAAAGCTTTAGGTGATACAGGAATCCCAAGTCTATAATGAATCTATTATTCCTTCAACTGTGTGTTCAGCAGGTAATTATAGCACAGCACGTCAAAAATGTACTGGCCACAAGGAAAAAACAGTGGGTGATTTTCATGGCACCCAGTTATAGACAATCTACATGGCATACCCATGTAGAGATCCAAACCAGGTGGATTAGCAGCCATTACCTGTCGAAGGCCGACTAAATGTTACAAGAGCCCAAATCCTTTACTTTGCAGATGACAATTCCAATACACCAATGGTTTCCTGTGGACACAGTAGTTCATTTACTGCTGAAGAAGTAACTATATTTTCATGCCTGAGAGTCCGAGTGTTTCTTAATATTGCAAAGATCTTCCTATTAATCTACCACAGGAAAGATACTAAAATCAATGTACGCAAAGTAAAAGGTGAGATGCAGATGAAAACTTAGAAACGATTTCATTTTCTAGAAAGCAACAATTGTTACATTGCCACATTTCTAGATGAAAGGTTTATAGACAATTTTTTCTTAGGTAACTGGAACAGCTAATACATGTAATAATATTAAAAATTAAAAATACAACTTTCACTTATCCCCCCATGTTCACAGCTTACAGAAGGGGAATGCCTTTTTTTCTAGTTGTCAGTATTATTTACTTCCAGGTTCTACTATTCTTTTCCATATATCACCTGGCATTCAACAAAAAATGAGACATGCAAACCACAAAGAAAATGTAACCCATTGTTATGAGAGGAAACCATCATCAGAGCTGACCCACAAATAGCACATATGTTGGAATCATCAGACAGGGACTTAAAACTAACCATAAAAAATACATTAAAGCATCAAGTAGAAAAGGTAGATCACATGCACAAATAGGATATGTGAGCACAGAGAGAACACACGCATGGATATATGTGTATATGGAAGTCCTAGACATTTTTTTTTTTATTTTGGTATCAGAGTTAAGTCCTTCAATGAGTTTATCAACACACCGGCATGACAATCAGTAAAATTCAAGTAAGGTCAACAGAAATTATCCAAACTAAAATATAAAGAGTTCATGAGAAAAGAGTCATCTGACACCTGAGAGACAATGTCAAGCTGTTTCATATACAAGTAACTCAAGTCCCAGAAGGGGAAAAAAAACAAGAGCAGTCTTTGATTTGGTGATACATATCTACCCAAACCCTTGAAAGCAAAACAAACACCGAGCAGGATAAATTCAAAGAAAACCACACCTAGGCCCCTCATAGTCAAACTTCTGACAAACAGAGATTGGGGGAGGGGGTAAGGAGAATGGGGAGTAACCACCTACTGGGTATGGGATTTATTCCGGGTTCATGAAAATGTTATCAAACTCTGTAGAGATGATGGATACACACTACTGTGAATCTATTAAATACCATCAAATTGTTTACTTTAAAAACATCACTTTTGCTCTACACATTTCACCTCACCTTTATTATTTTTTATTTTTTTAAAGATTTTATTTATTTGTCAGAGAGAGAGAGAGCACACACAAGCAGGAGGAGCAGCAGGCAGAAGGAGAAGCAGGCTCCCTGATGCGGAGCTCGATCCCAGGACCCTGGATCATGACCTGAGCCGAAGGCAGACGCTTAACGACTGAGCCACCCAGGCGTCCTCACCTCAACTTTTTTAAATGAGGGGAAAAGCATGAATATATATTTCTCAAAACAAGGTATAGATTGCCCTCAAACATATGAAGATACTCAATTTCATTCATAACAAGAGAAATCCAAACGAGAAGTAGGCCAAGATATGCTTCTCCACCCATTAGATTGGCAAAAGTTCAAAAGCTTGGCAGAACAATGTTTGGCAAGGCTGTGAGTAAACAGGCACTTTCATACATCACTGGCAAGAAGGCAAAACACCACAACCCTTAGAGGCGTATGTGGCAATAACTGGCACAGACCCTAAAGTGGCCCCCACCTACCGGTGTTCATACCTTTTTATAATCCCCTCCCTTTAGTGTGCACAGGGATCTATGACTTGCTTCTAACCAACAGCCACCCCTGTGATAGCATCACATCATCAAAGACTCCACTGAAAGCCTGCTTGCTCTAAAGACTCTCCTTGCCCGCTTGATGAAGTAAGCGACCATTTTGGGAAAGCTCACAAGACAAGGAACTGCAACTGGCTTCTACCAAGGCAGTTAACACAAAGCCAGGGCCCTCAGTCCTAGAAACACAATGAAATCAATTCTGCCAACATGAGTGAGCTTGGACGCAGGTATTTCCACAGTCAAGCCTCCAGGTGAGAACACAGCCCAGTAGACATCTGGATTGCAACCTTGTAAGATCCTATGCCCAGACTTCTGACCCACAGAAACTGTGAAATAATAAATCTATGCTGTTTTGGGGCACCTGGGTGGCTCAGTCGGTTAAGCATCTGCCTTCGTCTGAGGTCATGATCTCAGGGTCCTGGGATCAAGTCCCACATCAGGCTCCCTGCTCTGCAGGAAGCCTGCTTCTCCTTCTCCCACACCCTCTGCCTGTGTTCCCTCTCTCGCTGTGTCTCTGTCAAATAAATAAAAAATAAAATCTTAAAAAAAAAAATAAATCTATGCTGTTTTAAGCAGTTAAATGTGTGGTAATCTGTTGCACACAATAGGTAACTAACACACTTGCCACACTACATATGCATTTACCTTTCAGACTCAGCAATCCCATGTCTAAGAATTTACACTAGGGGCGCCTGGGTGGCTCAGTTGGTTAAGCAGCTGCCTTCGGCTCAGGTCATGATCCTGGGGTCCTGAGATCGAGCCCCACGTCCGGCTCCCTGCTCAGCAGAGAGCCTGCTTCTCCCTCTCCCTCTGCCTGCCACTCTGCCTACTTATGCTATCTGTCAAATAAACAAAATCTTAAAAAAAAAAAAGAATTTACACTAAAGAGATACTTCCAAAAGTACAAAAATACCCATGCATACAGTTATTAATTGTAAAATGATTTATAGTTGTAAGATACTGCCAACTACTTAAATAACCAAATACAGGAGATTGGTTGAAGTACTCTACAGCTGTAAAAAAGGCTGAGGAGGATCTCCATGCACTGATATGTAGCTATTTCTAAGATATTTTGTTAAGTGAAAAAGCAGAGTGCAACATAGAATACACAGGCTGCTGCATTTTGTGTATGAAACAAAAGGAGGTAATTTAGAAGAAAAACCCTATATCTGCTTACATAAGAAACAAAAAATAAAAACAAGAAGGATAAACAAGAAATTAATGATACTGATTACCTACATGGTGTGTGGGATTGAGAATGAGGGGTTGAGATGGGCTATCAAAGGAATAGGGAAGGGAATAACACTTTTTCTGAGTATCACAGTTAATAACTGATAGCCCACAAATCAAAAAATAAATATAAATCAACAAGGATGGGGAGTGGAGGCAAGACAGAACCCTAAAAACTGAAAGCAAACAAAAAAAACTCCCAATATACTGAATTTCAAATAAAAAACACAACCACACTGAGGATAGGGGGTTGAAGGAAAGCTAATTTGAGTAACTTGTGAAGAATATTTTTGTGAATACCCTTCTTTTAGGGGAAAAAATAATTGCTAGCAAATCCTAAACTCCTGCTGGTAGTTTGTTTTTCATAGTGGTATGGAGGTAGCAATTCTGAAACCATTATGTGATTACTGTAGAACTGAGTGAATGAGTAAATGTACTGATGTTGTCAGAAGCCAGGTTCTCACTGTGGAAAAAGACAGATATGCAGAACAGGGGAAGCCAAGAAGGAAACCTTTGGGGTTGGACTGGAATTGAAGGGATCAGTATGAATGAATGCTTTCTAACGTGTGTGTGTGTGTGTGTGCGCGCTCTACCCACTGAAAGGCTCAAAAGCTGTGACATCTTAGTAACAATGAACATGCCTAGTGCCAGATCTTGGTTTATACATATCATTTCCCATTAAAGGAAAGAGGTCCTTGGAAATATATCCAATTCCAGGACTAAAGTAGGGAAGATACATGATGGGATTGAAATATCTTATTGTGCCAGAAAATAAGAAAGTGCTCAAGAAGAATTGGGCTATGTGAAAGGACTTAGGGGCCAACTTGAAGGGACTCCTGCTGGCTAAATCTGAGGCAACGACAACAAAAAACCAATAGTAATGGATCATAACCCACTGAATAAAACAGGAACCATAAGTCCTTTGTGTAATAGTTTATAGATACAGTAGAATGCTGACTGATAATTGAAAAGTTAGAAAATCACCTTTCCATAACCAGCACAGGACAGACCAGTTCATGCAAGAATCATCAATGGCTGACAATTCTAAGGCAGAGAAAGTCTGAGAAGGAGCAGGATATTAATTGTATGGTCTCAAAGTGTGTCTTAAGAGATTGTTTATTAGTTGCAAGAGGAGAGATAGTGACTACACAATGGAGAAACTAAGTGACATTCTGAATGGGTAATCAAATTAAAATTGTCAATGATGGGCTAACAGGGGCGCCTGGGTGGCTCAGCTGGTTAAGCGTCTGCCTTCGGCTAAGGTCATGATCTCAGGGTCCTAGGATCGAGCCCCGCATGGGCTCTCTGCTCAGCTGGGGGTCTGCTTCTCCCTCTCTCTCTGCCTGCCACTCCCCCTGCTTGTGCGCTCTCTCTCTTTCCCTCTCTCTGACAAATAAATAAATAAAATCTTAAAAAAAAAAAATGATGGGCACTGATGGGCAACAGACACTGTTGAATGTGATATCCTGAGAGGAACAATCAATTACTTATCAATTATGTATTATTTTGAAAAGAGGCATGTAATCCAGATCCAATCATAAAGAAACATCAGATAAGCTCAAACTGAGGGAATATTCCATAAAATAACTTCCTTGTATTCTTCAAAAATGCCAATGTCATGAAAGTCAAAGAAAGGCCAAGGAACTGCTCCAGATTAAAGACTAAAATGTTATAATGAAATGTAATATAATATCCAGGGCTGGATTCTAGACTGGACAGAGAAGTGTTTATAAAGAACACTTTCAGGATAATTTTATAAAACTTGAATATAGACTATAGATTAGAAAACAGTATTCTAGGTTAAATTTTCTCAATCTGATAACTGCACTGTGTTTATGTTAGAATATCCTTGTTCTTAAGAAATGAACTCTGAAGTATTAAGAGGTAAAAAAAAAAAAAAAAAGACATATACAAACTGATCTCTCAAATGGTTTAAATAATAGTTGTGCATATATATGGTTTTAGACATAATCATAAAGCAGGGGGAGGAGGGAGGGAAGTACAAAGAAGAAATAATAAAATGTAAAACATTAAGAATTAGTGATTAGGTAGAGTATATAGCACTATAAAATGCATGCAACTTATCTTGAAGTTATTTTGAAGTTGCTGAGAGTCTCAAAATAACACGTGTGCTGGTATTTTCAAAAATACAGTAATTATACTTGCTGCTAGATCTTATTTAATGTGATACAGGATATGAAGCATGTGATAGCACAGATCTGCTTTTTAAATATTTTGATAACTATTCTTCAAAATTGGTTTCTTTGCAATCTTATGCATTTTCTTTTATTTATAAGTGTTATTCTGAAAAGTGGACTGCTTGGGCTTTTCATGGCACAAAAAAGAATCTTTGCTCTCAGCTATAGATCCCGTATCTACTTACAAGTTTGTCATAATGAGGAAAATGCAAAGTCTGCAGCTTTTTGCGTTGCCATTAGCAAATTATAAAAGAACCCATCACTGATCATGAACAATCTAACCTTATTAATTTCCAGATGGAGTGATTTCCCTTAACTGTTGGAGCAAAGAGTATTCAAAAATATTAACTGCAACCTTATAGAAAGCATCTACGAACACATACAACACCACACACCCATATGTGGAAAAATACAGGCATGCAGCAACTATAAACATGAACCAGGATGGTGAAATTTATTACAGAGAAACTCAGTGCTTACGTATCTTAAAGAAACTGGTTAAAAATAAGATACTATTTACCATCTTTCTTTCGGAAAATTTTTTAAAATTTCTTTAATGATTGGTTGGTAGCAGGCTTCCCTCTCTGCTTTCCCAGTCTCACTCCAGTCTCTCACAAACTGTTTCAGTGTAGATTTTAACTTATCCATGTCAAATGTTGATGCTGGCATAATCTTTCCATTCCCCTGTTTAAAAACAGAAATCAATTAGCTTCTGACCAAGGAATCAATCTTGAATAGGGTCAAGGGCACGTGCTACTAAGGGGCTATATGGATGGTTTAGTGGATAAATCACTAGCCTCTCACCTCAACCGGGGTTCAAGTGCAGCTTGAGATCCTACATGAAAAGAGTTTGGTGGTCTCACTTCTACCCTCAATAGATTAAGGTCCATTAATCATGAAACCACCATATAATTAAGCAGTCTTTACTCAGGAGAGGACCAGAACTGAGCTGCTATGGAGACAGGACATCTTCTCTCTCTAAGAGAGGGAAGAAAGTCCCTCCAGGTCATTGATGGGGCAGCATGGAGAGGCTCACACTGGAGTGGCCCAACTGTATCTATCCTGTGGATACAAAAAGAGGACTTCAGTTTCTATTACTGCCAGTCCCTTGAGATTTATAAGTGAAAATAACTTCTTAAAGTAAAAGATAAATATCAATAGATACAAGATAATGAAAATGAATTTAGCAAGAGAAATTAATTTTACACAGCTAGTAAAGTTGGTTATAAAAATTAAAGTCACTAACTCTGTATGCTAGAATAGTCAGAACACTATGTGAAACGTAGAGCAATATGCCAACAATTATCTTACTATTTTTAGAAAAAAAAAATCTGTGAACAAATCCAGTTTCTGGCATACTATTCTATTAAGCCTAATCAAATACCTGAACATAAAAGTGAAAACATTCTGAGTAGAGCAAATGGCCCATGCAAAATATAAAAATGAAATCCAGAAAGATAAAGACCTCAAAATACAGAGGTTAAACCCTAAAATAAAAATAGAACAAACTTTCACATACATCTTCTCCATATTCTTTATTTTCAAACATATGTATGCAATCATTCACAATGGTCAGTAGTATTTCTTGATTATGATCAATGCATTTCCGAATCTTGTCCAAGTGAAGAAGAAACTGAGGAAGTAGTTTCTGTTGATTATCTGGAAGTGATCGAAATTGTCTTTCTGTTCGGTTCACTCGCTCATGCATACTGGTGCTAAAACATAAAAGGTGTTTTTTAAATTGGCAAAAGAATTCTCACCAGGGCCAATCTTATTTTAAGGTTGTCTTTCTGTACAATTATTCCTTTATAATGTTGGGATACTGTCCTGTGATTTACAATCTTTTGGTTTCTTAAAGAATATCATCTTAGAAAGTTTTATGTTTTCACCTTATTACAAATTCTCTAAGCAACCAAACAAAAGACAAATAGTTTATAACTAGCAAAGTAAATATCTGCACCAATTAGGAGGGGAAAAGGAAACATAAAGAGGATTAATGTACAATTAGTTTATTTTTATGATTTTAATTTCCAAACTTAAAATTTTCATCGAACTAGATGAATACTTTAAATTTCTCCATCAAGTAGCAGAATACTGCTCTGAAGTTACTTTAGAATATACAAAATGGGGCGCCTGGGTGGCTCAGTCGGTTGAGCGACTGCCTTCGGCTCAGGTCGTGATCCCGGGGTCCTGGGATCGAGTCCCGCGTCGGGCTCCCTGCTCTGCGGGTAGCCTGCTTCTCCCTCTCCCACTCCCCCTGCTTGTGTTCCCTCTCTCGCTGTGTCTCTCTCTGTCAAATAAATAAATAAAATCTTTAAAAAAAAAAAAAAAAAAGAATATACAAAATGTGTTTTGAAATTAAGATCCAACCAAGCTGAATTTTTTTTAAAAAACACAAAGGCTCTTATGTACTACAAAAGTAGTAAACAGAGGAAAAATTGTAATTCTATATCCTTTTACATGATATTATTCACAATTTGCATTCCAGAAGTTTCCAGATAACTCTAAAGGTCACTCTGGGGATTACCTATTTATAAAACCTGAAAACAAACAAACAAAAAACCCCATCATTTTCAAAAGCTGATTATTACATTTGCAATGAGTGCCATTTTACATCAATCAGATGGGCAAAATCTAAAAGCCTGACTATAGGAAATATGGAAAAAATATTAGGAAATACTGAAAAATATGGGATAACTTGAATATATATACTGATTGATGAGAGGTGCATAAATTAGTACAATCACTTTGGAAAATAATTTAGCATTACCCAGTAAATCTTAATATGCACACTCCCTAGCAATTACAGTCCTAGACACATACTCAAGAAACTTGGCAAATGGGCACCATGAAACATAAACTATCTTCTTATTAGCGCTGTTATGTATAACAAACAAGAAATCTGCAAACAACCTAGTGGTCCATCACCAGTAAAATGAACAAAGTACAGTATAATCATACAATGGAATGCAATTAAATAAACTACAACTATACACAATATGGATAAAACTCATGAATGTAAATATTTGTTGAAAAAAGCAAGTTGCAGAAAAATACAGAATGTACAATTCCATCTTATATAAAAATAATATATTACAGGGACTGAACACATGTAAAAAAAAAACTACAAAGAAAGCAAGGAAATGAAAATTCAAGAAAGTGATTTTTTTGAGGAGAAAGGATTCTTTTTTTAAACCAGGTGTTAGGTGCATGGGTATTCACTGTATCATTCTTTACATTTTATATTTACAAACCAGTGTTTGTGTTTCTTCTCAATGTTCTTTGGCATTTACTCCATACTAAATGAAAACGAAAAACGCTTTTTCATTTGGTTGCTTGAATCTTTCTATTCACCCAAATAATTGTCTCATTTTTATGCCAAATCACTCTCTAATTTCTGGATAGTAATAAAGAAGTTCTGAAGGAGCTCTTGAGTAAAGCAACAACCTGACAAGGTTTTTAGAAGCTTGTGTGTGGTGGTCGTGGTGGTTGGTGGGGGGGTGGGGGGTGGCAGGGTAACGTGAAAAGATTAAGTTGTCAATGGCTACATTGATGTTTGCTTTTGTCCCCCTAGAGACAGTGTAATAGTGAGCTGTGGAGTCAAACAGATCTGGATTGAAATCCAGGTTATGCCACCTATTTGATATGTGACCCTTGGCAAGTTACTTCCTTTCTCTGTGCCCCCACTGTCTCACATACAAAACAAGGTAATACATAACTACAGTGATGATGAGATGATGATGATTACAGAAGCTATCACTTATTGAGATTTAATAAAAGCCAGGCCCTACACCAAGTCACTGACGTGGATTACTCTGAAACATCTCCATAAAACCCCACAAGGTTAGGTACCATTATATTCCTCTGCCAACCCAATGGGATTTCACTGAAAATGTAACAAAATAATGCACACAAATCACTTAGCCCAGGGCCTGAAACATAGCTCAAACATGTAGGAATACCTAATTTATACAACTAATATGTTCACAGAGAAAATACAAAAAATCTAGAGAAGTAAAAGTACTCCAGCAAAAAAAGCTACTAATAGTCCCTCTCCTAACGGCAATCACTTCTAACTTTTTGGCATATTTCTCCTTGTTGTTGTTAAGACAAAGTCATTTAAATGCCTCTCCAGTCAAAACGTGGTACACAGAACAGCGTATCACTTGGAGGTAACTAGAAATGAAGAATCTCACACCCCACCTGAGACCTACTGAAATGTAATCTGCCTTTTAATAAGATCTCAAAATGATTCACATGCACGTCAACTTTTTAGAAGCACTTGTAATTCTTCATCTTTATCAAAGAATTTTCCCAGATCAGAAAAAACTTCTCTAATTTATAGGGCAAATGACTGTAATGACTTTTCATTATGCCATCTATGCACCAAAATTTACTTAGTTATTTCTCAAACACTGGGCATCTAGATACTTTCACTTGTCTATATGATAAACTTTCTGTGTTCTAAATCTGTCTGTATTTTAGGGAAAAAAAATATTACCAATTCCCAAAAGAAGAATTACCAAGTCAGAAAGGATTAAGTACTGGGGCGCCTGGGTGGCTCAGTTGGTTAAGCATCTGACTCTTGGTTTCGGTTCAGGTCATGATCTCATGGGTTGTGGGACTGAGCCCTGAGTGGGCTCCATGCCCAGTGGGGAGTCTGTTTCTCTCCCTTTCCCTCTTCCCCTGCTCCTCCCCCGGCTAGCTCTAAAATAAATAAATCTTAAAAAAAAAAAAAAAAGGTATTTTTTAAAGATTTTATTTCTTTATTTGAGAGAGAGAGAGCATGAGAGGGGGGAGGGTCAGAGGGAGAAGCAGACTCTCTGCTGAGCAAGGAGACCGATGTGGGACTCGATCCCCGGACTCCAGGATCAAGACCTGAGCCAAAGGCAGTCGCTTAACCAACTGAGCCACCCAGGCGCCCCTTTTTAAGCTTCTTGATACAAACTGATTTTCAGAAGGATTGTATCAATTTACATTCCTATAAAATAGAGTAGGACACTAAAGGAACTATTTAAAGTGACCATAATGTGTTAGGCAAACAGCAGAGTTGTGAAGGGTTACAACTCAGAGTCAACTGGTTAAATATTCTCACAGTACTTCATTTCTAGTATTCTTGGGCACTGGATGCCCCACAACCTCCCTTTCAGCATACCTCAAAATTCAACATATCCAAACTGAACTTAGCACATGATCACCGCCCTCCCCCCCCCAAAAAACCCTGCACTTCTTCCTATATGGCTGACACTGATGAATGGTATGCCATACATCCATTCAAGTCAGAAACAAATGAGTCATCCTAAAATGCCTCTTCTCAGAGACCCCACAACCACAAGCTCCAGATCCTTTTGATTCTACTTCATGAACTCTCTGCAATCACTACCTCTCCCAGGCCCTCATTAGGTCTCTCAAAGATCCCTAAGAGGCCTGCTCCCTAGGAATGTTGTCCCCAGGTGAAGTCTACCACTCCCAATGAATTCTTCTGAAATAAGTCTTGTGTTTGTCCCAATTGAACCTCCAGATTTCAGCCCATGCAAATAACAATCAATAAATGTTCAGTTATATACCCCCTAGGTGCCATTTTTCATTCTCCATGAAGACTACTTAACTTCCATGATTGCCGGTAGTTGAGGTAAATTATGGATTGGTCAGAAGAGCCCACACATATTTGCTGTCAATTACTGATAACAGAAGTGATGTAACTACACAGAACAGGATGAGTTGCTGCATATCTCTTAACCCTTGATTTTTTAATGGCCTGCAAAACTATCCATAACGTACATCCACAGTGAGTCTCCTGAAATAAGTGAGATCTTACTGAAGCTGACACAAGAGTCCAATCTTTACTATTTTAAATGGGGCTAACTTCACTATTCTGGAAATGCTTACACTACCAATGTACTTTAAGGCAGGGGTGGGCACACTATGACCCCCCCTGGCTGCTAGGTCTATTTTATAAAGACTTTTACTGGAACATAGCCATATCCATTTGTTCACATACTGCCTATGGTTGCTTCCACACAGGGGCAGAGTTGAATAGTTGTAACAGAGACTACCTAGCTCTCTGACCTTAAAATATTCATTGCCTGGCCCTTTAAAGAGTTTCCCAACGCTGCTTTTTTTAAAGGAATGTTTTACAACCTTCAGACTCTCCGTGGTTCTGAACTCAGTCAGCAGCAAGAGCATATACTCTGGTGACTAAGGGGACAAAATAGAGTGACCAGCCATATTTCAAGGGCATCTACCTTCAGCTCTCTCCAGAAGGCTGGACCTTGGCACTGGTCACTTGGCAGTGACCCCAACTCTCAGTCTCCTTTCATCAGGGTGGGTCTGATACTGGGTCTGAGCCAAAGACCAATGTCATAGACCCATTCCTCTGCACCTGTTGAACTACTCTAGCATTCTAAACAGGAAAGCATATCTTTTCAGAAGGAAAATTTGTCTCAATCCACTTAAAAAATTTATTAAAACACAAAGTTAAAATTGTCTTACTAATATCACTATTTACTAATGCAGTGAACCATCTTGGATTTCAGGCCAGACTCTACCACAATTTGGTTGTGTAAGCCTGGGCAAGGTGTTCACCTCTTTATATGCCTATTCCTTCACCCGTACAAAAGAACTCTACATCTCAATTTTTTAAATCTTACCTAACTGCTATTTCTAAAAGTAGGATGTTTCTGACAAGACCTTTAATTTTTTAACTGTAGTATCTTCTAATGTGAGTATCTTCATTCATAACAAGATTGATATTTTAAGGATAACAACGTTTTGTTTTTGTTTTGTTTTTTTACTATTCGCTACAATACTACAATCATTTTTGCCTTAATCAAAATATTTCATCTAAGCAAAACCCATAGGAAACACAAAATTAGAAGCCACTGGAAAAATATTAAACCATTTCTTGCCCTGTGACTGTTAATCTAAATCCCCTATATAATGACTAAAAGACACTGAGCAGTGAAACTAAGCTCTCCAAAATTTAGAAGTATTTGCTAAAGATTTACAATAGGATTGTGCATCAGAACTCACCGCAGTGATGGAAAGGCTTACAACTGCATTGTCCAGTAGAGCAGACACCAGCCACATGTGGCTATTGAGCACTTGAAATGTGGCTAGTGAGACTGAGGAAATGAACTTTAAATTTTATTAAATTTTAATTAAGTTTAAATTTAGCCAGATGTGATTAGTGACTACGGTACTGAACAGCACAGGTCTAGATCATAAAATGTCGGAATGGAACAACCCAGTGTGTTTTCTGCTACAAAGTGCTTTCCATACCCCTACTCCTCCCAGTGATGTTTTTAAAAAGCATATTTTTAATACTATTTTCAGTCTATTGGAAGCATTTCATCAAGAGTACACGCAAATAAAAAGGACTGTTTTTAAAAAATGAAATTATCCTCAATCCCACATTAAACTGCTAAAGAGGGATTAGAGTATAGGAAACTATATCACAACCATTAGAATATGCACACAAGCACTCTTTTCTACATTGCCACGCTTGAGCCCTACTTTCAGGTCCAAGGTCCCTGTCTGCCCACAAAAAGGCCCATATGATAACTAATCGTAAGTATCAATTTTAAATTAGTCTTAATATATTAGAACCAGCACAGACACACACTGTAACTAATTGGGTCCACTATCTTTCCAGGACATAGTCCAGTATCCTTCTCTAGATTTTTCAACAGTAAAACGTACCAGACTTTTCTGTACCTACCTCTCCTAGCTATCTAAATCTAGGGTTAGTTGTTTCTCCTCCCTGTGTGATTCTTTCAGACACAATACTGCATCAAATTCAATTCTGTGGTTGTCTGCCTTCCTCCCTCTATTGATACTAAATAAAATCCCCACACTAGTTAATTCCCTTTTGGGCTCCATAGGTAATGCAGTCCAGTTCCTATGCCTGGGTTTAATCAGTAGATTATTTCATCAAGATCTTTGCACTTAAAAAACTCATGTTACAAAAAGGCCATCAGATTCTAAATAACTTTAGGCTTTTATTAAGCAAGTTTACAAATTCAAAATTGTAACAAACTACCGACTTGTGACAAATTCAGATGCTATCCAGGAAGGACAAATGTATTTCTTTGCTACTACTTGTCTTATTTGTTAAAAATAGAGCTTCAACAACATATGCCAAGCACTGGTGACACAAAAATAAATAAGGCTTAGTCTTTGCCCTTGAAAAGGTCACAGTCAAGCAATTAAAAAAAAAGTTTGCATAAATCACAGCAGGAGCCCATCTAAGGGAACAGTTTTACTTGTGCAGGTCCTGTCTATCCCATTCCAAATGCAGACTCAGAACATAGCCGTCGGTGGACTCCACTCTTACACAAATAAAAGTGCTCTGTTTACCTGAAAATCTAAGTCCCTTTCAGATCTTGGAATTATAATTTTGTGACTATGCTATTTTAACATCTATCTAGAAAGAAAAAAAGTGGAAGTTAGGGAGTTTAAAAGTCCTACCGCCGTACCCAGCCCATAGTGAGAATTCGATCCATATTTGCAGAACAAAAGATCATTAAAGCGGTTCTTTACTGTGCCTTCTCTCATTTCCCTCTTCAATAATTAGCAAATTTTAGAACATCCGGACCACCTCCGACCTTAATTTCACCCACCAGTTAAAGACATTGAGCGCCATCATTCACCACTAATGTGCCTGTACGTTCAGAGCGCCAAGGGGGTTGGGGTGGAAATCCTATGCAGCTCTCACAAGAACTGGCAACAGTTTGGGAAAATTCGTCCTACGGCATCCCACGTGTAGGTGAACTTGGGTTCTCCGTGTGTTCAGTTTGGAGGACATCGACAACACATACAGATCATGCCCAGCACTGGACGATTTTACCACCATCATCTTCTATCTGCAATTGTTAACAGCACTTTTCCGGTCACCCCCACCGGCCTCAAAGCCAAACCTTTAACGAGGGATGGAAGGCAAGAGAGCTAATCTGATCCTGAGGTTAGAAGACACGAGGCTGAGCAGCAGACGGCGCGGCAGACACGCGGCTGTGCAGGGCCGGGAGGGGCTAAGGTGGTACGAGGTGACTCAGGGACCCGGAGGTCAGATCTGGCGGCCCGGTCCGGGCGCCCCGGAGGCGTGGCGGCCGAGGGCGAGCGCGGCGGGCGCCCCCGTTCCGGCGGGTCCGCCGCGACCGGCGGGCACCTCGATGGGCTGCGCCGGGGTCCGCCACGGGCTTCTTACCCGTAGTAGCGGAAGGCATTAATGATCTTCCAGAAGTGCTCGCGCTCGAGCCGCTCCTCCTCCTCCTCCGTGCTGCGCGCGGCCGTCGCCGCCGCCGAAACCGCCGCGGCCGAGGCCAAACGCCCGGCGGAGAACTGCACTTCCACCTCCTCGCTCCCGCCGCGGCCGCCGCCGCCTCCCCCGCAGCCCTCGGGCAGCTGAGAAGCTGGCGGCGGAGGGCGCCGCCGTCGCTGCATCGCCGCCGCGGCCCTAGGCCTGGCTCGCTTGCGTCTCGCCGCGACTGAGAGCGTGGTGGCGGCTGCTCGGCCTTCCTCTAGACGGCGCCCGCCGCGGACATGCCCCCAGCTCGCGGTGCGCTCCGCCCCCGCCGCCCTCAGGCCTCCATCCGCGCCGGGCTCCGCCAGGTCTTCAGGAGCGCCAGGCACGAGCGCGCATGCGCCTGCGAGGGTACGACGGAGGGCCGCTGCCGCCTGCGCTCATTTGCTGCCGGCCTTCGGCGACGGCGCGCTGCCGTAACGACGACGCGCCCAATGGGCGGGGCGAAGGGTCAGGTGGGAGGAGCGAAGGAGGAGATCCCTCGTGGGGTGGGGCTGGCACCTGCGAGAAGCCGCGTGGTTTGGGTTTAAGAGCCTGCGAGTGCTGGATTGTGGAACAGGCAGTTGAACTAAGTCTAAAGAAGGGAAAAGCAGAAAAAAAGTTCAGCTTTGATGAATGTATTAGGAATTTTTATTCAAGAAAATCTAGAGGGAAGGTCTTGCGTTCACCCCGATTTAAGCTTTCATTTATTTTCTAAATGTATTTCCATTTTTAATTACATAGGGAAGAGAGTCACCATCATCTTTTCAGTATTCAGGGGCTTGCGAAAATCCTAATCCCGCCCTAACTGGTGATGGCAGCAGATGAAGATGTTAAAACCAAAGTCTATCTAGTATCCCCGCTTTGAAGACCACCAAAATGCACAGGAGCCGTAATGCCTCAGCATTGGCGTTAGTTGCATCTAATGGTGGCCCTTAGCAATGCCAGACTTAACTTCTTCCTCTTCTTCACCTACATACACTTTCTGCCTCATTTGTCTCTGAGCTCATAGTCAAACAGGTGCCTCACCCACATTTATTATTATTCTTAGGAAATAACTCATTTTATTCAATTTTATGTACCACTCATCATATCAGTCTTACAAAAAAATACTAAAAGATTGCTTTATTCAGAAGAATTAAACATTCCCAGGAAGCAAAGATTCTGTAAAAACATATAATCATACTGAAAAGGAACTAGCTTCATATTTTCATAATTTAAATTAATAATTTAAAGGCAATGCTTTAAAAAGTCCTGTGGTTATTCTATGTTAATGTTCCATTTTTATACAAGATTTTTATAAAGTTTTAAGTCTTTTTTTAAATAGTAATGCAGTAATAGATGGTCCAAAATTCAAAAGGAAAGTACAAAGTGTTACAAATGTGAAGTTTCTTTACCCTTCTCCCTAGCCAGCCTTATCCCCTACACAGACACAAAATATCAATTTCTTGCCCACTCTTCCACATTTTATATCCAGTGCGGATTTTTCTTAGAGACCCCTGTTTGTAAGTTATACATATATTCTTATGTTACTAACTGTTACTCATACTGTTGGTAAATGCACACACCAATACACAAATTATATATGTAATAATTTTGATGCACTGATATAGTTCTGAACGACCTAATTGATATAGGCCAGAATGCCATGGATAATTATAATCAGCAACATTCTTTTTATCATCCTGGGAAGTATAATAAACATTTTTTTTTTGAGAGAGAGAGAGAAAGAGAGCGGGGGTGGTGGAGCAGAGGCAGGGGGAGAGAGAGAATCCCAAGTAGGCCCCACAATCAGAGCAGAACCTGACTCAGGGCTAGATCTCACAACCTGAGATCAGGCGCCCAGCGGAAATAGAGTCAGATGCTTAAATGACTGAGCCACCCAGGCGCCCCAAAATTTTCAAATTAATTTCTTATGTAGAGGCTTTGTTGGTTCTGTCTCATTAGTTGGTGAGAATCTTAGGGTCTGTGTCATTAAGGTGCTCAACCTTAATCTCAATTATGATTTCACAGATGAGGAAACTAGGGAAACAGCTATTAAGTGATCCACGGGACACGGTACATTTCTGGCACTACACTTACCTACCCAAGTGTCCTGCCTGTATTTTATCAGTATTTGGCTATAACACTGACGGAATATTATGCTAACATTTGTTTAACGTTTTCTATTTTCCAAATTGTTTTTTTCCTATTGTATCACCTTATTTGTTCACGACTCTGAAGGAGGTGTTATTATCATCTTCCTTTAACAAATGAAGACACAGTCTCAGAGAAATTAATAGTCTTGCCATGGGGTACGTAAATAGCAGAGCTGACATTTATCTATTCATTTATTCCTTTCAACAAATGTGCTGATTGCCTCCTATGTTTCTGGCACTGAGCTAAAGGCAGCTAGAAGCTGCGTTTTTTATTCTCACTTTGCCATTTGGTAACTGTGACTGTTTCAAATGTTATTTGAGACTTCGATTACATTATTTTTTAAAAAAAGATTTTATTTATTTGAGAGAGAGCAAGCGCACCGCTAGGGGGAGGGGCAGTGGGAGAGGGAGAAGCAGACTCCCCACTGAGCAGGGAGCCTGATGTGGGGCTCCATCCCAGGACCCCAAGATCATGACCTGAGCCAAAGTCAGATGCTTAACCCACTGAGCCACCCAGGTGCCCCTCGATTACATTATTTCTAAAATGGACATATAACCCTTCTTACAGGATCATCAGGAGGAATAAACGAGATAAAGAATGGGAAATACCTGGTATATCTTCTCATTAAATGCTGGTTTTCTCTCTTCCTTTCAGGTGTCTTTAGGATAATTTTTTTGGCCTTGTTTTAAAACACTTTTAGGACTTCCTTGACCTAATTTCTTTGCAATGAGCTTCTCCTATAGAAATCTTCCCAAACCATGGGGTCATTTGGGCTGAAACATTTTCATCATTAATAACCAAAAACCATCATTCTTTCTTCGGTTATTTTGAAAAACTATTAGTTAAGCAGTTACAGCTCACACACTCATATATTCATATACTGCTGATGGAAATGTAAGATGGAACAGCCACTGTGGAAAAAAGTATAGCAGTTTCTTACACCCAGTAATTGCACTCTTGGACATTTATCCCAGAGAAATGAAAAAAATGTGTTCACACAAAAACCTAATTTACATGAAAATTCATGGTCGTTTTATCTGTAAAGGCCAAAAATTAGTAACAACCCAAATGTCCTTTAACAGATGAATGGTTAAACAAACTGGGCCATATCCATACCATGGGATACTTACTTGACAACAAGAAAGGGAATGATTTATTTATACACTTAATAACTTAAATGAATCTAGCTGTGTCTCTGTCAAATAAATAAATAAAATCTTAAAAAAAAAAAAAAAAGAAAGCACAGAGGAGAACAATTCAATACATAAATGAATACATACCAAACTGGTAAATTTGAATAAGATTCATTGATTGTATCAATGGCAACTTCCTGATTGCAATATTGTGCTATAGTTATGTAAGATATTGCCATTGTGGTGAAGGGTATAGGCAATCTGTCTGAATTATCTTTTTTTTTTTTTAAAGATTTTTTATTTATTTATTTGACAGAGAGAGACATAGCGAGAGCAGGAACACAAGCAGGGGGAGTGGGAGAGGGAGAAGCAGGCTTCCTGCTGAGCAGGGAGCCTGATGTGGGACTCGATCCCAGGACCCTGGGATCATGACCTGAGCCGAAGGCAGACGCTTAACGACTGAGCCACCCAGGCGCCCTGAATTATTTTTTACAACTGCGTATGAACCTACAATAATCTCAGAACAAAAGGTCTTTATAATGACACATAAACCTGTGACTTCTACTTTATTCTTATAGATATATTTTTACTTTTCATCCCAGAAGAAGTTTCTAAGCAAATTACTTTTCTCATTTTAAAAAATTTGAATTATGGGAATTTTCAAACTGAAATAAAAGTAGAGACAATTATATAAGCAATCTATTACATTATTATAATCCTTCACCCAATTTCACCAATTGTCAAGTTTAGTAAACTTGTTTTAGCTCACCTCACCTTGTTGATTGTTGCTTCTTCCCCTCTTCTTGTTATCATGCCCTTTTTTTGCCTTTTTTTGGGGGGGGGGGGGGGGAAAGCTAAATCATTTGACCTGCAGAATATTCCATATTTTGGATTTGGCTGATCGTTTTCTCATGGTATCATTTCTTGCTTCTTTTACTCAATACTATGTTTCAAAGCTTTATCCACATTGTATAGAGCTATCGTTTGTCCCATGAGGTAGTCCTTGGGTGAACATATCACAATTTATTTTTTATTAGAAGACATCTTATTTTTTTTCATGTACACCCCAGGTCCCTTATCCATTTTTATTTTTCTTCAGAGTACTTAGCACTACCTGACATTGCACTTCTGTAACGGTTAATTTTATATGTCAACTTGACTGGTTAAGAGATGTCCAGGGCGCCTGGGTGGCTCAGTTGGTTAAGCGACTGCCTTCGGCTCAGGTCATGATCCTGGAGTCCCGGGATCGAGTCCCGCATCGGGCTCCCTGCTTGGCGGGAAGTCTGCTTCTCCCTCTGACCCTCCTCCCTCTCATGCTCTCTGTCTCTCATTCTCTCTCAAATAAATAAATAAAATCTTAAAAAAAAAAAAAAAGAGATGTCCAGATAGGGGGACGCCTGGGTGACTCAGTCATTAAGCGTCTGCCTTCAGCTCGGGTCATGATCCCAGGGTCCTGGGGTCGAGCCCTGCTCCGCGGGAAGCCTGTTTCTCCTTCTCCCACGCCCCCTCCTTGTGTTCCCTCTCTCGTTGTGTCTCTCTCTGTCAAATAGATAAAATCTTTAAAAAAAAAAGAGAGAGAGAGGGCGCCTGGGTGGCTCAGTTGGTTAAGCGACTGCCTTCGGCTCAGGTCATGATCCTGGAGTCCCGGGATCAAGTCCCGCGTCGGGCCCCTGGCTCGGCGGAGAGCCTGCTTCTCCCTCTGACCCTATCCCCTCTCATGCTGTTTCTCTCTCTCACTCTCAAATAAATAAATAAATAAAATCTTAAAAAAATAAATAAATAAAAATTAAAATTAAAAAATTAAAAAAAAGAGAGAGAGATGTCCAGTTGGCTGGTAAAACATTATTTCTGGGTGTCTTGACAACAGATTGAGTAAAGAAGATCATTCTCACCAATGTAGGTGGGCATCATCCAATCCTTTGGGAGACTGAGTAGAATGAAAAAACAGAAGAAGGGTGAATTTTCCTGAGCTGAAACAATCAGCTTCTTCCGCCCTTGGACATCAGAGCTCTTGGTTCCCAGCCTGTCAGACTCAGACCTGGACGTATACCATCAATCCCCTAGTCTCAGGCCTTCAGACTTAATTTGCTTAATTTCAATTTTCTTCTCAATTGTGAATCTGCTAAAGGACTATCTTTTATCACTAAGATTCTGTTGGAAGCTACTCAACCCAAGTCAGATTTCTTAGCTGCACACAACACAATCCATTCTAGCTATTTGAAGCAGAAAATGATTTATTAAAATGCTGGCACACAAAATTTTTAGGAAAACCTGGCAACCCAGCTTCAATGTCATACAGAAATAATATAGCGCTATACCTGTTGTTCCAAGGGAAAGTGTTTCAATGGACACGAATCCAACTACTGCCCACCATTCATCACTTATAATGTTAAGGACCAAATACAGATAACAAAGCCTGTGTTACAATTACCCTGAAAAAAAAAAACAAAGGCTTCTGCCATAAGATCAAATTTCCCCATTCACGGCGACACCTCACTCATGCTCACATCTGCCTTCCAAGTTAGAATCTTAGTTACAAAGGAGTGCGGAGCATGTGCTTTTTGGCTTTCTAACCTCTAAAATAGAGGAAGGCATGCAGGAAAGTGGAAGGAGGTGGTTTCAGAGAGCTAATCTATGTAACTGCCAGAATGACTATCTGTGTGTCACTAATCAACAGTGTAGTCAACGCTGGTTGATTGGGTCCAAGTGACAAGGAGCCAAAACACTGGATCTGGCTTAGGAGGTCTAGGCTATAATGTTGACACTGACTTGAGTAGGTATATGACCTTAGGGACATCAACTAACCTCCCTGGACTTTGTCCTGATCTATAAAATGAAACAATTGGACAACTGTTCTTATAAGATCCTTCTAGCTCTAACATTCTATGATTTAAAAATAATTTAACAGGCAATATCCTTTGATTTCAAGCAGTCTTCTTCAAAAAGAAAAAGCCGTCAGTCAGCCATTTTTATATCTGCAGTTTTTTTTTTTTTTTTTTTAAGATTTTAGTTATTTGTCAGAGAGCAAGCGAGCACAAGAAGGCGGGGAGCGGCAGGCAGAGGGAGAAGCAGGTTCTCTGCTGAGCAAGAAGCCAGATGTGGGACTTGATCCCAGGACTTTGGGATCATGACCTGAGCCAAAGGCACACACTTAACCCACTGAGCCACCCAAGCGTCCCATATCTGCAGTTATCTATGTTTAGTTGTTTTCTTCTGCTCTCAATTTGCCTATTAAACAATTTTTTTAAATACCTTGGTATCCAGCATGGAATTCCTGTATACCATTTCCAAAGCTGATCTTCCACTGAGGTACAGAGTGGATAAACATGATGACTTGAAAGACGGAAACTCCATGCTCTATTATCTGAACAAAGAGTCCAAACTTGTTCTCCTGCTTTCAGTAAAATGGTTAACGAAAGCATCCCTTAGTTGTCCTAGTGTGCCAATGAAGTTATTACCTCATTATTCTCAAGTTGGTTTCATAACAATTAAATGTTTGAAAATACAGGCTCAGAAATCTGCGGACCTACTCATCTACTAAGCCTAAGTATAGAGGATTATACTTATACAATGAGAAGATATTTCATTGGAAGTTTATATTTATATATTATATTGGTTTGCCTTTTAATCAGCTGCTTTACCTACTTTGAGGTAAAACTTCTTTGAGGGTGGGAGGCATATTTGTTTTGTTCATGCCCAGATCCCCAACATCCGGTACAGTGTCTGGCATATAAAGATTTTCTATAACCACTTTGTGAAACAAATAAGTGAATTTATAACTACCAATACCATGCTAAACACTGCACATATATAATTGCATATAACTTAATACAATAGTGTTGCCATCCTTTTAAAAAAAAAACAGATGAGAACACTATAAAGACTTCAAGTGACTCTATCAAAGTCATGCAGCTATTAGATGGGAAAGCCCTGATTTGGAAACAAGTCTACAAAGCCCAAAAAAACTATTAACCACTGAATCTACTGCCTGTAGTGAAGTTGGTCTTGTTTCTCCTTAGACAAATTTCAATAAGTCCCTTTACTTTGGAAAACCTTATTAACTTGCAAATAATTATTTACAGAGATTTAACATTCTAGGTGGGCAGGAAGAGAGACAGATTTTGCTAACCCAAACTGAGAGACTAGACTGCCCCAGGAATATGTTTGTGGAGACAAAATATTTCTTACTCTTTATGTGAAATATCTTGATTTTATATCACACAGACTCAAATTGCTATTGACCTAAGGATCTCATGGAAAAAAGGAAAAGGCCACTTGGGACTTCCTTGGCTCACTAACAGAGTTCCCATATAATAATGATCCTTGTTCTAGGATTTATAATTTTTATTCTTGGAATTCCTCTATTAATTCTGCTCTTTATGAGTCCAGTCTTTGTCTCAGAACTAGCTTGTTTTGCCTTTGTATTCTTTCTTCTAATAGCTAGATCTAGACAAAGTATACCATCATTTGGTCTTAAAATAACAAGCACATTCTCCCCTATAAAACTAGAGATATGACTCTTATAAATGGTTTCCTTGTATTTTTTGTGATTCTTTATACTGTTAATCACAGGAACCAGGAGCCAATTGTAATATTTGTATGCACTTTTTTTTTAATATTCCCAATAGTTATTCTCAAAATTGGGATGAAAATTCTATTGCTATTGTTAATTTTTTTGAAATAAAAAGTAAAGTAAAATGGATTTTTGTGTAAATTACAAGAGGTAGTTGGTTTACAAAATATATCATAGATTATCTACTGCTAGGAGTCACTGTTTCTTCCCAAGAACACTAACATAGTCCTTACAAAGTTATCTTCCCATCCCACAAGCTCTAAATCTTTTTTGTTGCTGCCTTTGGGGAACATTTCAAATTAAAGAGATGCTTTGAACTGACATTGTTCCAAGCTTTCTCATCCTAAAATCTAGGTTCCAGTTACCCTATAAGCATACTCATGCATGATTAAGGTAACAGCCAAGCAAATGTACCCTCAAAAAACATTTGGGAAGAATTATATAACTATAACTTCCAAAGAAAGCATCAAAGTAGTGGGGCGCCTGGGTGGCTCAGTTGGTTAAGCAACTGCCTTCGGTTCAGGTCATGATCCTGGAGTCCTGGGATTGAGTCCAGCATAGGGCTCAGCGGGGAGTCTGTTTCTCCCTCTGACCCTCCTCCCTCTCATGCTCTCTGTCTCTCATTCTCTCTCTCTCAAATAAATAAATAAAATCTTTAAAAAAATAAAAAAAAAAGAAAGCATCAAAGTAGTAATCATGGGGGGAAAAATCAGAGTTCGTTTGGGCTTCCTGACACTTATTTTATAGGTTTGGTTGTTGTTGTTGGTTTAAATTACCTACAGTGGTGAAGTAAACTGAATTCGAGTGCCACTGAATTTTCAGGGCGAAAGGCCTCTGTAGTCATCTGAAAGCTTTGCCAGAACCATGGATTTGTGCTTTGTCTGGGGACCTCTTAAGAAAGACACTTTCTACTTCTCTCTTCTGTGCCCAGACAGTCTCTAAGAGCTTGTCCTTGTTTCACCATTTGTCCCTCAACTTTTCTGAAATTATTATTATTATTATTATTATTATTTTTAAAGATTTATTTATTTATTTGAGAGAGAGAGAGCACGAGAGCGGGAGAGTCAGAGGGAGAAGCAGACCCCCCGCTGAGCAGGGAGCCTGATGCAGGACTCGATCCTGAGACTCCAGGATCACAACCCGAGCCGAAGGCAGTTGCCCAACCAACTGAGCCACCCAGGTGCCCAACTTTTCTGAAATTATTAAGAAGACATAATATCAGCCTATTCTATTTGAATGATCAGAATCACTATTACACCATGACTCCTGGCTCTCCCTTTAAAAGTCCTATCAGTTTCTGGGAGGTTTTCCCATGGTCTAGCCTTCAGTGAGCTACACCTGTTGCCTACATTTGCCACTCAAAGGTGTGGCCCTTGCATCAGTATCATCCAATCTTCTGGGAGTTTCTCAGATATGCAGTATCTCAGGCCTTACCTCCTGAATCTGAATCTGCCACTAAACAAGGACCCCAGGTGATTCATAGGCACATTAAAATTTGACAAGTACTGCTTTAGAAACAACACAGAACATGTATCTATGAACCCTTTTGCTGATAAAGCAAAAGCTCATACATGTCGTTCTCTCTGGGAGCCTATGTCAGAATGAGCAGAACACCCAACTAAAAGAAGCTTCAGTAATAAGGACATTTCCTGTCTTGAATAACATGAAGTTCCAAGGTAAGACAGCTCCAGGTTGAGTCCTCCATATCATCAACCCAGTCCCTGCCATCCTTCACGCTATTTTCAGTAGGTTAGCGTAGTCCCTCACAATGAAGATGGTTGCCACAGTTCCAGGCATCACACCAGATCTAGCAAAGCAGATAGTCTGTTTCCTCCTATGTCCCTTTTCTTCAGTAGGTACACCTTTCCTGGAAGCCTCCCAGCAACTTCCCATTAGTGCATCACATTCCCATTTCTAGAATGGCCATAGGCAAATGATATAGAATTAACTGATGGGCTTAGACTAGTTAATACCCTCTTCATAATCTTGAAACACATACCTGATCCTTAAACCACTCAGGCCTCTTACCTCTTATCAAGAAGAAAGGTGGAAGGTGGGGTGGAGATGGGGAGGTGAGAGTTTGCAGGGAAGGTAACTGATAATAACTTCATCTTCATGTGTAAACAGAAAAAAAAGAATAGAGTAGGGATGACAGAAATCCTCTCTAAGCAATGAATCCTCACTGATTTAATATATACCCACGCTAGAAGCATAACTATACATGTGCATATAATTAATGTTTGGCTTCAGTTTACTTTATTGCACTCTATACTCTATGCCAAATGAAACCCTGATGTGTACTTTACTTGCTAATAAATAGGCTTACATAAAAATTATTTGGGGCAGGCCTTGGCTTAGGTAAAAAAAATCTGGTCTATTGCAATACTTCTAACTTATCTGCCAGCCTTCAGACTTCCCTCCTGTGTATTAGATATAGGAGAGATTTCATATGATTCTTTTTTCAATAAATAATTTTCTTTTCCAAAAGTAAATTGATAATGTTGCTTTTCTGATTCAAATGCCTCAGTGGTGTTCCACTACCCTTCAGATAAATTCTAAGTTTTTGAGCATAACATAACATCCTTCCCAGTAGGCAAAAGGCAGTCTTTCCTGTCATGTCCCCGGAGTCACCTCCCATCCCTCACCTTATCACCCCCAAAAGTCATTCCTTCCTTTACAACTTCAGAGTTCTCCTTCCTCTGGTTCTGTGTTTCTCACACTGCTTTGTAAGTAGTGTTTAAAATACCTGGTTCCCCAGTGTTGGCTTATTGAATTTTAATTTTTAAAAAAATTTTTTAAATTAAAAAAAATAAAAGACATAAATAAAGATTATGGCTCCCTAGCAGGTTGTGAGCTCATTTAGGGCACAGACTGGCCCCGCTCCCAGGATGTGTAGGTAAATCTATAAGCATTCAATGAGCATATATAGAGCAAATGTTGGCAAACTTCTACAGAGAACCATATAGTAAATATTTTTGGCTTTGCAGGCCATAAAGTCCATCACAACCACTCAACTCTGCTGTTATACCATGCAAACAGCCACACAGAACACATAAAGGGATGGGTGTTGCTGTGTTCCAATAAATCCTTATTTAAAAGAAAAAATAGGTGACTGCCTAGATTTAGACAGTGGAATATAGTTTTCTTGCCCTGTTATAGATGAATAAATGTTGAGAATAAACATGTATGTTGCCATAATGAGTTTTTCCCTTTTTTCCCACACCATCTTAAAGCCCTTGGGGGCCTCGAACATTATCTCTAGGTCATTCTTCATTGATCTACCAGATGACAGTTTCCCAGTGTCTGGACCTGTTGGCCCTTTCCCTGTTTTTATCAAAAAGAGTGGAAGTAAGTGAGATAGAATACAACCAAGAGCCATAAGCGGGATATTTCCCAAACACCAAGAGTCTGAAAGTTGGCTTAGCAGCCACGCAGGTGCTGCTAATCCTGGGCTGTGAGGTGGGGGAATTGAATCAACCTGTAGTTATCGACTAGCTGAACCTCCTAATTTAAAATATAAAACACGAAGCTGGAATCATGGTTACGAAAGTGCCAGAATTTCAGTCTTCCTAAATCTCTAGAAAAATCTGGTTTTTGTGTCCCTCCATGAAAAGGGAGTTTAGTCAAGCAATATCCCCTTGACATTCCCTACTCTACTCACTCTGCCTGGGCAAGGTGGGTTGTCTTATCTGATTGATACATTTGGGAAGAATAAACTGGGTGTGCTTGACTCATCTCCCAACCTGATTTTTTCCCCCCCTCTTGGAAGTAAATTTGCTGGCAGTAAGCACAATTTCTTGTCTGTTGCTCATGCTGTAAAGTCCTTCCCACTTGGGAAAGGTGTCCTGATCCAATGCTGCCTATGACCACATGAGTAAGTCTGACCAATTCTGGATGGGGTTAGAAGGCCTGTTTGACTCTCACATTAAGTCACATTCTCAAATGTAGGCTTTCTCTGTCATAGAGGGGATATTTTGTCCACCATCTGCCTCTCCTTTGTCTTATTGTTCAATGTGTTCTGAACTCGGGTGGAAAAGAAGGGTGTGTGTCAACTATATGTTCTTATTTTCTGGGTTTCGTGATACTCTGCCATCCAGGACCTCATTGACTGGGGCTAGACTGCCCCTCCAAGGCTAGCTAATTCCCAGAGACCGCAAATAACTCTCTAGAACCTTTCATATGCAAACTGACAAATCCAGAACCCACATCTCCCCAACTGTCTCCTTTATCAAACTCTTACACACTAAACCAATATTCCTCTCCCCTAATCAATCCAGGACCAGGAATCAGATAATTTGGGACTGCCCGTACACCCTAGAGCCCGCTGAAATTATTAAAACTAGCCGATCCTGAACCTGCTTACTCTGCCTTGCTTTGCTTGCCTTTCCTTTCCTTTGGAGACCGTGATACTTTCCCCTTGCTCCTTCTATCTGCAGAACCCCCGCTATGCTTCTCCATATGGTCCTGCATGGTGTGGTGGGCCCCCTCCTCTTGGGAACTGTAACTATCTTTTCAGTGGGCAGTCACCTCCTGATTTATTGGTTTTACTATTCCTGAATAAAAAGCAAACCCACATTCTAGAACGGGTGGGTGTTATCGGGCCCCTCCAAAAGCCTGAACAGATAGCTTCGGAAGGTGGTGCAAAGTGTGACTTTATACCATGGTCAGTGATATGGGTTCTCTCATTCTCTCCTCCCATATTTGTTTCTAATCAGGAAGATGGGAACAGAATTATCCACAGAGCAGGGTTCTGATTGGCAACAATTTGCCCACTTTTCATTTACTCTTTGAGATTCTGACTGTTGACTTCCTAGAGCAAAGTAATTTAACCAAGAAGTTATCAGTCATTCTGCATCTTATGTATGAAAGATTCTTCAGGGTGGTGGACACAAGAGGAATGTAATTCATGGTCCAAGCTTTTAAGTACAGCAGGGGAGCAAAACTAGAAAATACTGCACAACTGAGATGATCTAGTGTTAATGTAGTATAGATGAAGTAAGGTGTAATGGGAATTAAGGAAAGGGAAGAACAGTTCAAAAGTGGCATGAGAGCTGGATCTCAAAGGATGAATTTAACTCGAAGAGGTAAAGAGGTGGGAATGCTCTTTGCAAACCAATTCAAGTTGGTTTAAGCCAAACAGAAAGAAGGATTTATCGTTTCTCATTAGTGAAAAGATCAGGCATAAGTAGATCTAGAAGCTCAAACTATATCCTCAGGAATCTGTTAGTGGCTGTTTCTTGTACTGTACTGTACTTTGCCAAGTACTACTCTTTTTTAAAGGTTCCAACAAAAGATCTGGGCGGGGTCTCACTGGACAGCTTGGGTCATGTGTTCTACATTGAATCAGCTGCTTGACCAAGGGGTTGTGGTTTTCTGATTAGCCAGGGTCACATGTCCACCCCAGAACTGGCTGTGGAGTCAGCCACTTCCAAAATATGGACTTGATGAGTTTGATGTTTCTCAAAGGAAATTCTGGGTGATGTTCCCAAAAGGTAAAATTAATTCTGGATGGGAATGTATACAAATCTTTGGTGTCCTCGGGGAAAAAACAGCACGAGTAAGGTGGAAAGAAAGGCAAAGACCAGTCTGATGATAATCCACATAAAGAAATAGAGGGCAATAAATTGCAATAATTCAGGTGGTATAAAATTGTTAGACGCTTTCAAAGTCAGACAGAAGAGTTTGGATGAGTCACTCAGCGACAGAGATTCATTTTAGACTCTGAAGCAGTAGAGTGATACGATTAAAGTAGTATTATGGGAGGATTAATCAGACAAGAGCCAGGGGATAAACTGCTGTCAGGAAGACCAGATGAGGAGATTGTTCAAATAATCCTGAAATGATGTGATAAAGATTTATGCTAGACGGTAATAGTGAAGGAAAGAGAGGAAGGTAAATCCAGATCATAATTTCAAAGGAAAAAAAAAAAGGCAGAGTTGAATATAGGGGATGAATAAAGAGAAGAATCAAGAAGGATGACGATGGTTGTAGCTAAAATTACAAAGATATCACTAAGAGAAATTTATAAAGAGAGTGGATTTCTCCTCCTCCCAATGCCCCCGCTGCACAAGCCTGCTCTCTTATCCTGTGATTTCCATCAGCAGGCTGGATAAAAATGGCTAGAGATCCTAAGTACTGGGAGATCATGGTACCCCACCTCCACCACCACGTGCGATTCCACATTAAAATAGAAAATGATAGAATAAGCATAAGAAGTCCAACAGTCATGATGTGTCACATGACGATGCTGTGATGTTTGTCTACAATCACAAATATCGTTTTACAGTTGGCTCTCATTAGAAATTTACTTGCTGATACCCTAATTCACGCTTAGTTTATGTAAGCCAGCACTGCTTGTAAGTAATAATGTCCTCATTTCTCACTTTCAGGTTGAAAACACACATTCTTAGACTGTACGTGTACTTTGGATTTTTTTTAAAGGCAACTATTAAAATGGTGCTCTAATTCAACTGAAAGTCTTTTTTTCCCCCAGAGGAAATGAAAACAGGTTATTGAAGAGATATCTACACTCCCATGTTCATTGCAGTATTATTCATAATAGCTAAGACAAGAAAACAACCTCAGTGTTCTCCAATGGATGAATAGATTAAAAAGATGTGATATATATATATACATATATATATATTCATGAATTCCTATGAATACATATGAATATATATGAATTCTGAAATTCTTATTTATAATTCCCAGCTGTTTAAAAATAAAAGCATTATCTATCTAATCTTAGTAATTAGAGCTATTTAATAGGGGTACCAATTATATGTAGACATAAGGAAAAGAAGAAGGAAGGAAAGATGACAAGTGCATCAGGTTAAGCTATCTCATGATTAGGGAGAGGACTGACAGGCAATGAGATTCACCTTCTTTTCCAGGTTCCCTTCTCTGCTCACTAGATCGGAGGATGGATTCACCTCCATTTTAGGAAACTGGAGAGATTCAATGATTTGGATGATAGAATACAGAGAATGTGAGAATCCCCCAAGGAGTGAATTCTAGCATGGGAAAAGAAAGCTGAGTACAAGGTCACAATTTCAAAACTATTGAATACTGGGTTAATGGGGTGTGCAATCAGAGTTATAGGTGAATGTCTCATCACGAACCTTCCACTGCTACAGATTTCAGGTTTTTTTCTTTTTGCCTTTAAATAATAGCTAATATTTAACGGAGCACATATCCTGTGCCAGATTACTATGCTCAATGAAAAGCATTTGCGTGGGTTAAAAAATTTAATAGTCACAGCAATTTTATAAAGTAAGTTTATCATTATCGCTCTGTTTCACAGACAATGTGACTAAGCCTCAAGATGGACAATAACTTGCTTGAGGTCACACAGCTAGGTTTGATTCTGCTCTATATGATGAACCCCGAAGCTCTGGTTTTCATTACCACGTGATACTCTTTTCCAAACAAATAGAGCAACACTTCAATTTCTTTTAGCCAGGTTCAATGTTCCAGCCGGAAGACCAGGAGGTGTATTGCTGAAGAAGAAGGGGCAGATGGAAGCTGGGAGGTATTCTCTGCCACATTCCATAAAGCAGTGCAATCACTTTTTCCTAGTACAGGAACTGTTTCTTCAGCTGAGCACCAGATGAAGTAACTGGCTTGCATTAGGGATTGTATTTTCTAAAGAGTCCAACCACATTTAGCCCTGTGGGAAGCTCTGACTATATGTGTATTTGGAGAGCTGGTGAGAGATCTTATAAGTTCACATCTCATCCCATGGTACCTGCCAGGCATGCATTGATTACCCACCCCCCGCCCCCGCCACCGCATCTCTCGCTTCACTAACCCTACATAGTTGATTGGAATTTGATGCAATGCGCTCTCCTGGCCGCCCTGTCTCCTTTCCACCCACCTTTTGAAATGATTTTAGACTCCATTTTTTAAGAAAGATTGTATTTATCTATTAGTCATAGAAAGAGAGAGAGAGAACAAGCAGGGGGGAGCGGCAGAGGGAGAGGGAGAAGCAGACTCCCCGCTGAGCAAGGAACCCGAGGCGGGACTCGATCCCAGGACCCTGGGGTCATGACCTGAGCCAAAAGCAGAGGCTTAACCGACTGGGCCACCCAGGCATCCCTAATTTCAGACTTCAGAAAGGTTGCAAGAGTAGAGTAGAGCAATTTCATATAGTCTTCATTCAGCTTTCTCCAATTTCAACATCTTGCATAATGGTCAAAACAAAGAAGTTGGTATAACAGCATTAACTATGGTATTTATTTGCACTTCACCAGTTTTTCTACTCATGTCTGTTTAGTGTTCCAGAAGCCAATCCGGGATCTGGCATTACATTTAGTCGTCAGGTCTCCTTTGTCTTCACCAGTCTGGGACAGCTCCTTAGTCTTTTTCTGTCATAATCTTTTTTTTTTTTTTTTTTAGAGATCTGGTTTTTTTTATTCTTATGTTAATCCCCATACATTACATCATTAATTTTAGATGTAGTGTTCCATGATTCATTGTTTGTGCATAACACCCAGTGCTCCATGCAGAATGTGCCCTCCTCAATACCCACCACCTGGCTAACCCATCCTCCCAACCCCCTCCCCTCTAGAACCCTCAGTTTGTTTTTCAGAGTCCATCGTCTCTCATGGTTCATCTACCCCTCTGATTTCGCCTGCTTCATTCTTCCCCTCCTGCTACCTTCTTCTTCTTTTTTTTCTTTTTCTTAACATATATTGCATTATTTGTTTCAGAGGTACAGATCTGAGAGTCAACGGTATTGCACAATTCACAGCACTTACCAGAGCACATACCCTCCCCAGTGTCTATCACCAGTCACCCCATCCCTCCCACCCCACCCCCCACTCCAGCAACCCTCAGTTTGTTTCCTGAGATTAAGAATTCCTCATATCAGTGAGATCATGTGATACATGTCTTTCTCTGTTTGACTTATTTCACTCAACATAACACCCTCCAGTTCCATCCACATCGTTGCAAATGGCAAGATCTCATTCCTTTTGATGGCTGCATAATATTCCATTGTATATATATACCACTTCTTCTTTATCCATTCATCTGTCGATGGACATCTTGGCTCTTTCCACAGTTTGGCTATTGTGGACATTGCTGCTATAAACATCAGGGTGCACGTACCCTTTCGGATCCCTACTTTTGTATCTTTGGGGTAAATACCCAGTAGTGCAATTGCTGGATCATATGGTAGCTCTATTTTCAACTTTTTGAGGAACCTCCATACTGTTTTCCAGAGTGGCTGCACCAGCTTGCATTCCCACCAACAGTATAGGAGGGTTCCCCTTTCTCTGCATCCTTGCCAACATCTGTCGTTTCCTGACTTGTTAATTTTAGCCATTCTGACTGGTGTGAGGTGGTATCTCATTTGGATTTCCCTGATGCCGAGCGATATTGAGCTCTTTTTCATGTGTCTCTTGGCCATTTGGATGTCTTCTTTGGAAAAATGCCTGTTCATGTCTTCTGCCCATTTCTTGATTGGATTCTTTGTTCTTTGGGTGTTGAGTTTGATGAGTTCTTTATAGATTTTGGATACTAGCCCTTTATCTGATATGTCATTTGCAAATATCTTCTCCCATTCTGTCGGTTGTCTTTTGGTTTTGTTGACTGTTTCTTTTGCTGTGCAAAAGCTTTTTATCTTGATGAAGTCCCAGTAGTTCATTTTTGCCCTTGCTTCCCTTGCCTTTGGCGATGTTTCTAGGAAGAAGTTGCTTCGGCTGAGGTCAAAGAGGTTGCTGCCTGTGTTTTCCTTTAGGATGTTGATGGACTCCTGTCTCACATTGAGGTCTTTCAACCATTTGGAGTCTATTTTTGTGTGTGGTGTAAGGAAATGGTCCAGTTTCATGCTTCTGCATGTGGCTATCCAATTCTCCCAACACCATTTGTTGAAGAGACTGTCTTTTTTCCATTGGACATTCTTTCCTGCTTTGTCAAAGATGAGTTGACCATAGAGTCGAGGGTCCATTTCTGGGCTCTCTATTCTGTTCCATTGATCTATGTGCCTGTTTTTGTGCCAGTACCATACTGTCTTGATGATGACAGCTTTGTAATAGAGCTGGAAGTCCGGAACTGTGATGCCGCCAGCTTTGCTTTTCTTTTTCAACATTCCTCTGGCTATGCGGGGTTTTTTCTGGTTCCATACACATTTTAGGATTATTTGTTCCATTTCTTTGAAAAAAGTGGATGGTATTTTGATGGGGATTGCATTGAATGTGTAGATTGCTCTAGGTAGCATTGACATCTTCACAATATTTGTTCTTCCAATCCATGAGCATGGAACGTTTTTCCATTTCTTTGTGTCTTCCTCAATTTCTTTCCTGAGTATTTTATAGTTTTCTGAGTACAGATCCTTTGTCTCTTTGGTTAGATTTATTCCTAGGTATCTTATGGTTTTGGGTGCAATTGTAAATGGGATTGACTCCTTAATTTCTCTTTCTTCCGTCTTGTTGTTGGTGTATAGGAATGCCACTGATTTCTGTGCATTGATTTTATATCCTGCCACTTTACTGAATTCCTGTATGAGTTCTAGCAGTTTTGGGGTGGAGTCTTTTGGGTTTTCCACATAAAGTATCATATCATCTGCAAAGAGTGAGAGTTTGACTTCTTCTTTGCCGATTTGGATGCCTTTGATTTCTTTTTGTTGTCTGATTGCTGTGGCTAGGACTTCCAATACTATATTGAATAGCAGTGGTGATAGTGGACATCCCTGCCACGTTCCTGACCTTAGGGGGAGAGCTCTCAGTTTTTCCCCATTGAGAATGATATTCGCTGTAGGTTTTTCATAGATGGCTTTTATGATATTGAGGTATGTACCCTCTATGTCTATACTCTGAAGAGTTTTGATCAAGAAAGGATGCTGTACTTTGTCAAAAGCTTTTTCTGCATCTATTGAGAGGATCATATGATTCTTGTTCTTTCTTTTGTTAATGTATTGTATCACATTGATTGATTTGCGGATGTTGAACCAACCTTGCAGCCCAGGGATAAATCCCACTTGGTCATGGTGAATAATCCTTTTAATGTACTGTTGGATCCTATTGGCTAGTATTTTGGTGAGAATTTTTGCATCCATGTTCATCAGGGATATTGGTCTGTAATTCTCCTTTTTGATGGGGTCTTTGTCTGGTTTTGGGATCAAGGTAATGCTGGCCTCATAAAATGAGTTTGGAAGTTTTCCTTCCATTTCTATTTTTTGGAACAGTTTCAGAAGAATAGGTATTAATTCTTCTTGGGATGTTTGGTAGAATTCCCCTGGGAAGCCATCTGGCCCTGGGCTTTTGTTTGTTGGGAGATTTTTGATGACTGCTTCAATTTCCTTAGTGGTTATAGGTCTGTTCAGGTTTTCTATTTCTTCCTGGTTCCAGTTTTGGTAGTTGATACATCTCTAGGAATGCATCCATTTCTTCCAGGTTATCTAATTTGCTGGCATAGAGTTGCTCATAATATGTTCTTATAATTGTTTGTATTTCTTTGGTGTTGGTTGTGATCTCTCCTCTTTCATTCATGATTTTGTTGATTTGGGTCATTTCTCTTTTCTTTTTGATAAGTGTGGCCAGGGGTTTATCAATCTTGTTAATTCTTTCAAAGAACCAGCTCCTAGTTTCATTGATCTGTTCTACTGTTCTTTTAGTTTCTATTTCATTGATTTCTGCTCTGATCTTTATTATTTCTCTTCTCCTGCTGGGTTTAGGCTTTATTTGCTGTTCTTTCTCCAGCTCCTTTAGGTGTAGGGTTAGGTTGTGTACTTGAGACCTTTCTTGTTTCTTAAGAAAGGCTTGTATTGCTATATACTTTCCTCTTAGGACTGCCTTTGCTGCATCCCAAAGATTTTGAATAGTTGTGTTTTCATTTTCATTGGTTTCCATGTATTTTTTTAAATTCTTCTTTAATTTCCTGGTTGACCCATTCATTCTTCAGTAGGATGCTCTTTAGCCTCCATGTATTTGAGTTCTTTCCGACTTTCCTCTTGTGATTGAGTTCTAGTTTCAAAGCATTGTGGTCTGAAAATAGGCAGGGAATGATCTCAATCTTTTGGTACCGGTTGAGACCTGATTTATGACCTAGGATGTGATCTATTCTGGAGAATGTTCCATGGGGACTAGAGAAGAATGTGTATTCTGTTGCTTTGGGATGGAATGTTCTGAATATGTGTGTGAAGTCCATTTGGTCCAGTGTGTCATTTAAAGTCTTTATTTCCTTGTTGATCTTTTGCTTAGACGATCTGTCCCTTTCAGTGAGGGGGGTGTTAAAGTCCCCCACTATTATTGTATTGTTGTCGATGTGTTTCTTTGCTTTTGTTATTAATTGCCTTATATAATTGGCCGCTCCCATGTTAGGGCCATAGATGTTACAATTGTTAGATCTTCTTGTTGGATAGACCCTGTAAGTAGGATATAGTGTCCTTCCTCATCTCTTATTACAGTCTTTGGTTTAAAATCTAATTTGTCTCTGGGCGCCTGGGTGGCTCAGTCGGTTGAGCGACTGCCTTCGGCTCAGGTCATGATCCCAGGGTCCTGGGATCGAGTCCCACATCTGGCTCCCTGCTCCGCGGGAAGCCTGCTTCTCCCTCTCCGACTCCCCCTGCTTGTGTTCCCTCTCTCGCTGTGTCTCTCTCTGTCAAATAAATAAATAAAATCTTTAAAAAAAAATCTAATTTGTCTGATATAAGGATTGCCACCCCAGCTTTCTTTTGGTGTCCATTAGCATGGTAAATGGTTTTCCACCCCCTCACTTTCAATCTGGGGGTGTCTTTGGTTCTAAAATGAGTCTCTTGCAGACAGCATATCGATGGGTCTTGTTTTTTAATCCAGTCTGATAGCCTGTGTCTTTTGATTGGGGCATTTAGCCCATTTACATTCAGGGTAACTATTGAAAGATAGGAATTTAGTGCCATTGTATTGCCTGTAAGGTGACTGTTACCATATATTGTCTGTGTTCCTTTCTGGTCTATGTTACTTTTAGGGTCTCTCTTTGCTTAGAGGACCCCTTTCAAGATTTCTTGTAGGGCTGGTTTCGTGTTTGCAAATTCCTTTAGTTTTTGTTTGTCCTGGAAGCTTTTTATCTCTCCTTCAATTTTCAATGACAGCCTAGCTGGATATAGTATTCTTGGCTGCATATTTTTCTCATTTAGTGCTCTGAATATATCATGCCAGTCCTTTCTGGCCTGCCAGGTCTCTGTGGATAGGTCTGTTGCCAATCTAATGTTTCTACCATTGTAGGTTACATATCTCTTCTCCCGAGCTGCTTTCAGGATTTTCTCTTTGTCTATGAGACTCATAAGTTTTACTATTAGATGTCGGGGTGTTGACCTATTTTTATTGATTTTGAGAGGGGTTCTTTCTCTGTGCTTCCTGGATTTTGATGCCTGTTTCCTTCCCCAAATTAGGGAAGTTCTCTGCTATAATTTGCTCCATTATACCTTCTGCCCCTCTCTCTCTTTCTTCTTCTTCTGGGATTCCAATTATTCTAATGTTGTTTCGTCTTATGGTATTGCTTATCTCTCGAATTCTGCCCTCGTGATCCAGTAGTTATCTCTCTTTTTCTCAGCTTCTTTATTTTCCATCATTTGGTCTTCTATATTACTGATTCTCTCTCCTGCCTCATTTATCTTAGCAGTTAGCGCCCTCATTTTTGATTGCACCTCATTAATAGCCTTTTTGATTTCTACTTGGTTAGATTTTAGTTCTTTTACTACTCCAGAAAGGGTTTCTCTAATAACTTCCATATTTTTTTCAAGCCCAGCTAGTATCTTTAAAGTGATGATTCTGAACTCTAGATCTGACATCGTACTAATGTCCGTATTGAGTAGGTCCCTGGCAGTCGGTACTACCTCTTGTTCTTTTTGTTGAGGTGATTTTTTCCGTCTTGTCATTTTGTGCAGAGGAGAATAGATTAATGAGAGAACAAAATGCTAGCAGAGTAACCACGTCCCCAGAAAATATACTCTAAACAAATCAGAAAAGACCTGAAGCAGTGGAAAAAGAAACGGAAAGAGAGAAAAAAGAAAAAGAAAAAAAAGAAAAAGAAAAAGATAAAGATAAAAACAAACAAAACAAAACAACAACAACAAAAAAAAACAGAATGTGATCAAATATGATCAGGCTGGTATATAGATCAGTGCCAGACACTAGATTGGGGTGTATTTTGGTCTTTTAGAAGAAAGTGCCTCCCGAAATTTTAAAGAAAGAAAAACTTATATATGACAAAAATAAGGGTTGATATGATGAAGGGATGGAATATGAGTGTAAAGATGGAAATTATAAAAAATTTTATAAAAGGAATTGATAAGAAGTTGTTTGAAAAAAGAAAGAAGAGGAAAGAAAAAAAAAGGGAGAGAATGTGATCAGGCAGGGGAGTAGAAAAAACCATATACTAGAGATTTAGGGTATATTTTGATCTGTTAGAAGAAACTATCTCAAAATTTTAAGGCCAGAACAACATATATATATGCCAAAAATACGGGTAACTATTATGAAGGGATAGAATATGACTCTAAAAATGAAAAATAAAAATGTTTTTTAAAAAAGGGATTGATAAGATGTTGGTTGAAAAAGGGAAAAAGAAAAATTAAAAAAAAAAAAGAAAAAAAGACAGTTAAAAAAAATTAACTTTGAACGACTAAAGAATCATGGTAAAAAAACCATGAATTCTATGTGCAGTATTCCCCTAGCGCTGGAGTTCTGCCGTTCTCATTGATCGGTAAACTTGGTCTTGGCTGGCTGTTCTCGCTGATCTTCTGGGGGAGGGGCCTGGTGCCGTGGTTCCCAAAGGTCTTTGCCGGAGGTGGAATTGCCCCGCCCTTGCCGGTCCGGGCTAAGTAATCTGCTCGGGTTTGCTCTCCGGAGCTTTTGTTCCCTGCGAACTTTCCATACAGCTTTGGAGGCAGAGAGTGAAAATGGCGGCCTCCCAATCTCTGCCCTGGAGGAGCCAAGAACTCAGGGCCCCGCTCCTCAGTGCGCCCCAGAGAAAAGCCGTCAGTCACTCCCGTCTCCCTGGTCTCCGGCCACACTCCGTGCTCACCCGGCCTGTGACCCCGCGTTTCTATCTCTGGCACCCGACCCCGGGTGGAGTCTCCAAACCCAGCAGATCCCTGCGGTGCACTCCCGCGCGGCTCCTCCCGGGGGAGGAAGGTGAGTCTCCCCGGATCTGCCGCTTGTTGGGTCCCTGCTGGAGGAGCAGGGGCCCGACTGTGCCGCGGATCACGGTTTATGGCCACCCCGAGCTGAGAGCCCGCGCCTGGGCTCCGCCTCTGCAGCCGGCTTCCCTGCTCCGTTACCTGGGAGCTCTGCCACACTCAGGCACCCCTGGTCTTTCTGTGACCCCGAGGGTCCTGAGACCACACTGTCCCGGAGGGTTCCACCCCCCGCTTAGCCACCAGAGTGACGTCCCTCGGCGGAGCAGACTTTTAAAAGTTCCGATTTTGTGCTCTGCGGCTCTGTCACTTGCCAGAAGCGGCCAACGGAGGCCCCTCCCCCGCCGTCTATCCTCCCGAATATCGCCTCGGAGTCACTTCTCCGCACGTCCTACCTTCCAGAAAGTGGTCGCTTTTCTGATGAGAGAGTTGTTGCTCTTCTTTTCTTCGATCTCCTGTTGAGTTTGTAGGTGTTCAGAATGGTTTGATCCCTATCCAGCTGAATTCCTGAGAGGAGACGAAATCCAGGTCTCCTACTCCTCCGCCATCTTGCTCCGCCCCCCTTCTTCTGTCATAATCTTGACACTGTGGATGAATACTAACCATTTGTTTCATAGAATGTCCCTTAGCTGGCCTTATTTAGTGTTTTCTCATGATGAGATTGCGGCTCTGAAACTCTGGCAAGAATACCAGAGAAGGGAATGTGTCCTTCCCAGTGTATCATATTAGGGGGTATGTGACGTCACGGAGTTTTTCATCAAGGGCGTGGCATGATACAACTTACAAGTTGGAAGGATGACTCTGGCAGCTGGGTGCAGAATGAGTTGGATTGGAGGGAGCTTGTGGTCAAGGCCCTGGTTAAGAGATGATGGGTGAAGGTAGCCTGAACAAAGGCTGTGGCTATAGGGGTGGGGATGAACGTCTGAAGATGGGATTTCTGAAGTGAAGCTAATAGGATTTGGGAGCTGTTTTCATAAGTGAAGTGAGAAGAGGAACTGAGGATAATTACTAGGATATCAGGATAACAGGTCGATGGTTGATGCCCCTCTCAGTTGGTGGCCAAAGTCTTTGTGATTCAGATTTTTTTTTTTAGATTTTATTTATTTATTTGAGAGACAGAATGAGAGAGGGAGAGAAAGAAGGGTCAGAGGGAGAAGCAGACTCCCCACTGAGCGGGGAGCCCGATGCGGGACTCGATCCCAGGACTCCAGGATCATGACCCGAGCCGAAGGCAGTCGCTCAACCCACTGAGCCACCCAGGTGCCCCTGTAATTCAGATTTCTTAAGATTTAAAAAATAATAATTTGCTGGCATGTGGCTGCTATAAGAGGCTGTTTGAACATCTGTGGAAAAAAGATACAGAAAGAAGGAGGAGATGCTCAGCCACGCTTTTACTCTTGTTTTCAAGTTTCGGGTTTGGAAATTCAGCATCTTTGTTGTGTATGTTTGAGCAAGACAGAAGTGTCAGCATCTCATCACGACTCTCATTTTCTCCAGGTAAAACAGAATTTTCATATGTACTTGACAAATGTTTGTGGAACACTGCATGAAAGAGTCAGTGCTTCTGAGTCAGGGTCAAAGGAGGGTTTACAACAGAATGTAATGGGAGCCGTTGCAAATTTTCCCATGGCCAAGGAGTGTTTCATATAAACTGGCTTTGTTCTGAAGTCAAAAGAGTGAAGCCAAGAGGGAAATTCAAGAGGAAAGTAGTGAAGATGAATCTTTCTTGCTCATTTCTATGTTAGATATAGAGGGGAGAAGAAAACCAGATTTTCCTAAAGATGGGGATGTGCCCCTGAGTTTCCAACGGCCTAAAAGCTAGTCCTAACTCTTACAGTGCATCGTAGAGGAAAGAATGCATTTTAGCTGATACTTCCCAATAAAACAGAAGTCTTTAACCACACATCAAATTCATCTATAGAGCTTTAAAAAAATACAGATGCCCAGGACCCATCCCAAGTGATTCAGATCTATTATTCAAAATGCCTTTTGTTGGAAGTGGCAGAAATGCAACACAAATCAGCCTCAGCTGACGATTTGGAGTGGGTTGTGTATTATGATCTATGCTGCATAACGAATCACCCACTTACCCCAAATGTAGCAGCTTAAAACACCATGACCTTGTACAGTTACAGCGGATGGGGATTTTAGGAGTGGCTTAGAGTCCCTCACCAAGTTGAAATCAAGGTGTCGGTCAAGCTTTAGTCACCTAAAGGCTTGACTGGTGTTGGAAGACCCGTTTCCAGGGTGGCTCAGTTACATGGCTGGCAAGCTGGTCCTGGCTATTGGCAGGCGGTCCTACTCTTTGCCACATGGGCTTTTGCACAGGGCTGCTTGAATATTCTCACCATATGTTGGCTGGTTTTCCCTAGATCAAGTAATCTAAGAGAGCAAGGCAGAAACAGCTTGATCCAATATAATGGCTGGGATTAAGGTTTCTTTGAGGAGGAGAAGGGGCATGGTATTCATAGGTCAGATCATCTGTTGTTACAAAGGCTGAAGACCCTTATATAGAGTTTCAGGCCCAGAGCAAACATACCATATGTTCCATTCATTTTTTATAGGGTGAAAGGATTAAAATGTGTATCGAATGAGGTCTTGAAAGGGAAAGAATAATAATTAAAAAAACAAAAACACAAGGGTTATGTGTGACTTGCCTCTAAGCCTGGGTTTTCATCTGTCATAATAACATTTTAACATTTGCAGAGCCCTTTAGATTCTATCACACAATTTTCTAACACCTTATTTGATCTTAAGAACAATCTTAGGTTTGTAGGATGGAGTCAAGAGGGTTGGGACTGAAAGATGGAGCTAATAATAGTGAACACCCACCAACTGCCAGGCATTTGACTGGGTGCTTTATATTCATTAACCCTTTTCACCAAATACCACGAGGTCAGTATTAAGAATTTCAATTTTGAGAGAGGCTTCGCTTCCTTGGCTCAGAGAAGTTAAATGGCATGCCCGTGGCCAAGCATCAGCATTGGAATGTAAACCTAGGTTTTCCTACTCACAATCCCACGTGCTTTCCATTTGGCTGCTTCACAGTTCAGCATGACCAGCCATGGCTGCCACTTTTGCCTTGAGCTGCATCCTTGACTTGTCTTCATCTCTGTCGGCATGGAACTCCCCAAAAGCCAGAGGGCCCTGTCACCGCAAGCCCACACTTACTGTGCCCTCAGCATGAGTTGCTTTTTGCTTTGGTGAGCACTTCATTACAAGCCTGTTGGAAAGAAAGAAAAAAAAAGAGGACAGAAGAAAGTATATGGGATTGGAAAAGAAATCAAGTTCACAATTTATACAGAAATAAATCCAATTCTCTGGGATTGTCTAACTTTGTTTGATTTTTATTAAAAATCTGGCTCCGGGGGCGCCTGGGTGGCTCAGTTGTTAAGCGTCTGCCTTCGGCTCAGGTCATGATCCCAGGGTCCTGGGATTGAGCCCTGCGTTGAGCTCCCTGCTCCGGGCTCCCTGCTCGGTGGGAAGCCCGCTTCTCCCTCTCCCACTCCCCCTTCTTGTGTTCCTGCTCTCGCTATCTCTCTTTTTTTCTGTCAAATAAATAAATAAAATCTTTAAAAAAAAAAAACACCTGGCTCTGATGCAGACTCCTTTGGTGGCCTCAAGGAACTTGGCACCTCATTTTCCTTTGTTGTCAAGTCGGGTAATACTTCTTAAGCTTGGCCTAAAATTCATGGATGTGGAAGGACAGACATGGGAAGCATTTTGTGCTCCTCGAAGTGTTTGGGAGACATAAATGACTTTCAGGCTGCACACATCATCCCTTTTACTAACGACCTCAAACTTTCTAAACGCTCTTATAATTTACAAATATGCCTAAACGTGATTTGAGTCAAGGTTTCCGGCTGCAAGTAAAGATTACTTTTCCATGCTGTTTGTGGTTTACTAAAAGCAATAATAGGGGACTCTGGGTGGCAGAGGCGGTTAAGCATCTCTCTTGACTGTGGCTCAGGTCATGATCTCAGGGTCATGAGATCGAGCCCTACGGCGGGCTCTGCACTGGGGGGTGGAGTCTGCTTAAGATTCTCTCTCTCTCTCTCCCCCTCTGCCCCTCCTCTCCCTCTCTTCCCCCCTCTCAATAAGTAAGTAAATAAAAAGATAAATAAAAGCAATAATAATATCTTTGGTTATCTAATATAGATGTCAACTCTCCCATCAAATAAATCTTCTATTTTTTTTTTTAAAGATTTTTATTTATTTATTTGACAGAGAGAGACACAGCGAGAGAGGGAACACAAGCAGGGGGAGTGGGAGAGGGAGAGGGAGAAGCAGGCTCCCCGCAGAGCAGGGAGCCCGATGCGGGACTCGATCCCAGTACCCTGGGATCATGACCTGAGCTGAAGGCAGTTGCTTAACCAACTGAGCCACCCAGGCGCCCAAATCTTCTATTTCTGTAGACTAGCTACACAATAGGTCCTCAATCGAGTATATGGTAAGCACTCTACAGGTGATTGATATTTTTTTAAAGATTTTATTTACTCATTTTAGAGATAGAGAGCAAGAGCGAGTGCCTGAGCACGGGGGCGGGGGAGGGGAGGAGCAGAGGAAGAGGGACCAGCAGACTCCATACTGAGTTCAGAGCCTGAGCTCCCACAACCCTGAGATCATGACCTGAGCTGAAACCAAGAGTTGCTGTTCAACCGACTGAGCCACCCCAGCGACCCAAGATGATAGCTATTTTTATTATTGAATGTATTTTTCTTAAAGCTAGGTTATCTCCTAAGAACTTTAAAAGTCAGGCAAATAACTTTAATCAGGAAATCCAATAAGCATCTATATACTGCCTATTAGTATGATTGGACCAGAATGAGAAGTCATGAAGATCAGCATAGATCTAAACAAAATAGCTTCAAGTGCTGACGCCATCGATCTCTGTTGCCTTTGTGCTTTCCTCTACCACATCCCCAATTTGTAAAACAGGAAGAGAGACAAAAAGTGAAAACTAGGATGAGCAAGTCCCACCAGAGTTCCCACTGGGTGTGCCTTTTGCCCAGAGAGAGAGAGAAGCAACTCACGCATGCAGGTAAGTTCAAGGAGTGTGTTGAACATGGTGTTTTGAATTGCGTAGCGGAAGATCCCGGGCACTCCTCAGCCAGCTGACTATTGTGTTGATTGGTTCTTGGATTTCGAACTATAAAGCCCTTTCATGGTATATAAAGTGGGCGACCAAGAGCCTGCAGGTGTGATTGCAGGCCAAGTGCAATGGCGACAGCAAGCCAAGTCACAGCGTTCTAGGACTCGCCTTATAGGACAGTATAGTATGGTGGTTAAGAGCTCCCTGCTTGGGTTCCAAGACCTGGTTCCAACAAGCGTGAGCCGTGGAACTTTGGGTAGTTACTTTACCTCTCAAAACCTCATATTTATGTGGTCACGAATGAGAGCCAAACCTCACTGGAGACGGCACTGCCAAGGCTCAGGAATGGCTGGAAAGTAGCCCTGGTGTCATGCTGACAAAGCTTGCTAGAAATCCATCCTCTAGAACTTTGGGAACCACCCCCCCCTTTAGGGGGCTGTGGAAAAGCGGCTCAGTGGGGAGGTGCCTCCCCAGAGGTATTCGGCTACAGTTGCCAACCCACAAGAACCAAGAGCAAAAACTCTTTTCTTCTGCCATGTCCCTCCAGCACCCTCTATTGACAAAGCCTTCCCTGGGAAGGGAAAAACATGGAAAGGGCCCAGATTAATTTTTACAGAGGAGGCAAAAAGGAAGAATTTGGAGTGATAAAACCTATAACTAGCACGAGTGTGATTCGGCAATATCTTTAGGGGCTGATAATACTGATTCTTTCAGGCTGGTAGTGTCCAAGTAACATTCCACGGGGCCTGTCCTGGGTCTGCAAGCTGCTGTTGGTCCTCTGTAGAGCAGTCGTTTTGAAAATGGTCCCTGGGTCAGCACTGTCGGCATCACACGGGAACTTGTTGGAAATGCAAATTCTAGGGCCTTATCCCAGGCTTACTGAGTCAGAAACTCTGGGGTTGGGGACCAGCCATCTATTTTAACAAGCTGTCCATGTGATTCCGGTGCATGCTAAGGTTTGAAAACCACTGGGATAACAATAAGTTCTGGGATCTTGTGCAGGCTTGGAGGGAAGAGTCAATACAGATTTCTTTATCCGAGCTTTAGTTTCAATTTTTTTTTTTAAAAGATTTTATTTATTTATTTGAGACAGAGAGGATAAGAGACAGAGA